>NC_084463.1:158259118-158566743 GCF_027409185.1 Cynocephalus volans
CTTCAAAGCCCAAGCTGGAGGTGTAGGGAAAGAGCTGGTCTGAAACTAGACCTGATTTCTAGTATTTATCTGTGGGCAGCCTTGTCCTGTGTTAGCACAGGACAACACTGATCATAGAGCCATTGAGGTGCTTTCCCTACAGTCTATCTGGTCCTCTTAACTCTTCTGCAATGGACTTGTTCCTCTTTCAGATATGAGGACACTGAAAATAAGAGACATGCCTAAGGTTGTTCAGTGAAGGACATGGTGGTAGGACCTGTGTCTGGGACAAGGGGCAAATGTGAACTGCTAGCCCCATTCCTGATCCAAATGCCAGCTTTGACTCCCACTTCCAGTCTTCAGCAGAGGCCAGGTTAATCTCATTTCAAGGCTCCAGTTCTCCTCGCACTGCTCAGCTTCTTCAGTCCCTCTGACTCTCCCAGGATCTCAGTTCTGATACCTTCAACACAGGCCAGGGCCTTTAGCCCTGAAGGGGCTCAGGGCTGTGAAGGAGCAGTGGCAAGGGAGGGGCCCTCTCTGGGTCTTCAGTTGACAACCCAGGAAGTCGTGCTGGTGTGGGAGGGGTATGAGGTTTGTGTCCTAGAGTCATTCCCATAGTGCTAGGCTTCCTGCTGGCTCCTGGCTAGCCTGTCCTGTTTACCTCTTCAGTGGACTGCCCTTGCCTGCAGTGTTGGAAGCTTCCTTTCCAAAGGTTCTGGGAGTCCTGACAGCTAGGTGTGGGGTGAATTCCCACTCCTCTCTGCAAGGGTTTAGCCCACCCATGTCATCATCCCTCTAGGCCAGTGTTTCCCAGACTTTAGCCTGCATCAGAATCACCTGGAGGAGGGCTGGCCAGTTAGCTCAGTTGGTTAGAGCATGGTGTTCTAACACCAAGGTCAAGGGTTTGGATTCCCGTCTCTGGCCAGCCACCAAAAAACAAACAAACAAACAAACAAATCACCTGGAGGGCTCAAAACAGATGACTGGGTTATACCCTCAGAGTTCTGATTTAGTAAATCTAGGATGACTCTGAGAATTTTCATATCTAAGTTCCCAGGTGATACTGATGCTACTGGTTAGGACCACTGTGAACTAAACTCAGCAGATCTGGGTTGTCCAAAGCCTGCATATTTCAAAGAAAGGTTTAACCTTGCCTGGCTCCTGGGAGATAATGTGAAGCCCTCAGAATATCCTGTCTGATAAGAGTGTGTTTGCTTTCCTGTGGGCCTTGGGCCACACCAGATAGTCTATGCTAACAATGTGACTTATGGTGCAAACCTTTGGCACATGGTGTCAGTTTAACCTCTGGCAGAGCTGGATACTAAGTAACTAAGTTCGGCCATGCCTACATGACCAGTTTCCAGTAAAAACACAAGACATCAAGGCTCGGACGAGCTTTTCTGGTTGGCAATACTTCATGTATGTTGTTACACATCATTGCTTGGAGAGTTAAGCACTGTGTGCATAACTCCACTGGGGGAAGACAACTGGAAGCTTGCACCTGGTCTCTCCTGGACTCTGCCCTGTGCACCTTTTCCTGTTGCTGTTTTACTGTGTATTCTTCCACTGCAAGAAGCTGTAACTGTGAGTATAACAGCTTTGCTGAATTCTGAGTCCTTCTAGAAAATCGTTGAACCTAATGGTGGTTTGGGGACCCCCAACAACAGCTACACTTTGAGACCAGTGCTCTTGGCTGTTGGATTAACCTCTTTAGAATTCCTTTGCATTAGTCTTTGGGGAACCCTCACCAATAAAGTGCCATATAAGCTGGCCTGAGGGTCACCCTGAGGGAGTGCTTTAGCCTAAATACTCCAGCCCCCTCATCTCCACAGTCCAAGGGGTCAGGAGGGTATGAATGGCCTGGAAGCCTGGGTGTTGCTTTGTAGGAGTAATCTATAAATGGGGGCTTGGAGCAGTTCTGTTCTTTCTGGGTGTGACAGGGCCTCAGAGTAGCCATGTATTGTAGGGCCAATAAAGAACATTCAGGGATCTGGGCAGTGGCAGTTTATTTTACCTAGCTGCCCCACTTCCAGAGGCAGGTCTGCCTGTTGCTGCTCCACTCACCTGAGTCAGGGACCCCTGGCGCTGGGACCCACAGGCTTTGGTAGATCCAGCCACTCAGTGCTGCCCATCCTGGAACCACCTCCTGGGCAGCAGCCCACATTCCACAGTTCCTGGGCCCTCCCTGCCCCATCCTGCCTTGGCCTGAGATCAGGGCCTTGAGCCAACACAGAGAGTGTCCCTTAGTGCCCGCTGGTTATGTGGCTTTATTCACAGACTCAGCACTTGCTGAGGATGGAAGGAAAGAACATTTGGGCCCAGGCTGGGGCTGGAGATAAGGGCGGCTGGAAGGCCATGCAGGGGTCGGATTGGGGAGCTCACAGGAGAGAACCTGCTGGCTGGGCCAGGCCTGTGTGGGGCAGGGCTGGAGGCAGGCAGCATGCAGGAGGCCTGACTAGATCTGCATGGAGCAGATCCACCCATGTGGTGGCTATGAGCCAGCAGGGAGAAACTGAGGTTTCTCTGGGGCAGAGGTTACGGATGTGGGGCTGGATAGCAGGCACCCCTGCCCCCTACTCTCAGGGAAATGACATAGTGGGACAGTCAGGACATCTGGCACCCAGTCCTACTGCTGCTGTGGGACTTGATGTGTGACTAGCCAAGCTGGTCCCCTCTGGTGTCATTGTCCTGCTCATACTTGGACATTTGCCTCAGAGGTGACCCATCTAGAGACACTCTGGGGACATTTGTTGGGAAGCTGGACTATCCTGGAGAGTGTGCTTAGGGCTCAGCTGGGAAGGCTCTGCCTATGTAGTTCGGGGGGATCCCCAGCTAGGAATCTCCAGCTCCCTGTGGGTCAAGCTTTGCTTTCTCAGTGGTTGGTGTAAGTTCCTGGTTGTGGCCCCCCAGAGGTACCATCTCACTCTGCAAACCGGGTTGCCACTGGGCTGAGGAAGACTGTAATGTTGACCCTTCTTTCTCACCGCCTGTCCTGCTGGCTCCTGACTTCCTGCCTAAATGCAAACAAGGAGTCCAAAGCCCAGATCCTCCTCCCAGGCCTTCTTCCTGGTGAAAAGCCCACTCCTACCCAGTAGGGAACAGAAAAACCAGTTCCCCAGGTTTCCCTCCCTGCCTGGGAATAGCAAAGTTTGGAAAATTGGCAGGATCTATCTTGGCTGTCCCGGAAGGTGACCCAGAGGCCTGGGAAGCCGAATGAGGCCCCAGCAGGGTCCTGGGGCTGAGGATATAGCCCCTGCCCGCTTTCCACAGGCCTCTTCTGGGATTGGGAGTGGAGGGATGCAGGAGAGGGGGCCATCAGCATTGGTGGGAGGGGGTGCGGTGCACAGAGCCAGGGCGCTTGGGGATCTTGCGCCAGCGTCGCTTGTCCCAGCGGCAGAGCAGCAGCAGGCGGAAGGTGTCCCGGAAGGCTTTGTTGCAGAGCGCATAGCACATGGGGTTGATGGTGCTGTTGACGTAGCAGAGCCAGTAGCCCAGCTCCCACAGGGTCTCGGGAACACAGTCCTTGCAGAAGGTGGACACCAGCACCATGATGTTGTACGGTGTCCAGGTGAGGATGAAGGCCAGCAGGATGGCACTCAGGGTCCGAGCCGCCTTCTTTTCCTTGACCAGCGAGAAGGTCTTCCGCTTGGCCAGCTGCTCCTTCCCGCGGGGCTTCTGGCTCTTGCCAGCTCGATCACGCCCTTTTCGGGTTGGCCTCTTTACTGTATTGGGGGAACTCCGGGGGGGCTGCTTGGTGGGGGCCTGTGCATCGGGGTCCACCATGGGCATCTTGATCACCACTTCGGAGCCGGGCTCCTCACCCTCCGAGGAGGTGAGGGACTCCATGGAGCCTTCGTCTTCTTCCTCTTCCTCCTTCCAGCTGTAGGCCTGCAGCAGCCTGGGGGCCCTGCAACAGCGACAGCAGCGGCCCGGAGGAGTCTCTGGTGAGCCCTCAGCCCCTGGCTGGGACCTCTCTGAGCTGCTGCTGCTGCCACCCCCTTTGCCTGGCGTCTCAGAGCCCTGCAGGGCAGCTAGCTCCCGTGCCCGGTTCTCCGTCTCCCGGTAGATGCGCCAGTAGAGTGTGCACATGACGGTGACAGGGAGGTAGAAGGCAGCCATGGCTGTGCCAAAGGTGATGATGGGCTGGGAGAGGAACTGGATGTAGCACTGCCCAGCCAGCACCGTCCGCTCCCCTACCAGGTACTGCCAGAAGAGAATGGCTGGGGCCCAGAGGACGAAAGAAACCAGCCAGGCGAGGCCAATCATCAGGGCTGCCCGGCGAGGCGTGCGCTTGGCACGGTAGCTCAGGGGCCGAGTCACAGAGAAGTAACGGTCAAAGCTGATGAGCAGCAGATTCATGACGGAAGCATTGCTGGCCACATAGTCCAGGGCCAGCCAGAGGTCACAGGCCAGCGTGCCCAGAGCCCAGTGGCCCATGAGCAGGTAGGTGGTGTAGAGGTTCATGGAGAAAGTGCCGATGATGAGGTCAGCGCAGGCCAGGCTCAGCAGAAAGTAGTTATTGACTGTCTTGAGTTCCGTGTTGACCTTGAAGGAGATGAGGACCAACAGATTGCCTGTCACTGTGGCCAATGACAGGAGGCCCGTGGTGATCCCAATGAAGGCCACTTGCCAGGGACCCTTTCCCGGTGCCAGGACAGTGATGTTGGGGCTGACAGCAGGTGGGGCTGAGGTGTTCATGGTGGCCATGTGGGGCTTGGGGACAACCTCTTCCTCCAGTCACACTACAGGGCTTCCTCAGGGGAAGGTCATCACCTGAAAACAGAGGACATGGGTTTAGGTTGGGCCGCTGGGCATCGCTGATAGCCTGTAGTGGACGGTGCTAAGGTCACAGTTCCTGTCTTCTCAGAGCCTCAGGCCACACAGATCACCCTCCCTTACTGGTGTCCACACACAGTCATTTATTTTTTTTTTATTTTTTTTATTTTTTTTAAAAGATGACCGGTAAGGGGATCTTAACCCTTGACTTGGTGTGGTCAGCACCACGCTCACCCAGTGAGCGAACCGGCCATCCGTATATGGGATCCGAACCCGGGGCCTTGGTGTTATTAGCACCGCACTCTCCCGAGTGAGCCACGGGCCGGCCCCACACACAGTCATTTAGAGTGCGCCTTCCCAGCCATGAGTGGATTTGCCAGCAGCATGGGGTGGCTTTGGAACCCAGGGATCTGAATCCTCATTCCAGCTTCACCAATCAGACTCTCAACCTCAGTTTTCTTTCCTCGTTGGGAAATTAGCACTAATTCCTTTTCTTTCTTTCTTTCTTTCTTTTTTTTTTTTGGTGGCTGGCTGGTACAGGGATCAAACCCTGGACCTTGGTGTTATCAGAACAACACTCTAACCAACTGAGCTAACTGGCCAGCCCAGTACTAATTCCTCTCCTGTGGCATGAGTTGGGAGACTCCCCTTGTATGCATAGTCCTGCCAGATTTTCAAAGCATTCCATTCAACTTATTACAGCCCTCATTTACTGAAGTTACTACATGCCAGACACAGTGCTAAGCATATAATTGAATTACCTAATTTAACCATTGTACATCTCTAGGAGGAAGGTCTCTCAACATCCCCATGTCACTGTGAGGTGACTGTAGCTCTAAGCAGCTGTGAGGCTCGGCCACAGTTACACAGGCGGCGAGTATGACTGGAACCCAGTCCTTGCTCTCACCGAGTATGTGGAGCTCCAGTGGGATTCCTTTTTTTTTTTTTTTTTTTTTTTTTTTTTTTGGTGGCTGGGGTATCTGAACCCTTGACCTTGGTGTTATAACACTACGCTCTCCAAAGTGAGCTAACTGGCCAGCCCTCCAGCGGGATTCGTCCATCAAATAAGGAGAGATAGAGAAATATCACATGTTCTCACTTATTTGTGGGAACTAAAAATAAATAAATAAATACACAAATAAACTGGGGGTGGGGGGAGGGAAGAAGACACAACAATTACAATTCCTTGAAGTCCATACGACAAGTGAACAGAAAGGACATTGTTGGGAGGGAGGGGAGAGAGGGAGGGGGGAGGGAGGCTTCGGTAATGGGCCACAATGATCAACCATGTTGTATATCGACAAAATAAAATAAAATTTGAAAAAAATAAATAAAATAAGGAGAGACAGGAAGAAAGGGGAGGGCTCCAGAGAAGATAAGGGAAAGAGACGGGAGCAGAGGGGCGCCGTACGAGTATGTGTGTGCATGTGTGTGTATTTGTGTCTGCACGTTTTTCTGTGTGTGTATATGGTGGTGGTGGTGGGGTTCAGCTGGATTAGACCCTTCATGAGGGCAACAGGGAAAGTTGTGCTGGGCCTGGACACTTGCTTGGTGATAAGAAGGTCTGCAGCGAAAGCAGAGACGAGAGCCTCAGCTCCCAGCTAAGAGGAGGTCTGGCCCCATATGGGGTGTGCGAGGGCCCCCTCCCTCTCCTGGTGCAGTTCCCAAGCCCCAGCTGAGTAGGGGGGAAGGAAGGGAAACGGGAAGATCCCCCAGACTTTTCTTGGATATGGAGTCTGGCCCAGGCACTAAGGTGGGGTAAAGAGAAAGGCCAGGACGCTTAGCAAACTCCTGACTGGGCAAAGTGAAGCCAGATTGAAGGGTGAGGGTCCAGGTCAGCTCGTCCACGGCCTTGCTGCTCTGTGATTTGGCAGGTCTCTTCCTGTGCTGGGCCTCAGGTTTCCATCTGTCCATTGAAGAGTGTGGTGGTCCCCCCAACCTACAACTGTGGCCTTCAGGGGCTGTATTGTTGGAAAAATTCCAAGGGAGAGATGTTGGGCAAGGGCTCACCAAGCCCTGGCGTTTCTTGGGGAGCTGGTCTGTGACAGAGAGACTGAAGCACTGTGAATGTGATAGATGGCCTTGGTGGTGTGTGGCTCAGGACACCTCCAGGGCTCATGGTGAACTGCCAATACGTGAGAGCAGCTCCCAGCATGGGGAGGTCAGTGTGGGACAGAATGGACAAGAAGACCGTGGCTGTCAGTGTGTGCTCATGTGCCTGGGACAGTTTGCACATGAGGAGGCATGTGTAACATCACAGTTGAAGAAGGCATTCTGGAGCCAGACTGTCTGGATTTGAATCTAGGCCACACTGTTTACTGGGTGTACGATTATTGCTAGGGATACAACTTCTATATGCCTTGGTTTTCTCAACTGGAAAATGGGAATAATACCTATTAGCTAATGGCATTAGTTAATATCTCAAGGAACTGTGGTGAGGGTTAAGGGAGTCAGTGAGCGGAAAGGGCTTGGGGGGAAGAAATAATGAGCAGTTATTGCTTAATTGGTACAGAGTTTATGTTTAGGATGACAAAAAATTTTGGCAATAGATGGAGGTAGTGGTCACACAGCATTGTGAATGAATTAATTCCACACAATTGCATGTTTAAAAATGTTTAAAATGGCAATCTTTATGTTATATCTATTTTAACACCAAAAAAAAAAAAAAAAAAAGAATGTAAAGCGCTTAGATCAGTGTGTGTGACAGCAGCTCTCAGCATGGGGGGGACCCCGTGGGACAGAATGAGCACATGGTCAGCACTAGGTCCCCATTAACTCTTAGTATGTGTAGCAAAGAGGGCTCCCTCCTGCCTAGGAGTGTCTTCTCCTCTGATTAAAAATCTCTGATGCGACGACAATGGTAACTAATAATCATAATGTTCATTGCTGGTATTTAGAGCTCCCTGAGGGCCAGTCGCTACTAAAGTGCTTACATGCATTATTTCGTTTAATCTTTATTTTTTGGTGGCTGGCCGGTATGAGGATCCTAAGTCTTCACCTTGGTGTTATAACACTGTGTTCTAACGAACTCAGCTAAGCAGCCAGAACGTTGTTTCTTTTATTTATTTATTTATTTAATTTAATTTAATTTTTTTTTAAAAGATGACCGGTAAGGGGATCTTAACCCTTGGCTTGGTGTTGTCAGCACCACGCTCAGCCAGTGAGCTAACCGGCTGTCCCTCTATGGGATCCGAACCCATGGCCTTGGTGTTATCAGCACCTCACTCTCCCGAGTGAGCCACGGGCTGGCCCCAGACCCTTGTTTCATTTGATCTTAACAGGAACCTATGACCTAGGGGTTGCCGGTATCTCCATTTTACAGATGAGGAAAATGAGGCTGGGAAAAGCCAGAGAACTTGTACAAGATCACACAAGTTAGGTAGGAATCAGGATTTGAACCCAAGCAGTGTGTGCCAACAAAACTTCATTTGCAAAAACTGATGGTTAACCTGGAGGCTGTAGTTTGCCAATTTAAATTTTAAAAATATTACATTAAAATGTGATTTTTTTTTTTTTGGTGGCTGGCCCGTACGGGGATCTGAGCCTTTGATCTTGGTGTTACAAGGCTGTGCTCTAGCCAACTGAGTCAACTGGCCAGCCAAATTTATCTTGATTACTGAGTTTTATTGCACCTCCTCCCTTAGCCAAAGTCAGACGCTAGGCTGGAGGCTGGGATCAGGCAGGGGCTTTCTCCAGTGATCCCAGTGAGGTCACTGGTGCATACCACCCTTGAGAATGTGCCCACACAGCTCTTGTCCCTTTGGTCTTCTGAACTCAGTGCAGTTTAATGCTCATTGCACAAAGGGAGGAGCTGAAGCCCAGAGGAAAAAGGGTAGAAGGCGTCATCCAGCCCAAGGTCTCCTGGCTCCTAAACTGGGTACTGCCCTTCACCCTCCACCCCCCAGGGGCTTTGGAGCAGCTGTGTAGCCCTGGGCCCTGGGCAATGACCTGCAAAGGCTGAGTCAGACAAGAGGAGCTCGCTGGCCTGAGAGGCTGCACCTCCCCAGCTGCTGCGTCCTCCCAGCTGCCTGGGTATGGGGCCACCTCCACAGCTTGGCTCCTAATACCACAATAGGCTAGGACAAGGGTGATGCCAGTCAGGCACTTGCCTCGGGTGCAGAATTTAAGGGTGCCCCATAACTCAGTAATTAAGAAAATATTTTAATGCAATATTTAAAAAAATGGAAATTAATCCAAAAAATCTACGATGAGCACAAGGTTAAACAAAGACAGCATCCAGCCCCGTCCTTGCGCGGCCCTGTCTCGCTTGCCTCACCCTAATCCTGGCCCTTATTCCAATGAAACTTTATTTACAAAACAGCCAGCCAGCCTGTGGGGTGTAGTTTGCTACTTGATTAAAAAGACTATTACATTACAATATTATTGGTCTTGATCAGTCAGTTTTTTGTGTGCCCCCTCTTAAATTTTGTTCTGAGGCAAGCCTCACTTAACACACCTTAATCCTGGAGTTGTGGACCATAGCTCTGGGTTTGTTTTTTTTGTTTGTTTTGTTTTTGTTTTTTTTTTTTGGTGGCTGACCAGCATGGGTATAGCCCTGGGTTTGAAGCTCCATGCTGTCCCTTCCTAGCCATGTGACAATCAGCAATCACTTAACCATTCATTCCCCCACTGCCCCTCAGCCCCCAGCCGATGGGGATAATAGCATTCAAAATGTCTGGCACTGGGACAGACACTCGGTTTAGGGTCTCTGTTGCTATTCCTGATCCTTATCCCAGCTACTTCTCACCATGCCTCTTCCCCTCCAGACCCTAAGCACAGCCCCTTTCTGGCCCAGTTTGCTCATTTGGAAGTTGGACTCGCCTGGTGTCTCGGGAGGATTAATGGGGTCCTGAAACCAACATCTCAAGATGCTGAACGGAAAGGACCCCAGTCCTGAAGAAAGGCTGGAGGCCCACTTAGGTTCTCCCACTAGGGGCTGGAATGACAGCTCAGGATGGGAACGTGGATCTCTGCCCATCACTAGCTCTTGCCAGAGGAGAGCTATAACTGTGACGAATTTAAAAAATGCACCAGAACAGGGGGACCTGTGGGAAGAAGTAACCCAAGGGGTCCTTGGAGACGAGAAGGCTGGCAGTCCCTTGCCTTGATGGATGGAAATTCCTTCCGACTTTCCCATTTAATAGTCATATTGAGAACCACTATAATTAATACGTCCTGCATTCCAGGCACTTTATGTACAAGATTATTCCCTTGAATCTGTAGGACACCCCAATGGGCACCCCAATGGGGGGTTCTTATCTCTATATTACAGATGAGGACACTGAGGCTCAGGGGGCTAAGTGGCTTTCTGACGGTCCCACAGGAAGGGGTGGAGTTGGGATTCTGACCTCAGTCTGTGGACTCCAAGGCCTGTGGGTTCTTTCCACTTGGAAACCCTCTATGCCCCACCTAGGCGCTGTGAGGGCTGAGACTTCCCATCTGGAAGAGCTGGTGGGAAAGAGAAGGGGCAGAGGTTCTGGGCAACTGGAGCCTGATTCTTAACACCCCCTGACCCTTCTGTCCCCTGTGGTACAGCCCAAGAACAGACCCGTCAATGACTGCGTTTCCAAAGTCAGAAGCCCCAAACCCTCTCTTGGACGGTGAAAGAGTGCAGGAGAAGGTTCCTGGAGACGTGCTCTAGTCCCTGCTGTGTGACCTTGGTCAAGTCTCCTTCACTCTCGATTGGGGACAGTCTTCTACCTGTTCAAGGTACTGTGGGATCAGCAAGATGGTGGTAGTGAAAAAACCTGATTTCTTGTGATTATGGCTGATTCTCCTGGGGAGACTAGTCCTGGGCTGAGAGTTAGTGTGCCAGGGTTCAGCGGTGGTTCCAGAGTTCCTACAAAGGAGGGGCTTAGGGTCAGCCATCTGGTTGAAAGGGGGGCTTGCAGCTACCTTTGCAGAGCACATTCTGTGGAAACATCCACGGGGGTGTGCGAGTTGGCCAGTGGGGATTGCAGTGGGTGGGGAGAAGGCTCTCCAAGGCAGTCCTTGGCTCTGCCTCTGCCTGGCTTCAAGCTCTCATCTTGCTGTGTGACCTTGGGCAAGTCACCATCCTGACCTGGTAGCCCTTCCGGGGGATGGGGATGACCTCCTAGGATGAGTGTTTGTGTGTGAGAGTGTGTGCACTGCCGAGTGACACTAGGGGTATAGGAAGGGGGCAGGGAAGAGGGGGGGTGCTTTTCTGCCTAGAACTGTGGCCTCCTGATGAAGGCTGTAGGGAACCTTTAATAATTTTACTAATATTGTCATAGCAACTGATATTTACTGACTGCTTACTACATACCAGACATAGCTCTAAGCATTATATACATGATTTAATTTACCTGTTCCTTGTGAAGTAGGTTCTTTTTTTATCCCCAATTTGTAAAAGGGGCAACTGAGAGAAATTTCAAGACCTTAAGGACCTTATAGCTCATCAGCGCTGCAAGCAGGATTTGGACTCAGGAAGCCTGTTTCTGAGACTGACGTCTTATCCGCTACTCAAAATTGGTCTTGAGGGGATAGGCGGGTTCATCAATCCCCTTCCTCACCTCAACTAGCTTGGCCAAACCCTAGTTTGAATCAGTCAGCAGTGAGGACTCAGTCCGTCCTTTAGCATCCGGCCTGTGTGTGTGCAACAGTGTCTGCCATCTATCTGTGTCACGTATGATGACAGCACTGCGGCAGGGTATGGGCTGTGTCTGCTTCATGCACTGCTTCATCCCAGGGCTTGGCACATAGTAGTTGCTCAATAAATATTTGTGGCATAAATATATGAATGTGTACGTGGGTTTGTCCTACTTGACTTCAGACCCTGGAGCATGAGGATGAGCCTGAGGGCGTCAGGACAGGCTCCAGAGCATGGCCCACAGGCCCCTCTACCTCCTCCAACTCCCAAATCCCCTCATCTGCCAGGCCCCTGATGTCTGGGTGAGGCCCTGCCTGGCTTGAAAACACAGGAGAAAAACAGCCAAGAGCATCCTCATCGTACCATGGACCAAGGAAACCCTGTCTCACCAGGCTGCAGGGAAGCTAAGTGAGTTGACAGGAAGGGCACGGGTGTGTGATGGCGCCTGTCATTGTGAGGGAAGGAAAATGTCAGCTTGGGCTCAAAGGGTTAAGGGATGAGGTCAGAGCCTCTAATGCATCAGACCAGACTGTTGACCGCCTGCGCCCCGGACCAATCCCCAGGGGCTGGGGATCTGGCTGGTGAGAGGAAGGTGGAGGGGAGAGAGCCCTGGGGGAGGCGGTGAGAGGGAGCTGGGGAGAGGGATTCCTGAGCACTAGGCTTTCTTGAATCTTACCAGTGGTCAAGGAGTGTAGAAGGGGAGGCAGAGAGGGAGGGTGCTGGGGAAGAGGTTTAGAAGGGAGAAGAGCAGCCATTTTGTGATTCTGGGCCTGGAAGCTGGCAGAGCCTGGGACGATGTGAGAAGGAGGTACGTGGAGTGGCTGTGGCGGGGCACCTGGGATCTCATCACGCAGCAAGGAGGGTGCGCCTTCTGGCCAGGTCTCCTGACGGGTCCCTTTTGCTGGGACCCTAACCCAGAAGCCAGTCTGTCTGAGGTAGCTCTCTCCCCCTGGCATAACTTTTCTCTGAAGGTAGCTCCTGACCCGTTACAGATGCTCAAAACTTCCACCTCTGATGCCCAGCCTTGGGAATGAGGTAGTAAACAGGTCGAATTAATCACCTTTTCAGGCTCAACAGTCACCAGTAGGAGTGCCAGCTAGCCCTGTGGAGGGTAGCAGCCATCAGTTAAATGCTACAGCAATGCTCTGCTGAGCCGGAAGAGGAACGTCAGCCCTGGAACCACCACCAGATTCGCTCACCTGTGATGGACCTTAACCAGTTGCCCAACTTTAGCCGAACCATGCCAGAGCCTGTCCCTTCGCAGGCCAGTCCCTACACCTTCCTCTGCCAGTGTGGCATCAGAGGTGTTGGGGCCCCATTCTCCTCTCCGCATGCCCCCTGCTCCTTGCTCCTTGCACTCCCTTCCTCATTTCCTTCTTTCCTCTCCCTCCCTCCCCCATCCTTCTAAGCATCACCATGGTACCACAGCAGAGCAGAAAGCCAGCGATTCACCCCCCTCTCCCCAGCCGCCTGCCAGGGAACCCAGGCTCCTGCCTCACAGGGCTTGCCGTGCCCCCTGCCCCCCCATCATCCTGCTCACCAAGGTGGCAGCTCAGCATTGTGCTGAGGGTGAGAAGAATGGGGTCCAAGACCCAACTGGACCCATAAATATTCCTTCTGTGACCATGAGCCTGTCCCTTCCTCTTTCTCAGCCTCAGTCTCTCCATCTGCACAATGGGAAAGTTCCTTTCTAGGTCTGACATGACCTCTGCCTAGCCCCTTCTGGACACTTTGGACTCCCCTTTGCACTTCAGGATCCAGTCCTCAATCTCCAACCACCAGTCTGTGAGCCAAGAGTGACATCTTCAGCAGCCCCATTTCACTATCTCCTCCTCTTTCATATCTCAGCAGCGATCACAGCTTGCCTGGTGGCTGAGGTCAGGGGAGAACTCTCATCTGACAGTTCAGTGAGCAGCTGATTACCCAGGGACAGGAGACTGTCCAGCTGCTGGAGATGGCCTGGCTCCTTCCTTCCAGTTGGGCAGGAGGCCCTGGGTCAGTCCGCGTGGAGCTGCAGGTGTGTTTTGTGGGAAGAGGTGAACACTTACTTCTCCATTGGCACCGATAACCCCCAAGCTGCACATATCTGAATGATCTAAGAAAGCTGACTATCCCGTTTCCAGCAGCTGCCCAGGCACTATCAACTCTGCAAGAATCAAAGCTCTTGGCCCCCAGCCCATCCCCTCATCGTGGAGTCTGGGGGCACTGGGATGGGCACCTGCCACGGATGCCCATTAGTATCCATCCGTTACCTGCACAGAGGACTGAAACCTGCCCTGCAGGTACCTGAGATACAAGAAACAAAGGAGGGCCCTCTGGGCCCCTGCACATGTCAGGGCCACATTCCCTGGCTAGTGTAGTCATCCATGTGCCCATTTGTCCCCAGAGAGCCCTGGGGCCCTTTGCCTACTCTCCTGCTGGCTTCTGGCCCAACACCCACCTGGCATCCAGCTTGTCCATCGGGCCAGCAGCCTGGTTCAGTCCATCTTGGGGGAGCTGGAGGTGGATGGGGGTGGTGGGATTCAGGGTGCCCTGAGGGAGGAGAGGAGGAGGTTCTGGGACTGGCGCTGTAATTAAAGGGGGGGGTCAACCTCCCATAGGATGCTGGTGGCAAGGGCTGCCTCTTGGTCCCCTGCCCTTCCCACACTGTCGTTAGGATTCTGGGGGATCTGCCTCCTTCAAGGAAGCCTAATCTCTTCCAGTTTCCTAAGGGGGTCTCCATCTCTTCCACCAGCTAAAGCCCAGAAAAACATAAGATATATCCACTCAAAGCCAGGAGATGGGGTGTTTGGAGTAGCCAATGTCCAATCCTACAGAGCCCCCTTGGCTTCTAGACCCCTCCCTGACTTCCTCTTTCGGGGGTCCATTTTTGTCTCATCCTGGTCCCTGCCCTACCCCGAGGACTCTGCTTCTCTTGCTCCCACCTTGTTGAAGTCCCTCCCAAACCCTCCCAAATGTACTCACCATGGGCTGGAGAGGGATCTGTAGGGTCTTCAGCCCCACTGTCTCCCCGGGGGGCTGGCGGCGTCTCTAGGGACCCAAACACCTGGCTCCCCGGGGGGAGCTGCGCCCTGTGCTGGCAGCGGGAGAGGCACAGCCAGTGATTGGCATGTCCCACCCCCTGGCACGCCAGCCTGGGGGGGGGGGGAGGAAGGAAAGGAAAGAGAGGGAGGGAGGAAAGGAAGGGAGGGGGAGCTGGAGGGAAGCCTCAGGCAGCGTCTGGGGTTGGACTAGGTCCTGGAGTGTGCCCCCCTCCTCAACCAGGGAGCCCAATTTGAGCCCCAAGAGGGAGGAGGCGGGACATGAGAAAGGAGAGCCCAGGAAGGCTAAATGTCCAGGACAGGAGAGAAGGCGGATACAGGGAGACAAACACCCACACCCACTGCACACAGACTCGGCAGCGCACACACACACACACACACACACACACACACACACACACACACACACACACACACACACACACACACACACCCTCATAAAGGCACACTGTTTCCCCAGCTCCTTCCCCCACCCAACCTTAGAGCCCCCAACCCGTGTGCACCATGCCCCAACACACATGCCCCGGTATTCACATGCCTGCTTCTCTCGCACACACGCCCTCCCCCCTGCACATGCCCACGCGCCCACCCACCCAGCCACACACCCTGCTCTTCCTCCCTGCTGTGAGGGAGCTAGATTCCTTCTGTTTGGAAATGACACATTGGGCCTCACGTGAGAGGCTCGAACTTGGAACAGACCCAGAGGGCTGGTGCGCCCTCCCTGGGGGCTGAACGGACGTGCCTGCGTGCTGGGCTGTGTGGTCTAGCATCTGTCTGTGCCTGCATAGCCCGGTGTGAGGGTGATGGGTGTCTGGTTTGTGGGGATGAGTGAGGGGCTGTGTGCCTGCTCAATGTGCTGCCAAGTGCCCTGCGTGTGTGTGCCCCTGTGTACCCATGTTGCCATGCAGCCTGTGTAAATGCAGGTGTGACCCTGTCAGTCTGGAGGCAGGACGCATGTGTATGTGTGTCTGTATTCGGTGTGTCTGTGCGTTGCCCAACCGTGGAACTTGCTAATTCTGACAAGTGAGGCAGCCTCTACCTCCCTGCCTGCTCCACCCCCAGCTTCCGCTTGGAAGACAGACAGACAGGCAGACAGACAGCTCTCCTCCCAGTTTGTCAAACTCTGTCTCCCCTGACTCCTACTCAGGGCTCACAGGTGTGTACCTGGGAGATGAGGAGCCCTTTCTCCCCACCTCCCTCAGCCATACTGCTTGGTCAAACCCCCAGGCTGGTTTGCATTTCTGTGCTGAGTTTCCCCAGAGATTGAACCCCTGGGGGGTCCTTTGCCATAGAGACCTGGGTCCTGCATGCTCTCATCTGGCCCTAGAGACCTCCCAGGGAGCTGACCATGGGGGGAGAATTGGGGAGGCCACAGGGACTGGCTGGGGCTGCTGTGTTCTTTATGCCACTGGACTGTGCTGAAGCCCTGGGGTGGGAGGTGGAAAGAAATGGGATCCAATTATTCCCATTATGTAGATGAGGAAGCTGAAGAGCAGAGGTGTGATTAGTAGGGATGGGCAAGTGTCTGGACTCAGTTCCTTGGCTCTAAGTCCAGGTCTCTGGAGTCTGGGGCAGGGGCTTTGTTGCCTGCTCCGCTCATTTCTCCTGCCCATTTTCCCACCAACACCCTCCCCAACCCCCGCCATCACGCTGATGCCTGAGGGTAGCCTGGGGCTTCCTCACCCAGGCTTCCAGTTGCCAATGGAGACAAGTGGAGCAGAGACTGGAGTCCCTGGGGCTTGGCCAGCAGCCATCAGGTGCCCGTGGTGGGCACACGTGGCAGGTACATGTGGGGGGCATTTCTGCTTCTCAAAGCAAGCAGAGCCTCGAGCAAGCACCCAGTTCCTCTCCCTTCTGAAATCGGGCGAACGCCAGCTTGGAGAGAAATCTGAGCACTCTGCACCGTAGGGTCACCCTGCAGGTCAGGGTTGGGTCATAACTCGACCAGTCCCTGCCCGTGGGCGCGGATTCGGGCCGCCCCCTGCTGGACTGTCATGGGTTTGCGGCTGAGGCTCGTGCGCGCGGTGGGGCAGCGTGTACTTGTGCGCGTACACGTGGCTGACTGTGGGGGTGTCAGGCCTCCACGCTCAACATGCATTTCCGAGTCTGAATCAGGCTCCCTCCTTGCCCCCTCCCCCCAATCTCCTTGGTCTCCCTTTTCTCTTCTCCCACCGCCTCTGCACACGTCCCTTTAGAAATAAAAACACTTATTTTGTGAGCGGCAGAGGAGGGTGTCCAGCTTTCCCCCTGCCTCCTCCCGAGCGCCCCCTCTGTCCCACGCGGCTTCCTTCTTAAGTCCGTTCAGCCGCGGAGGCAGGGGGGTGACGCCCCCCGACTGTAATACTTTTCTTGCTTCCCTGCCTATTCTTGGCTAGGCCCCCTTACCAGATGGGGAAACTGAGGCAGAAGGGGAGAAGGGAGGTAGGACCGGGAGAAGCGCTCCCTCCCGGCTCGCTCACCACCCCCGCACCCGAGCCTGATTTAGCCGCAGGGAGGCTGGGAACATTGTCTTTATTTTAAGCCGCCGAGTGCGGCACGAACGCGGCTGCTCGCGACAAAGGGCTTAGCCAAGCGGCTGCAGGCGGTGCACGTGGGGGCCCGGCCCCGCCCCCGCACGACCCCTGGCCACCCTCGGGCGGCGGGGCCTGACCCTCCGCAGCTCTCCCTCCTCTCTGGCCGAGTGCGACGGGGGCTGGCGCTGGACTCCTGAGTCTGGGCTCCTGCCGGTTGCTATTTTTGGTCGCCTGGCCGAGAATACACTCCTCCAGGCCACCGAGGGAATGCGGAGTAGCCCTTGTGTGGCTTGGCCTCGATCTCAGACCCCTCACCGTGGAGGAGCAGAGAGGCTGCCCAGGGTGCAAATCCAGCTCGGCCTTTTTGTAGCTGAACCGCGCTGAGCAAGTCAGTGCCCCTCTTTTCTCAGCCTCAGTTTCTTCATCAATGACATGGGGGGTAGAAATACCTCCCTAAAAAGGTTGTGTGACGGGTTAGTTGGGCTTGCGTTAAACGTGGCACGTGTCGCTGCCAAAAAGCAAAAGGCATTATTTTGTTGTTATTTATAACGCGTACCGAGCACTTACTAAGCGCCAGGCGCTGCTGAGCGCTCTGCATTCATTAACTCGTTTGCTTCTCACAGCTCGTAAGGGAGATTCTGTTATCGTTCCCATTTTACAGATGAGTAGATTTACAAGTGGCGCGCACCCCTGGGGCTCGTGGAGGGTGCGGTCAGTGTGCCTGGAGGCATGGGGTGGGAGTGCAGGCTGCAGTTCCAGCCACCGCAGGGACCATGGGACGGCATTTCTCAAAGGCCCGGAGTCTGGGCTGAGCGCGCTCACATTGTGCGCCCGCAGCCCCTTCCACTTTAAATCCTCAGTCTCGGCGTGAATCAATGTCCCAAACTCAACCCCATCTAAAACTGCCACTTCCTAGAGTGGCTTCCACTGTCCTGGGGGAAGGAGGCCAGGGTGGGCGATCCGTCCTTCTCGCCCCACCAGGCCTATGAAGCCGTTGGTTGTCCTCGGTGCCTTCAGGAAGGGACAAGGGCAGGTGGCCTCACCCCCTGTGGGTGTCAACCTCCATTGGGAGGCAGCGGGTCGGCCTGAGGGCGTCTCTCCCCATCCCCTTGTCTGAGGCCCTCAGCCTTGTCCACCCGCTCCTTCCCCGAGAAACCAATTCCCAGATTTATTTTTATTTATTAATTTAATTTAATTTTGTCAATATACAATGTGGTTGATGATTGTGGCCCATTCCCGAAACCTCCCTCCCCCCTCCCCTCCCCCTCCCTTCCTCTTCCCCTCCCCTCCCCCTCCCTCCCCCTCCCTTTCCCCTCCTCCTACGTCCTCCCTTCCCCCCTCCTTCCCCTCCCTCCCTCTTGCCCTCCCCCCCTCTCCTCCCCTCCCCTCCTCCCTCCCCCTCCCCCTCCTTCCCTTCTCCCCCTCCCCCTCCCTCTCCTTCCCTTCTCCCCCTCCCTCCCTCCCTTCTCCCCCTCCCCCTCCTTCCCTTCGCCCCCTCCCCCTCCCCCCCAACCACCTCATATATCTGTTCGCTTGTCGTGTCAACTTCAAGGAACTGTGATTGTTGTAATTCCCAGATTTAAAAGGAGAAACTAAACCTCAGGGCGCGGCTGCGGATAGAGCAGGCCCAGCAAGGGGCCCCCGCGTCCGCGCCGCCCCACCGCCGGGGCAGACGCGGCCACAAAGAAGGCATCCTCCTGAGACACGAAGTTGGGGTTCCCCGGTCGAGGCCGTGCAGACGCAGCCCTCCTCCACGCCCCGGGCTCTTCAGCTCCCCCGCCCGGCTAGGAAGCGGCCGCAGTCCTCCGCCCGGAACCTCGAGGGAGCTCGCGGAGGGATGGCCTTGGGGCGGCCCCGAGGGCGGCGCCTCGCGTGCTCTCCCGACGCGGCCTGGGACTGGGGAGGGCACTCGCTGGTCCTTACAATCCGGTTGACAACGTAGCGCCCGGGCTCAGGCCGGGGGCGGTGACTGCCAGCACCCGAGACGACGACTCCTGGACGAGTTTGACTCCCCGTGGGACCCGGCCCTGAAGAGGAGCTGCGTTCGCACAGGGCGTCCCTGCGAGTCCTGTGTCCCCGCCTAGAGGGCAGGACCTCGGAGTCCAGGTCACTTGCTGCAGCCCTGCACTCGGACGCCCCCGACGAAGGAGACTTGCCCCCGCGCTATGGAGGCCCGTGCCTCCCGCTCAAATCTCTGTGGCCAAAAAGCAGCTGCAAAAACCTGATTGATGTGTCCACTCTGCTTTACTTGGGCAATGACACTGGGCCCCCGAGCTGTCCGCCACAGGGTATACGCGCCCGGGCCCCGGTCTAGGTTCCACGTGAAAGCGCTGGAGCCCACGGGGCTTAGGGCGGGACCTGAGGTCCGGGCCCGCGAGGCTTCTCCCCGGCTCTGCACAGCGGAGTCACGCCCAGGGACGTGAGCCTGGCGAGGCAGGGTGATGTCGCCGTCCCCTGCCCCCGGCCCAGCTAAGTTTTTACTCCTTCCCCTCGTACCCGCCCCCTTCAATCCTCTGGACGCCCTGTCCTCGGGTCCCCACCGAGGCGGAGACCGGCGCTCGAAGCCCCCGACAGCGAGGGGTGGGAAGGAGCCGGGTGAGTGGAGCCCCAGCCCCCTCCTCCTGCATCCGCCTCTCCCGGAGACCCTCGCCCCGGCGCAGGCGCAGCAAGTAGGTCGGTGGGCGGGGGGGTTGCCCGCGAGCCACCTGGACTGCGGCCTCGTGAACCTTCGGTCGTCTGCAGCCAGTGGTTTTCGGCCTCGGAGCCCGCTGCTGGGGGCCGTTCCAGGGGTGCCCACGGCCCTGCGCGCCGCCCAGCTTGGTGCCCACGAGGGGCCGGGCAGGAGGCCGCGGTGCCTGGGGCTGGCGTGTGCCTGGTGCCAAGCGCCCATTTTCCCTGCCGGGGAGAGGAATAATAATTCATACCTCCTTCATGCTGTGCGGTGTGGGCCTTTCGTTAGCGGGGGTGAGGGGCGGTGCAGAACTAACGCCCAGAAGGAACCAGGAGCTGGTGGCCCTGCAATGAGCGCTTACTACTGGCTGCCGCATGCACAAGCTTTTTAGGGGCACTTTCTCTTTTCATCTTCCCACAGCTCCATGATGTAGGAGCAATTATGGTCCCCATTTTACAGATGGAAAACGGAGGCCCAGAGAGCTTAGGTTAACTAAATCTGCCTTCTTTACCCCTTCGCACTTTGTAGGTTTTGCCCCCGGCTTGGAGCCTCACTAGCTGAGCTCTCTGTCTGCCAATCTGTAAGAGGGAGGGATACCCCGGGGAATGGCTAAGTCAGTGTTAACGCCAGTCATTCACTCTGAGTTTCATTATTTAACAAACACTTGCATCGCACAGACTATGGGCTGGACTCCCCAGTGTTTTACATGTGTTAATTCTTTTAATTTTCATAATTACTCGACGAAGTTGGTAGAATTATTATCCCCATTTTATAGAGGAGGAAACTGAGGCACTGAGAGGTTCAATAACCTATACAAGGTCACACAGCTAGTAGGTGTCAGAGCCGGGCCAGTCGAATCCCAATCATTGCTTTTGCCCCTATCGTAAAGCTTCCCCAAATGTCAATGTCATTGTTTCCACATCACCTCCCCTCACCCGCCTACCCCCGACTGTGGGGCAATCAGCCATTGAGCTGGGGCCTAGCCCGGCCCTGGACCCACGGCCCCCCTTCCCCGCCCCCTTGGCGCCTCTTGCCAGCCCCAGCGCTGAAGGAGGCCTGGCCAGGGCAGAGATTGATGAGGATGAGAGGACCTCGGAGGCCACCTGTTTACTTCGCCCGCAGGCACACGCTGTGATTAACCCTGCACAATTGAGTTAGGGCCCCAGCTCCGCGCTGCTGGAGGCCTGGAGAGGGGGAGGGGCCTGCCAGCTAGAGCTGCTGCTCCCTGGGGCTTGTGGGGGTTTGCAAGAAGCTGCAGCCCCGGAGAAGAGGCTGTGCCCCGCCAGCGGGGATAGGGAGGGAGCGTGTGGACCTCTGGGGAGGGCGACCAGCCTTCCCTGCCCCTCTGCCCCCGCTTCCCCTTTTGTCAGAGGCAGGTGGCTTCCTGTGTCTAAGCCCCAGGACTTGTCCCAGGAAGGAAGGAAGGGTGATCTCCCACCAGGAAACGGCAGCAATGCGGGGAGAGAGGTAGGGAGCCAGGCCGGGTCTGTCTGGTGGGAGACAGCCCCTCCTGGGCCCCACGCCTCCTCACTTCCGGGGTGAGTTTGTGTCTCTTTGTCTGTCCAACAGGCGTGTGAGCATCTCTCTTGAGCACATGCACCGCCAGCTCTAGCTTTCTTGCTGCAACAGCCAGTAGGGTGATTCTGTGACCATGTGGGGTGCGGGAACCCATGAGTAAAAGCCCAGCCCCAGCTCTGGCCCTCCTCATGGGGACCCTTTGTTCTTTTGCCTTACATTCAGGGGATAGGTCTCCCTGGTGTAGTCCATGGCATGTCCTACTTCCTGTGGCTTGGTAAGGAAGCCCCGTTCTAAAGGAACAGTCTGGAGTCTATGCCCAGCAATGTGCTCAACACTGGGAAGGGAACAGGAAAAACCAGAACCCAGAAACCATGGGACTGAACTAGTTGGGGAGACAAGATGATCTTGCAGAAGGTTCCAGGGCACACCAGAGCCCATGAATTTCCCAGGAATAGGAAAAAAAGGTAAAGGAAGGTACAGGGATAGCTAATAGAAGCTGGCTACAGAGGGGAGGGTGTAGGCCTGCCCAGGGATGGTCATTTGGTTCTGGAGGGTGTGCAGCACGCCAGGGCACCAGACTGTTTAAGTTGGGGGCCCTTGTGTAGAACCTTGTGGAAGAGAAGGAGTCATGGCCTGTCTCCTAGCCTCAGTCTATCTATCTAGAAATGGGGTGGAGGTGGAGGCGAAGAGGAACCAGATGGCTCCAAGGGACTCTTTCAGCTCTGATGGTTTTTAAAGATAGGACACCTGGGGTTGGACTCAGTTCTGTCACTCTTGGCACATTACTCCTTTTCTCCGAGCTTCAGTTTTCCCGGAAGTAAAACAGGAGGTTGGGTTAGGCCAGTGTGTTCCTCAAACTTTATTTTGTGGACATAGTAAAAAGGCCTCTGTGATAAAATGGGAAATCAATTAGGCTTTCTTCACTGCAGAGGCTTTAAATGGCAAATGTGCATTGGGAGTCTCCGTGAGGCAGAGAGAATATGCAGCACTTTCCAAACTTATTTCACCATGGAGTCTTTTTTACATGGAGTGTCTCATAAGACTGGCGTCTGGGGAACACATTTCGGTCACTCTAGACTGGCTTATGTAGAAACCCTCCAGCTGTGACATGTGATAGTTTTAGGTGTCTCCCTCTACACATCTGGCCTCTCCCTTCAAGGACTCCTTTCCCTGGCCCCACCCTTTCCTGGACTCTGCCCACCTCTGGGTTCCTCTCTGTAGGGTACCCTTTATGTGCCTGGCTTTCTCCCTGGCTCAGCCCCCTGGAGGGCACAAACTTTGGTCCAGCTGCCCCTTCCCTGATCCTTTCTGGTTCCCAGAGGATCTGAGGGGCACTGTCTGGGCTCTCCTGGCAGGGGTCAGTGTGATGGCCACCTTCAGCCCAAGAACGTGGTTTCCTGGTTCCGAATCCCAGACTCCCTCCCCAAGTTTCCCAGGCTCAGTCTCAAGCCCCCAACCTCAGCCCTCAATCAACAGACCTCATTTCCCAGCCCCCTACACGAGACCTCTAGCCTCAGCTCTCTGAGTTCCCAGCTCCACACTCCTGCACCTTAATCTGCAGATCCAAGTCCTCATCCCACTCCCCACCCATGGCTCCCAGCCTTCCTCTCCAAGGCAATTTCTGAGATTCCGGCTCTGGAGGGTTAACGGACAGCCTCTTTCCTCTCCCCAGCTGCAGCTGCAACCTACTTGGTTTTTGGGCTTGAGCCAGGGTCCTGGGCCAAAAGAGAGCAACTGAGCGTATTGGCAGAGTGAGGGGTGAACCCCAGGAGATTAGGACAAGTATTTACAGTAATACTGCCCCCCGCCCCCAAGCCTGGTTCAAGATGAGGAAACTCCTTGGAGGCAAAAATACAGATTGTGAACAGGAACATTCTAGTGAGGTAAATGGTGTGAGATGGGAGTTGGGGATAAACAGAAATCAGGAGAGATGAGGGTGGTAAGGCCAGCCCAGTGGGTCATCCTGGAATGGGGCTGGGGATAAGGGCCAGTCACAGCGTGGCCAAACTGGGAAATCTCTAAAGAACCATTTTACAGATGAGGAAGCTGAGGCCCTGTGACTTGTCAAAGGCTACATAACAATTCAGTGGCTAATGCCCAACCCCAAATTGTCTCCTTGTATTGTGATCTCAATTTGCAGAGTGCTTTCTCTCCATCAATTTCTCCTTCTAGAAATACTCTCTGTACTTAGCCTCTGGGGATACCCGTCTTGGGTCTCCTTCTACCTTCCTGGCTGTTCCTCATCTTCCCGCTCGCTAAACTTCGGAGTGTCTGGGCTCAGTCTTCGGACCTTCACACCCACTCCGCAGGTGAACTCATGCCACCTACACACTGATGACTCCCAAATTTATATCTCCATCCCAGGCTGTCCTCTGAACACCAGCCTCATATATCCCACATTGTATTTCATCGTCTGTAAAATGGTGATAATAATAGTTCTACGTCACAGGACTGTTATGAGGATTGAATGATTTCTGACATGTAAAGTGTTGGAAATGTGCCTGGCTCAGAGTGAGCTATGATATTGTTATCACTGTCATTAGTGCTGCCTGCCAGCTCTGTTTGGATGTCTAGAATTATCTCAGACATGACTCATCCCAAACCCCAAACTTGCCCTCTCTGCAGCCTTGCCCAGCTCAGTAGAGGGCAACCCTGTCCTTCCAGTAGCTCAGGCAGAAAACCTTGGAGTAATCCTTGACTCCATTCTTTCTCTCACATCCCAAATCTAATTCATTGGAAATCCTGTTGTCTCAAATATATCCAGAGTGCAAATGCTGTGGTCTCGGCTGGTGTCATCTGTCACTTGGATTAGTGCCTCCATACTCGTGTCCTTGCATCTACCCGGGCTATATAGTCTGTTCTCAATGCAGCATTCAGAAGGTTCCTTTTGCTATAGAAGTTGAATCATGTCCCTCCTCTGTTCCAATGCTCTAACAACTTCCCATCTTTCTCAGAGTAAAGCTCGTTACGATGACCTGCAGGGGCCTGCATGGGCAGCCTTTGCTTCCTTCTTGACCGCTTTTCCACCACTGCCTCCTCACTTCTGTCTCCCAGCTACACTGACCTTGCTGTTCCTAGAACATGCCTAGTGCTTTTCTGCCTCAGGGACTTTGCACTATCATTACCTTTGCTTAGGTAATAGTAAACAAACCGTCAGGTTTCTACAAGGTATAGGTTATGATGCAGATTGTACAAAGGGTTGGTGTTTGGGGCAGTGGGGACATAGAGAGGAGCCCAGAGACCTTGGCAGGGGCCAGATCATGAAAGTCTCTGAATGTCCCTTGAACTTCAGGCAGCCAAGGAAGCTGTGTGTGTAGGGTAGAGTTGGGACTAGCGTGAGGTGAGGTGCAAGATTGAAGGGAATGCCAAAAACTCAGCAGTCATGATTAGAAGTATTTTAATGCAATATTATAAAAAATCAAAGTTAGTGCAAACAAATCCATGATTTTTGAACAAAATATTAAACTTTTAATCAAAGGCAGGATTAGATAAGGCTGGGATTAAAGGTGAGGCAGGAGAGGTGAGCTTAAGTGTAGTGCCTCCCTCGCTTGAGGCTGCTCCGTGCCCTGGACTGCAGACCAGGGACTCAAGGTACTTCTGGGACTGTGGAAAGATGGGCTGGACAGGGATACCATGTGGTCCAGGGAGAAAATGAGACACAGAGGCCCTGTCCAAGGGAGTGGCAGCCGGCTGGACAGGTTGTTTCTAGCCTGTAAAATGCAGGTAGTGAGTTTTGCCCCAGAAGAACTCAGAGGACTAGTGAGATAAGGGACAGAAACTGCATGTGGTGGTGGGGCAAACTTGGTTGGGAGGCAGGTAAAGACCAGGGAGGGTTAGGGCAGGGGGAACAGGAGTAGAGCTGCGTGGGCAAGGGCCATTCACCTGGCTCACGGTGAAGGCCTTTCTGAACCAGACATCTGACCAGGAAGGGGAGGTGCAGAACCTGAGGGAGAAGGCCGTGCAGGTACCCATGCTTCCAGCTGATGAGGGACCAGGTGAACATGGCCTTGAGATCTTGAGATGGAACCTGGCAACTGGGCATTGAGGGGGCCAGGGCCAAGGCTAAGGGGCAAGAACAGGGCAGGGAAGAAGGGCGGGTCTAGAAATGGAGACCCAGACCAAGTACCTGTCAGGTACCCATGCACTGGGTCTGCAGTGGTGTGTTTGCCCCCCACCCCTGCAGAGCCAGGTGTGGCTCATGCCAACCCTCTTCCTCCCCTTGTTGGGGCTGGGGCAATGTGTGTCTGTCTCTGGACATGGCAGGAGTCAGGCTCCCTGGCCCAGGGCAGAATCCCATTAGCCCAGGAAGGGACCAGAGCAGGCCGTGGGTGGGCAGATGGGCGTGAATGAACTGTTAGCGTTCCTGGCTGGGCAGCCACAGCTAGCATCCCACCCCCTCCTGCTTCTCTGCAGTCACTGCCAGAGCTCCTTATGGCCTCCACCACCAGGCCCTTCCTGAAGGGAAGACCAGAACTGGTACAGGGACCAGGATCCCTGGGCTCTGTTCTAGACTGCAGATGGTGGCTGCCCTCCATCCCTCTCTTGCATGGTCTCCCCAACGCCATCAGCCCAGGAGGGGCGGGGAGGGGTTGAGGAGGAGGAAGGGCCTAGGGGACAGAGGATGAAGGAGATCAGATCTCAGTGACTCTCTTGGCTATGGTTTGCCTTTTCATTATAGAAAAGGCCTGAAGTGCAGCAGGAAAGCATAGGTTGGGAGTGGGGTGCTGAACTTCCTGGACCCAGGCCCAGGTGTGAGGTGGTAAACCGCTCCTGCAGCCAGGACCTTTCTTCTTTCTCTTTTGTTTACAGATGTTTGCACCTGCCTTAGGCAGGGGGAAGACCCTTAAACAAAGCTTCCAGATTGGCTGCCTTCAGTTTAGTCCCTTTTCCACTTCCAGGAAAGATTGAATAAGGAGGGAAAGAAGGAAGATGTATAAAGTTTTTTACTGTAGCCAAAAGAAAGCCTTGAAGGGAGCAGAGAAAAATGGCAAGGAAGGTGGGGTGTATGTAGTGTGTGTGCGTGCGTGCGTGCGTGCGTGTGCGTGTGTGTGTACACCCATGAATTCTGCCAAGCCAACTATTTGGCTTCAAGTGTAGGTAGGCTCCATGATTTCTTAGCTGTATCTCTTAACCTTCTAACCTTCTCTATTAGTTGGTTTCTGTTGCTGATAACAGAATACTTGATACTGGGTAATTTATAGAGGAACAATGTTTATTTCTTACAATTTTGGAGCTGAGAAGTCCAAGACCCAGGGAGCTTATCTGGTGAGGGCCTTCTTGTCTGTGACTCTCTGTAGTAACACAGGTTGTCACATGGTGAGAACGGCATGAGCAAAAGTGAGCTGACTGTCTCACTTGCCCTCCTCCTTGTCTGTGACTCTCTGTAGTAACACAGGTTGTCACATGGTGAGAACGGCATGAGCAAAAGTGAGCTGACTGTCTCACTTGCCCTCCTCCTAAAACCATCAGAGCCACACCCATTACTCCACCAACGGATCAATCCATGCACAAGGGCACAGTCCTCACAATCTGATCACCTCTTAAAGGCCCTACCTTTCAAACACCATAATCAGGGCCGAGCCCGTGGCGCACTCGGGAGAGTGCGGCGGCTGGGAGCGTGGCGACGCTCCCGCCGCGACTGGCCGGTGCACTCACTGGCTGAGTGCCGGTCACGAAAAAGACAAAACAAACAAACAAACAAACAAAAAAACACCATAATCAGATTTCCCACCCTCTTAACACTGTTACGATGGGGGTGAAGCTTCAATGAGTTTTGGGGAGACATTTAATCAAAAGCACCTTCCTCACCCTGAGGATAATAATACTACCTACCTTATTGATTATGATATGTATAATGACATATATCGACCATTATTGTATCATATAGAATAATTTTACTGCCCTAAATATCCTCCGTGCTCTGCCTATTCATTCCTCCTGAACCCCTGGCAACCACTGATCTTTTTATTGTCTCCATATATTTCACATGTTTGATGCTATTGTAAATGTTATTATTTTTGAAATTTCTATTTCTGGTTGTTTATTGCTAGTATATAGAAATACAATTCTTTTTTTCATATTGATCTTATAACCTGCCATTGCATTAGGTTCATGTTTTAGTTGTATCATTTTAGTAGATTCCATTGGATTTTCTACACAATTGCTTTTTAAAAATCTTATTTAAAAAAAATTATTGTTTTTAATAAACCTTGTAATTGTACATATTTATAGCATGCAATTTGATGTTTCAGGAAATATGTGTTGTATAATGATCAAATCAGGGTATTTAGTTGATGGCTTTTTCAGCTGAGGGTTGGCTAATGTGGAGTGGCCACTGTGTGGGGGCCAGAGGGGAACAGTTGGACAAAGTGTGCACAATTACTTTTAATGAAGTGGTCTTTGGTAGGTCTGGAGTGAGGGGCCCAGGGATGTTTCTCTGAGAACAGGCACAGGATAGGTCCCTCCTGTCCTCCCCTGGCTTCCATTTCTCCTTTCCTCCTCTTGGTGTAGACTTGGAGGAGATGCAGGGGCTCCTGCCTTCCACCCTCTGCCCCTTCTCAGTCCCCAGGGGGCCTGGGGTGGGACCAGCTGCTGCTCCTGCTGCTGTTGCCCCTGTTTCTCTTTCCACCTACAGGGGGAGGAGAAATAGGATTCAGGAGTAGAGTTGAAGGATTCTTTTGATGTGTCTGCACTCAGTTGTCTTACTTTATGTCCCAAACCATTCACTGTTTCCAAAAGCTGAGAGTCTCAGGGAGGATTCCAGGGGACTCAGCCTATCTTTGAGAACAGGATCTAGGAGGCCCAGGAGGCAGGAGGCCTGGTTTCTAGTCTTGGCTCCACCAGGGTCCAGCTGAGTGACCCTAGGTAAGTCCCTGCTCTCCCCTTGGTCTGGCCTTTTGTTTTTGACAAAAGGGGCTTGGTCGAGGAGCTGTGAGCTCCTAATGGTTCTGAAGGTGAGAGATGAGGTGAGGCAAGGTGCAACCCACCTTCTCTCTGGGTCCTGCACTGTGTTGGGCAGTGCCAGGCCCAGGGTCTCTGCCAGGAGGACAGTGATGATGCTGACAGTCACGGGGACCACACTGTAGATGAAGATAGGCAGGGAAGGGTAGAACGCAGCAGTCATGCCCACTAGTGGGCACAGGGTGGTGCCTACATTGGCCAAAGTTGTTGTCATTCCCCTACCCCTCTGCCTGTGCAGAGGAGAAACACCTTGGTGAGGCCTGTGGGGCTTGCGGGTGCCCTAAATGTGCCCGCCACCTTGGGCTTCCTCTTTTCTCACTCACTACAGGGTCAAATGCTTGCATTTAACTTGGCTAAAAGGAAAACAGGAAGCAAATGGTTTGGGAACCATGAAGTTTGTGTTCCAGCCCCAATTTGAACTTCCTGTGTGACTGTGAACAACTCTCCAACCAACCTCTCTCCCATATCCAGCGTCCTACTTTACGTTTTTACTTGGAGGTCTGAAAGGCCCCTCACATTCTGTGTGGCCGAGGAGCTCTGCATTTCCACCTCCACACTTGCTCTTTCCCCAGACTTCCCCACCTTGCTAAATGACGCTTCTAATCACCCAGTTGTGCACGTTCAAGTACCTAGGAATTATCCTCGACGCCTCTTGTTCCCTCATTTCCTCACATCCAAAATATGAATTTGGATGGCGATTCCTCCCAAACACATTCAGAGTTAGTTCCCTTCTCTCCGTCTCTACAACCACTACCCACCACCTGACTCCAAGCCATTTTCATCTCTTGCCCAGACTATGGCACTAACCTCCTGACTGGTCTTCCCATTTCTCCTCTTGGCCCCGGTCCCCTATCCCCAGCCTATTCTCTCTGCAGAAGCCAAAGCATTCTCTTAAAATCATAACTCAGATAATTTCCCTCTCTGCTTAAAACCATCCAGAGATGCCCCATGCACTAAAGTAAAATCTGACCTCTTTATAAATCCCTACGTGATTGGTCCCTGCCTACCTCAGCTCTTGTCTTGTGCCTGCATTAAAGCCTTGATCTCTACCTTTGATCTCATGGAGCAGATTTTCTTGACTACCCTGATCATCTCGTCTAAAGTAGCCACCCAGTCACTCTCTCTTTCCCTACATTGTTTTTTAACCTCAGATGCAGAGGGTTGAGTTAGACATATTCCTCATTTCAAGACGCTCTATTATCATTTGTCCTTGAAATAGCCCCTTATTTTCCCCCCTGAATGTTTATTCCCATTTTATCACCATTACCCACTCCTAATTCCCTTCCCACCAAAATCAACTATTGTATTGTGTTCGATGTGTGCTGTTTTATTTGTACATATTCTTGTAAAATGTGTATTTAATTTTGTGTACAATATTTAGTTTGTGTACAATAATTTAATGTTGTGTACAATATTTAATACCAAAATGGTATAGGTGATTGAATTGCTTCTATTTTTTGTTTCATTCAGCACTTCGTTTTAAAGATGTTTCCATGTCGATGTGTGCTTGCCTGCTCCTGCATACGCCACAGTGAGTATCTCTCCACATTTTACATAAACACCCTGCCAGTCGTGGGTGTTTGGGTTGCTGCCGACACCCATGACCTCAGACAACACTGTGGTGAAAGTCCTTGTGTGTGTCTCCTCAGGGGCCTTTGTGAGAAGTTCTGTGAGATGCAGGCCCAGGAAGGGAATTGCTGGTGTGTGTGCATGTGTGAATGCTGCCAATTGTTTTCCAGAATGATCGTACCAATTTTCACTCCCACCAGCAGCACATGTGGGCCATGTGGGATTCAGGAGTCCTGTATTCTAAGGTGGCCACCAACACTTGGCATTATCAGGCTTTCTAATGCTGCCAGGCTAACAGGTGTAAAGTGATATCTCATTTTTCATGTGGTGATTAACCTTGTGGATTTCCTTGACTGTAAAATGCCTGTTCATTTTCTTTGTCCATATTTTCACTAAGGTTCCTTTTTTTGGCTCTTGTTGATTTGTAGGAGTTTCTTGTATATTCTTAATGTTAAATGTTGCAAATATCTCCTCTCAATCTGTCATGAGTCTGTTAAATTTGTCCTTCAATAAGCAGAAATCCTCTTCAATATAATCAAATTGACATACATATAGTGCACATAATCAAATTGAGATATATAATCAAATCACACCTATGTATATATGGGTTTGTCCCCAGGCTCTCTGCTCAATTCTACTTGTCTCTTCTTGCACCAAAAAGCCATAGACATAATATGGCTTTGTTGTATGTCTTAATAGATGGTAGAACGAGTATCACTTTGCTTTTTTGTTTCAAAATTGACTCAGCAATTGTGGTCCTTTATCCTTCCATATAAATTTTAGAGTAAGTTTTGGAGTTCCTGAAAAAGTCATCCAAGTGAAATTCTGATTAGATTACATTGACTTTCTATACATTTTTATAAATTAATTTGGGAAGTATCTTGATATCTTTGTAATATTATGTCATTCTAAACAAGAGTGTGGAATGAACCAAGGTCAAGGGTTTGGATCCCCATATGGACCAGCTGCCCCCCCCCCAAAAAAAAAGAGTGTGGAATGTTTCTCCATTTACTAAGATAATCTTTGTGCTCTTAAAAGAGTTTCAAACTTTTATCCATGGACATCTTGGGTATCCTTTGCTAAGTCTCTAATAATATATAACTTTTGGTGCTATGGAGTGGTGTCTTAATTTTCAAAACTGTTGCTATCGATATTTTGGTCATTTGATTTTGTATCCAGCATCCTTAATGCACTCTTGTAATAGTTTTCATTGTTAATTAATTTTGTTGGCTTATGTAGGTAGATAGATGATCATATTTTCTGTAAATAATCATGTTTTAACTCTTCTCTTTTAACTTTTAATTTTTTAATTTATTTTTCTTTCATAGTAGTGTGGTTTGGCCAGCCCGCCCCAGTACCGTATTAAACAGTTGATTCCGATGTTGAAGAGAATGCAGATACGTTTTCTCATCAGGTATCGTGTTTGCTTTTGTGCTCAGGTACTCTACTTATCTCTCTGGTTTCCCACTTTCCCTTAGATGATTGGCCCAGTTTTTCTTTACTATCTTTCCAGCTCATTGGTGCTTTTAAGGATATTTTAAAATAGTTTATACTTTCTGGGGGTTATTTTCAGTGTTATTTTAATAGAAATAGAAGTCATTTTTCTAATTAATTTTTGGAAGTTCTTTATAAATTCTGGATGCTAATCCTTGCAAATTCCTTTCTTTACTTTATTTATTCTTTCAATTTATTTATAGTGAAACAAATGACCAGAATTCAAAAAATTTCAAAGCAGAGAAATTTATCAATGTTCCTTTTTTGGTTAGCATTTTTTGTCTTAAGAAACTCTCCCCTCTTCAACAGGAATTCATTTTTGTTTATGTCTGAAATATGGATTGAATTTTACTTATTTCCTATGTGGGTGAATTGATGTCCTGGTGCTACTTATGGAATGGTCCATGTTTTATCCAGTGGTCTGTAGTGCCTTCTCTGTCACTTACCAAGTGTCTTGTATGTATGGGTCTGTTTCGGGGCTTGCTATTTTTCTCCACCAGCTAATTTTGTTTTTCCTGTCCCATCATCCACTGTCTTAATTACTGCAGTTTTATAATAAGAGTTTACAATATGTATTGATTGCTGGTAGGGCAAGTCTTTCCACTTTGTTCTTTTTTTAAAGAGTGTCTTAGTTATACTTGGCCCTTTGCACTTTTATATAAATTTTAGAATTTGCTTAGCCAGTTCCTTGAAAATATCCATTGGGATTTAGATCGGAATTGCATTGAATATATGAACCAAAATCAAAATAATTGACATTTTTATATCATCTTATGTCAATTACAGGTTGACATATTATGAGGTTTCCTACCTGTGTACATAGTGTATTTAAGTTTTCTTTAATACCTCTCAATATAACTTAAAACTTTTCTTGATATAGGAATTTAAAAAAAAATATGCTTTCTAACTAATTTTTACTAGAGCAGAGATTTTTATTGATTGATTTTGTATCCAGCAACCTGCCAAACTTTACTATTTCTAATAATTTTAGATTTTAACATAGGGAATCATGTCTTCTGTTTATAGTGACAGTTCTGATTTTTCCTTTTCAGTCCTCTTTCTTTTATTTGTTATTCTTATCCTATGCCCGCTCTCACTCTCTGTTATTCTTATCCTGTGCACTCTCCAGAATAACGCTACATAGAGGAGGAAATAATGGGCACGTTAGTCTTGTTCCTAAGTTTAAAAGGAATTCTTCTAATATTTCACCACTAAGAATAATGTTTGCTGTGGATTTTTGTAGATGTTCCATATCAAGATAAGGTGCATTCTATTACTATTTTACTGAGTATTTTTAATGAATGCTAATTTTTATTAAAGTTTTTTTTTGCTTTGGTTAGGATAAAAATCTATTACTGTGGATATTAATATATTTTCTAATGTTAAACCACACTTGCTTTCTTGGGACAGACTCTGCTTGGTCATAATGTATTATCTTTTTTTATATATCAATGGATTCATTTTTCTAATATTTTGTTTAGAATTTTTGTGTATATGTTTATGAGTGATTTTGGCCCATAATCTTTCTTTCATAATTATCCTTCTTTGGTTTCAGGTTCAAGGTTATACTCAACTCAAAAAATGAACTTGAGATAATTCCCTCTTTATCTCTTTTTTGGGAAGCATTTGTTTCTTAAAAGTGTGGTAGAACTCACCTGTCGTGGCATGTGGATGTGGTGATTTCTTTGAGGCAAGACTTTAAAGTTTACTATTCAGATTTTTAATTTATTCTAGTTTTCCTATGTTATCTTATATAAGAATTTGTCAACTTCATATAAAATTTAAAATTCATTAGCATAGACTTGTTCATAGATTTTTTCCAATTTTTTAAATTACTCTAGATTTGTAGTTCTGTTTTTATTTAATTCCAAATATTTTTTCATGTCCTCTGTCTTTTATTTTTTTGATTATTGTTATCAGGGATTTGTCCATTTCATTGATATTTTTAAAGACCAATTTTGTGTTTTGTTGAGCTTCTTAATATATCTTTGTTTTCTGTTTAATTTGTTTCTGCTATTATTATTATTATTTCTTTGTTTTACAGGTAATATAACTGAGCATTTGGACCAGGAACATTGGCTCCAGAGCCAAATTCTTAACCATCGCATTTTTTTTTTATCTTAAAGTCTATTTAGTCTCCTATTAGAAATATCTACTTAACTTCTTTCTGATTAATATTTGCCTGGCATATCTTTTTTCCAGATCTTTGCATTTAACATTTTTATAAACTAAGATTTTAGATGGGTCTCTTATAAATGGCATGAACTAGATTTTTTTCTCTTTCTCTTTTTCTTTTTTGGCAGCTGGCTGGTACAGGGATCTGAACCCTTGAGCTTGGTTTTATAATACCGTGCTCTAACCAACTGAGCTAATCAGCCAGCCCATGAACTAGATTTTTAAAAAAAATGAGCTTGGCATATCTTTGCCTTTCTTACTGGTAAGTTTAATCCATTTCCACTTATTGTGGTGACTGATATATTTAGATTTATTGATACAATCTTACTTTTTGTCTTTTATTTGTCTTGATTTCTGTATGTATTTGTCCTCTTTTCTTGCCTTAAAAAATAATTGATTGATTTGTGTGCCCTTTCCAACTGGAAATCTTCTGGCTTCTCTAGGGCCTGATTATCCTGTTCTGGGACCCCTTCCCCAAGCCTTGCTTACTGCATTACTGTGGGATATAGTTCTCCTGTGTACACATAGATGCAGTTTATAGAGCCAGTGATGCAGCCTTTTCCTAACACAGACATTGTGATGTGAAGGAGTAACTGGGTCTGGAAGGAAATGAAGATGATGGGAGGGTGCTGGCAAAAGTTTGAAGGAGACTTGGGTCTTTTTATCCTTCTAGGTAGCTGGTCTGGGTCAGATTTGGGGCTGGGTCTGGGAAAAGATCAGGACAGGAGCAGGGATAGGGCAGATGCTCACCCAAAGGTACTATTGCACAAGCCAGAATGCAGATCCCTGACAGCAACAATGAGCCCGTTAGGGTAAGCCTGCATCCCAGCAGTTTGGTGGCCAGAAAGCCCAGGAAATAAGATGGTAGGTCCTTATCTGCAGAGAGCAAGCACCTGGATTAAGTAGATGTTGATCCCTAGACTTTGCAGACTTATGACCAAGCCATAGAAACTGAAGAAGAATGCAGACCTGGGCCAGGAGCAGAGGGGATATATTCTGGGTAAGATCCATGCCACATTTATATAGCAATTGCTGTTGGCAAACTGCTTTCACATCTGTTCTCTCCTTTGGGACATCAGCCCTGTGAGTGGGGTTTTTATCTTTCAGATAAAATCTTCCCTTTCCTTCTAAAAGATAGAATATTACCTATTAGATATTAAACAACATTTAAAAATTATCTAGGAGAAAAGAATATTTTTTTACCTAGCAATATGTCCCCTTGCTCCTCCCCTCCCCCAATTCCCTGCCCTAAGAAACTTGCGTTTGATAGATGCATGCTTTGATAAGTTGTACTGGGAGGGTGTGTGCGTGTGCGTGTGTGAGAGAAAGACAGAGAGACAGAGAGAGAGACAGGGAGAGACTCCCTCCCCATAGGGTTGCTCCAGTAAAACTGATGAGTTCTAAGAAGGAAGAATTCATTTAATGGCAGGAGTTTGGCTTTGCTGAGTAATGTATGTAAGTTTACAGCCAGAGATGAATTCTTAGGACAATGGGGGAGACTTAAGAGGTTATATAGGGGAAGAGTCAAGAGAGACAGGGGAAGAATCAATGGCTGTTAGCCAAGGATGGATTTGAAGGAGAACAGAAATGCCTATTAAGCCATTTTTCTATGTATGTATGTATGTATGTATGTATGTATGTATGTATGTATGTATGTATGTATGTATATATGTATGTATGTATGTACATAAGTATGTAAAGTAAGCATCTCCTTTATCTCCCCATGTAGTCTTGGTAAAACCAACAATGTTTAGTCACTCTTAGTGGGGTGGCTTTGCTTTTTAGAGATGTGATGAAGTGCTATGACCTGTCTCAAGGCTGGCAAAGGGCACAGTGAGAAGCTGTGCACAGAAGACAATCTTACATTAGCCACACTATAATTAAAAATTAATCCGAACACTGTTGGCACCAGAACAGATAGACAAATCAATGGGACCGAATAGTTCAGAAACAGTATGTGATAAGAGTGACATTTCACATCAGCCAGGAAAGGTGGGACTATTTATTAAATGAAATTGGCACAATTAACTAATCTAGACCAAAAAAAAAAAAGAATCTTACTTCTTATCTTATGTTAAACTAAATTTCAGATGGATTATGATAAAATATAAAAGCCCAAACAAAATGAATGCACTTGAAGAAAATCTGGGTGAATAGTTTTACACTCAGTGGGAAGGCAAGACCTTTCTAAATGAAACCCGAAACACAGAAGTATGGAGGTGATTATATAAAGCAATAAAAGGTCTCTATCTTAAAAAAGTAATAACTTTAGAAGACATTTTATTTTATTTATTTATTTTTAAAAGATGACCAGTAAGGGGATCTTAACCCTTGACTTGGTGTTGTCAGCACCACGCTCTCCCAAGTGAACCATGGGCCGGACCTTAAAAGACATTTTAAAATGCAAAAAGTATTGATCACATATGATAATAGGTTAATATCTTTAGTGTAAAAGAGGATTCTTACAAATCAATAAAAAGGAAAAAATGGGCAGGGGATATGAGTGGAAAGTTTACAAATGAAGAAATTATAAATAGATCAAAATTATATGAAAAAATGTTCATCACTTTCCAGAATTCAATAAAAATGTAAATTAAAACAAGACAACTATTTTCTGCTTCTTAGAACAAGAGTACTGGATGTTGATGAGGGTATCTTATGTACTTTTGTAAACCTTACTTTTCTACAGAGCAGGGTGGCAATATCTGGGAAAAATTTTACTTTCTTTTTAATACTTTTGAGCCAGTAATCACTCTTTTAAGATTTATCCCAAAGGTTTAATCAGACAGATGCACATGCATGGGTACTTGTTAATAGTTGGGAAGACCTGGTATGTCCAGTACTGGTACTGGTAAAGTAAATTGTGAAATTATGAAATACAATGTAATCTTTAAAAATGGAGTTCTGATTGGGGTGGGAGAAAATGTATTGTATTAACTCTTGGAGAAACTGCCAGGAAAAGTAATATGTACAGTAAATATTCGTGAAAGATTCTGTATGTGATCTTGCATGTTTGGCAATATTTTGTGTGTAATGCTTTGTTGGTAGAAAGGGAGTATATTCAGTCAGTGCAGTGGATAAACACAATCATCTCCATCAACAACAATCACAAAAGTCTGGAGAGCGAGAGGCTTGGAGACGTTTAATGTGTGTGTGTGTGTGTGTCTGTGTCCAGAAGAGAAGAGGAAGAGGTGGAGTTTGGGAGGTGTTTGTGTGGAGGACAGGAATGAAATAATATGGTGGGGGCTTGAGTGGTGGATAAAAGGAATGTATTTAATCCAGGTGCCCTGGAACTTCCAGAGTCTGCTTGCTATTTCTGCTGCTGGCGTGAAGCAACCAGCACAAATAAACCACATGCCTGTGCGTTGCCTGGCCTCTCCTGGCTCTGGGTGCCACTGAATGGAGACAACCTGGATTGGAAACAGGTGGTGCCCATTTTCCCGATGGCTTTCATGAGCTGGCTTGAGTTGCTAGTGACTGTGGCAACCCACTGCCTTTACTGTTCACCCAGCCCCTTGCCACAAAGTGGGTGGAGCCCACTAGGAGGGGGTGAACCAGTGAGAATAGAGGGTCAGCAGTGTAGATCCACATTTATTGATATGGAAAGATGTTCATAAAATATTGTTAAGAAAAAAGATTCTTTTTGAACTAGGAAGAACATGATTGCAATTTTGTAAATACATGTAATATAAATTACTGTATGTTTGTGTGTTTCTTGTATGTGAAACAGTAAAAAGTCTAGATGAACATATATCAGTGTGTTAATGGAATGTGGGATTAAGAGGTTATTAAAAGCTTTTTGTTTGTTTGTTTGCTTATCCCTACTGCCTAATATCACTTGGATTACCTGTAAGTTTTCCTTCAATCTGTTATGGAAATACACAAAACAAGTGAGATCATGGCCGACCTTTTGTCAGTTGCAAATGACCCCACTGTCAGGGACAGGTTGCACAGTATTTAAGAAGACATTGTGGCAGATATACTCACAGGTGGCCCCCTGCTAGCAGACTCATTAGAGATTCTCCTTGCTGGCTTGATGAGGTAAGTTGCTATGTTGAGAAAGCCCATGGTGCAAGGAAGTGAGGGCAACCTCTAGAAGCTGAGGGCAGTCTCCAGCTGACAGCCAGCAGACAGCCAGGGCCCTCAGTCCTGCAGCTGCAAGGAAATGGATTCAGGCAACAACCTGAGTGAGCTTGGAAGTGGATTCTTCCCCGGTCTAGCCTCCAGATGAGAACGCAGGCTGCCTGGCCCTTTGATGGTGTACTCAGCTGAGCTATGCTTGGACTCCTGACCCACAGAAACCGTGATCTAGTAAATCTGTGTGTTTTAAAGCTGCTGCTGCTAAATTAGCGGTAATTTGTTTACAACAACAGGAAAAAAACCCAAAAAACCAAAAACCAAAAAATCCCCCCCAAAACCCCAAAACCAAAAACCAAAAAACAAACCAGACATCTTCAGGGAAATGTGAGGGCCTATGACACAGAGCCTTAGGACAGAAGCTCAGGGCTTCTGGGAGTGGCTGCTTCTTTTCTCCCCAAGGTCAGTGAGCTCAGAGCTCTTCAGAGTGGAGGGAGAACTGCCCAGGCTGAGACACAGCTGGGCTCTCCCTAGAGAGGGGGACGCCCTCGCAGCCTCCAGAGCACCCGTGTCCTTTCTCACTTGCTCTGGGGCCTCCCTCAGCTTCTCAGCCTTCCCAGATGGTCCTGTTAGTGCAGGCTTCCTGTCTGTCTGTCAGTTGTCTTCCGTCTGAGTAGGGATGGGCCTACCACAGTGGCGTGAGGCGGAAGAGGTGGTGAAAGGCAGGGGAGCGCAGCAGCTGCAACATGGAGGGCTGGGCTTGGCCCATGGTCAGGTGCTTCTGCAGAATGGCCTGGAGCACCTGCCTGGGTAGACGGGGCTCAGCACCTGGGTGTTCTGGATTCTAGGGTGAAGGTGGGAGCAGGCAGAGCCCTGGTGGGGTGTCACAGAGGTCTTGGGGTTCTTACCTCCATACTCAGCTTGGTATCCTCTTCCTGTTTCCCATTCATCCGGGCCACTCTCTGCAGGGCCTTCAGGGTGAGGTCCAGTCTCCCACAGGGGGTGCATCAGAGGGCAGACTCAGTGAAGAACCTGTGGGTGGGGACAGGCATGACTTCAGCCTGGGCTGACAGAGAGAGTTGTGGCTGCTTGAGGAGGGCACAGACGAGCTGCAAGGCACCTTGGAGGATGGAAAGAATTCTGGGATGGGAGTTAGGAGCTGGGTTCTAATCCAAGGATTGCCACTGTTTTCTTGAGAGACCTGGGACAAATCCTACCTCTCTCTGTGCCGTGGATGGTTTCCCCCACCTATCGAACTGGACATTGGTTCTTTCTGTTTTGACCTGCTTTGTTACTAGTGGGGAGGCAGGTGGTGCTCCAGGAGATGCTCTGCCTACCTGTGACTTATTGTGACCCCTCTACCCACCCTCGGGTCACGTACTGGAGTAGGTGAAGAAGACAAAGAGGGGTAGAGAGACGAACAGCTGGAGATGGCGTCAGGAGGGCACAGCATAAGTCACATCAGCCAGGAAGAAATGGCCTAGGCTAGGGCCAAATCCAACTAGGAGGCCCAGACCTGGCTGTGCATGGATGGGCACCCACTCCAGACCTGGGGAGAACAGAGCTCAGGTTGAAGCTAGGACGTGTGTATGTGTGTGTGTGTGTGTGTGTGTGTGTGTGTGTGTGTGTGTGTGTGTGTGTGTATGCGCGCGCGCGCGCACATGGCAGTAGCCACTTCCAGACGATGAATATCCTGATATTGGAGCAGAAAGGCTCCTCTCTTAAGCTCAGTTGTGCTCTGCACCTCCAGGACCCTCAGAGGGCAAGGCAAGCGTGGATCATGGGCCATGTTCAGTGTGTGTGTGTTGCTTCCGTGGAGCAAGGAATGGGCTGGAAGGCTCTGAATTCCCAGGCATGCTCTGATTCAGGGCTCCTATAGTCTTGTTTTACATCATGAGCCTGTCCTTCCCTGGACACAACTGAAGACGCCTGGCTCTGGGATTGGACTGAGCTAATCAGATTCTTTATATGAGGAATTTGGAAATATGGCTCAGAAAACAGAATTTGTAAGGACACCTAAAGTTGGGGTGGAATGGCCAAGTTTGGATGAATATGAAAGTAGAGTTGAGAAAATGAGAGAGAGAGAGAGAGAGAGAGAGAGAGAGAGAGAGAGAGAGAGAGAGAGAGAGAGAGAGAGAGAGAAGAAAGAGGAGGAGCAGGAGGAGAGAGGAAAGGGGCCAGAAGAATGAAGTAACCTAGCCAGAGAGAAGTCAGGATGAACTCAGTAAGTGCCAGAGAGGTAGAGATGCAGAGTCCAGCTGTCTGTTCGCTTCAGCTGCCTCATAAAGCTGGGCTCAAGTACCTGATCTTGGTTTGGGTGAAATACTCTTACATGCTTCCACTAGCTTTCCATTTTCGTACAAGCAAATTTGAGAGAGTTGTGGTTATTTGTGACCAAAAACAAAAGTTTATTTCAGTCAGGTTTGCAGCAAAATTAAGGAAAGGTACAGAGATTTCCCATGTATTTCCTGCCCCCACATACACACAACCTCCTCCGCTATCAACATTCCTCATCAGAGTAGGACATTTGTTACAATTGAACCTACATTGACATATCGTAATCACCAGAGTCCATAGTTTACATGACATCACGTTCCTGATGTTGTACATTGTATAGGTTTTGCAAATGTACAATGACATATATTCACCATCGTAGTATCATACAGGATAGTTTCACTGCCCTAAAAATCCTCTTTTCCCTGTTTATAAATCCCTCCCACCCCCCTAACCTCTCGTGACCACGGATCCTTTTACTGTTTCCGTAGTATTGCCTTTTCCAGAATGTCATATAGTTGGAATCATACAATACATAGCCTTTTCAGATTGTCTTCTTTCATTTGGTGATGTGCATTTAAATTTCCTCCATGTCTTTTTATGGCTTAATAGCTCAGTTCTTTTTATCACTGAATAATTTTGTTGTCCTTTTAAATCGAGATAAAAAAAATCTTGTTTTGAAAGTATTTTCACTCTAGGTGGAGTAAAACAGTTCTACAGCCTGTAGAAAATCATACTGCTGAAGGATGTGCCATTAAAATTAAGCTGAAATGACAAATAGGTGTGCCATTTCCTTTAAAAGTAAGAGCTCATTTTTGTATGTTTTTGAGTGGATTTTTAAGCTGCCATTTCTTTTGTTAACAGGAAAAAGAAAAGGGGCTGGAATGACCAGGACGGTTAGGAAATTCCCCTAAGATGTGTTTGTATATATTCAAAGTGAATTCATCCTTCAAGCGTAGTTACTTGATAATCTTGATTTGGTCAGAGAGAAATCCTTATTTGTGAATTTAATTATTACTGTAGGACTTTTAGTACCTTGTGGATGCAAACGTCGCATGATGTAAAATTTGGAATATTGGTATTTGAACATTTCTCCAAAGCTCCATATCTCATTCTATAATTCCACATGATGTCTGATATAGCTTTTATTTGAAAGAGATTCTGGGGCTATGTCAAAGAAGACTGGAATTAATTTTAATGACAGTTTAATGCAAATACACGAATGGAATATGACTGTCGAGATGCATGGGACACACTGAGTGTGAATGGGTGAGGATATTATGGACAGGAACCTAGGAATGGAAGGATAAGAGGATGTAGGAAAGACGTAACAAGTCAGAGGAAAGCAAAGAGAACAAAATCTGTATGCAGTCTAATGATGTACATGTAGTCCAGATGAGACATTATCAATGAATATGGTATACTCAGAAAGAAACTCTCAGCCTCTGGTCTGTTGTAAGGTGCTTGCCATCTGTAAAAGCTACAGCTGAATGGAGCTTGTGTCACCTTAGGGTGATACAAGATGGCTTTGACCATCTGTGTTCTCTTTGTGTGCACCTACAAGCCCTGAGAATCAAATATTTCTGTGTGCTCCTGGGCCTCAGATATAGGGAATTACTTTATCACTAACAGGAACAAAAGTCTAGGAATAGACAGTGGTGGATTTGAGGGAGACTAAGAGAATTGCTGCCTAGGACAGCCCTGTACTGCCAACTTGATAAAGGCTATGACAAACGGCAGGTGCTATGAGATTGGTCTCATAAGAAAGAAAAGGCAAAAAAGAGGAAACAAATGGCAGTGGGGCCAGGAGGGAGAGAGGTGAAATGGTGGCTGCTGTTCATCTGCAGTACAGGAGCAGATGGGAGACGTAGGCTGCGCCATTCATAACTCATGCCCCCCTGCCCTATAGTCATTGGGCCCATGGGTAGCTGCGTGACCCAAGCCAGCCAATCATTCTTTCCCAAAATTTTTCATAGTTGGAGCTGGGATATAGAAACCCTTTTTTCCCCAGGTCATGAGGTTGTTAGGAGTGAACCCAGAATGGCAGGGGGCCACCATGAGAAGGATCCTGTGTGCAGTAGACATGCCCAGCATGCACAGACAAGCAGAGACGAGAGCCAGCAAGGATCTCGATGACATCCATGGCCCTGGTTCCCATTGTCCTAGAGCCAGCTCCACCTCCATTCATCTTGTACTTTGGTTATGGGATCTCTTACACAACCCTTTTGTGCCAATTTTTTTTAAAGGTTTTTCAAATCTAAGTTTATTTATTTATTAATAATATTTTTTACATTCTAAGATGTTGTTGCAGAGCAATGGGGGGGAGGGGGAGAAGAGAAGGGGGAAGGAGATATGGTGGGGGAAGGAGGAAGGAGGAGGAGCTTGAGGCCTGTGGCAGCCCCCTCATTCCTGCAGGGGAGACCAGGGGCCTTCCAGTGGTGGCTTGGTCATTGCTGGGTGCAGATGTCAGGGGTTGTGGCTGAAGCCCTTGGACCCCCACTGCCCCAGCTTGAGAGACCAGGGGGCTTCCAGTGGTGATTTGGTGATCATCACTGGGCTAGTTGCAGATGTTGGGGGGTGTGGCCAAAGCCCTTGGGAGCCTGGTGTGCTTCCTGTGGGTGCTCAGTGGTCATGGCGAGGCTAGTTGTGGATGTTGGGGGCCATGACTAGGCATCTGGCCCTCTCCACTCCCTGGCTTGGGAACCCAGAGGGCTTTTGGTCCTTCTAGGTTTTGTAGGTATTCTTTGGTGATGTGAGACCTTTACTAGTTAATATCAAACTTTGTCTCTGGTCTGTGGGTATTTTGTTTTTTCTTTCAGTTCTGTGTTGGATTATTTGCTGTTCCCACCACTTAAACTCATCACTGGAACTAATTTGTTGTCCTTTGCTTACTTCTAAAAGGGGGGAACGTCCTGTGGGGACCAGCACTTGAGCTATGGTTGAGCTAAACTGCTGCTTTGCTGCTGATTCCCTGGGGAAGGATTTTTGTGCAGCTCAGGTTTTAATGGTTGACTTTATAGGTACTTCCAGGTCTTGTGAGATCTGGTACACCTGGGTTGTGTAGAAACTCTGGTCTGGACCTGAGTCTTTTCAGCAAACTGCTCCCTTGCAGTTCTATGTTCCTGACCAGTCTACACAGAGTGGGCCTGTGCTGATTGGAGGGCAGATCAGCTGTCTTTGTTTTGCCCCAGTGTTCCCTTGGTGGCCTGTCTCCCCCACCACCTGCACTCCAAACACTTCCCATGGGATGGGCCATGTGCTGGTCCCTTGCAATGACTCACTGGCATCTGAGTGGTTCCTTTTTTCAGTTGTTGTGGCTCCTCAGTCCTATGTGGGTCCACGGGAACCCTGTTAGTAGTATTGCTGGATTGCGGGCCCCCAAGTTCCTCTCCCCTGCCGCCTCCAAGCAACTTCATATGAAGGGCACAGCAGCGGCTTTTGCCAGCTCTTGCTCCGTGCGCTCACCAAGGCCAGCCTGGAAGCGGCTGGGGCTCGAAGTGGTAGGAACGATCCTTTCTTTCTCCCATTGTGGCGTCTCCTGCCTTCATGAACTCTGTAGGTCTCTCCTCCTCTTCCCCTGAGCTCTAGCAGCCTTTTATGTCAAATTAACTAGAGCTGAATTACAGCCACTTGCAAAAAAGAGTCCTGACTAATATAGGTTCCGACTGAAACTGCTAGTAATTGCCCAGGATATTTTAATTGAGAAGAAAATAACAAGAGTCATCGGGCAGGGTTTTTATTATCACCCATGGCCAGCATCTTTTCCTTGTTGTGTTTATTTATGTGTTGCTTTGCATTCACAGTGCTGAAGTATCCCTTTGGGATATTGAGTTATTTGGGAGTTTCTCCCGAGGAGCAAGCTGGGACTCGCCTTTCTCAGGTGACTTACCTGTGTTGTTGCGCTTACCAGATACAGCCATGCGGCCTGTATGTGGAGTGTCTTCATTGCCATTAAAGTTCTTGCTTAAGTAGCTTCCACTGGCTTGTGAGCCATTGCATTTGCTTAACAACCCAGAAGGTTCAGTCTCACACTGAGTTATGCATGTAAGCTGCGCATTATCCTGATGAGATGTTCTTCTGATGCAGCCACAGACTTTGGCATTATTGGCCCAAGGAAGAGGTATCTTGGCTGTGCTTATTTAATGGGCCTTCTCGTGCCCCACGCCCATATGTGGTGGTGGATGATGGTTCCACCTACAGTGCCTATTGCAAGAGGATTGGATTATTTTCGGCATCTTCATGCAGACGTATGTGAAATTGTCTCAGGGAAGGGCAAAACTGTGTGCATCTGACCTTCTCAGTCATTGAAACCAACAACAGGGAGGGCATTACTACTGAGGCCCCTTTTAGAAGGAAAACCAAGATGCTCACTCACTTAGATTTTTTGCTCTGAACGATGATAAATCTGAGCTTTTGGATCATACTGTTTGCTGTTTTGAACAGAAGAGGGACAGGTAGATTGATAGTTCCTGGAGTGTTGTTGACCTTAGAAAGCAGAGTGGAATTTAAGAAGGGAAATGGGAAGCAGAATTGGGGGGGCGGAGCTGGCTGGTTAGCTCAGTTTGTTATAATGCGGTGTTGTAACACCAAAGTCAGGGGGTTCGAATCCCCATCCTGGCCAGCTGCAAAAAAAAAAAAAAAAAAAAAAAAAAAAAAGAACAGGGAGGATTGACAAAATACAAGTTAAGGTGGGTGGACAATGGACAAGGATATCTCAGAACTTGGGCTGAGGCTGGTAAATCATGAACATCCTCACAAGCAGGCATGGAGGCATTCCGTATGACAGCTGCTTGCATGAGAGGGAGAACTAGCTGTACTTCGTGTCTGCTTCTTTCTAGTGGGATTATAGCTTAACTTTTACCAGTTTCTGACAGTTGCTGCCTTAGGCAAGTTTGGGGGCTATGCCTGACCACAGCCCTTTCTCAGGGCATCTTCTCTTTGCACAGCACTGACTCATGGGCAATGGGCCACCTAAGCTCACTATACTCCCATTGGCACACTGATTAAAGGAAGTGTGGACACTTGAGACAAATGGGGAGGGGGAGGCTCATTTTCATCTAAGCCAATCAGAGCCTTTTCTAAGAATTTGAATTAAGATGCACAGAAGTGTTCTGGTTGGTGGTGGGCCCTAAATCTGAGAGGTAATGGATCAGACCTGGGACTGGTTGTCATCTTGAGAGGTGAGCACACAGATGAGACAGGTTGAGAAGGAGACAGGGATGGAGTCAGTGTACAGAGATGCTCCAATTCCTGGTTCCAGTTTCCAAGAGACCTGAATGCACTTCGTTTCCTGTCCCTGAGTTCCCTGAAATCTCTGCATCCTTGCAGTCACGGCTCCTTTTCCCATGAGCTGATTTGAGATGGCTTCTCTTCTTTGCAACCCAAAGACCATTGACTAGAACAGATGTTAAAAGCCTGATCAATGTGACAGCTACAAAGTACAGATTGCAGCCTGATGAGCCACTCAGCAGGCCAGGGTGACTAGAATTGTGCATGTTTGTATGTGTTTGGGCAGAGGGGCACTAAATCACTAGAGATGAAAGGACCCCCATAACTCTGTTCTCTTTCTCATCTTAGTTCCTTGGCTGCTCTTCATCTCCCAGCTGCTGAGAGCCATTTCTAGATAAAGTCAGGAAACTGTTTCTCTAAGACTCTGAGCCCAGAGTCCCCTGTACAGCAATGTCCCCTTTGCTCCCCACCACCTGCACTCTTCCTTTTTCCCTTCCTCTGTGCCACCTCTTTAACTTGTGGAATTTGAACCCCAAGGTCCTTTGACATTCTAGGAAATTGAAGTAGAACATTAAACTTCCACAACAATATCTCTCTCTAGGGGGTGCTGGGGGGCAGAGAGCAGCTCTCTGCAAGGAATTCCATATGTCCTCCATCAGGAAGCCCCCTAACTCCAACCACCATTCTCTTCCCTGCATTTTGGGCAAAGCTCTTCATAGCTCCAGGGTCTTTGCATAGTCAGACAGACTCAGGTCAGGGTCACATAGTCTGTGTCTGTGTGTGGGGATGGCAAGATGGGGACGCAGGGGTTGGAAGGGGGCAGAGGGCCCAGATATCCTTACCTCAGTCACAATGGTGGAAGAGAAGGTGCTGTTGTCATAGATCCAGTCACTGGTGCAGGGCTCTGTGGCCTCTGTGCCATTGTCCTCTGTGCCATTTGGAGATAGGAGTCCCCAGTGGGGGGGAGGTGAAGCAGAGGCAAGACTTGCGCTGTCCCTGCCTGTCCTTGGGCAGCTAGGCCTCCAGCCCCCCGTCCTTGCTGAGGTTGGTGTTGGCAGGTGGGTGGCAGTGGTGGGTGGGGATGGCAGTGCTGAAGTTCTGCAGAGTAGTGTGCAAAAACAGGAGGAGCAGAGGCAGGACCACCAGGGTGACCTGGATCTGCTGGAAGTGGCTGATGCCCCCCACCTGCTGCAGGAGGTCATTGAAGGCCACGGGGCCAGGCCTGAGCAGACTCTTTCTTGATTTTCAGTGCAAGAGAAGGAGAGGGGCTGTCTTTGTCCCTCTGCTCATCAGTTCCTGGGTCTGCTGTAGCCCTAGGCCTCCTGATGGCCAGCAGTAGTTTTTATAACTTCTTTTCAGACACCAAGTTAAACTGTGACTTGAGAGTGGGACATTCAATTATTAATACTCATCAGGTCAATGGTTTGTTCCAGGGGATCTAAAAGGCCAGTAGGGCTGGCTGGTTAACTCAGCTGATTAGAGCATGGTGCTGATAACAACAAAGTCAAGGGTTTGTGTCCTCATACTGGACAGCTGCCAAAAAAAAAAAAAAAAAAAAGGCCAGTAAAGTTCGATCAGGTGGAGAAAATGACCCTGCTGGAGGGACCAGAACAGGTGGCCTCCTCCTTGGGGAAGGAGGGAAAGTGCTGAGGGGAGGGAGGGAGGTGGGGTGAGCTTGAAGTCCGCGTGAGCCCGCCTAACTCCAAGCCAGACTAAGTTGAGGAGACTCTGAGGAGCCCACGCAGAAACGCCATTGCGTGGGAGCCTTGGCGTCCCCTAACCTATGAGCATTGCCTCTGCGTGAATCCCAGAGCCTGAGCCTTCAGCCTTAGGCAAGGGCCATGCCATAGCTTAACCTACCCCCTTTGTTAGAGATTTGTATCAGCAGAGTCTCCTTTCTCATTATAATATTCTCTACAATCCAATCCCAATTTTTTCTCCTTCCCACAATTGTAACAATATATGTGACACAGTAAACAGCTATCAGTGCTTTAACACTCTTCAAGGGTCAGGGCATGTTGCGGTCTACACCATTATCAGGGCACAGGTGAATCCAGTTATTTTGACATCTCCTGTTATATACTGAATTGTGCCCCCCATCCCCCAAATTCATATGTTGAAGCACTAACCCCTAATGTGACTATATTTGGAGACAGTGCCTTTAAGGAAGAGACTGAAGTTAAATGAGGTCATGGGGTGGGTCCCTGATCCAATATGACTAAGTGTCCTTATATGAAGAGGACGAGACAGCAGGAATGCACAGAGGAAAGGCCATATAAGGACACAGTGAGAAGGCTGCCTTCTGCAAGCCAAGGAGAGAGACCTCAGGAGAAACCAGACCTACCGACACCTTGATCGTGGACTTCTAGCCTCCAAAACTGTGAGAAAATACATTTCTGTTGTTTAAGCCACCCAGTCTGTGGTATTTTGTTAGAGAAGCCCTAGGGTATGACTTATATCTATGGTGTAACACAATTCTAGCCAAGATATGTGGCAGGAAGCCCATTGTCGGGTAGGTGGTTTTTGGGAAAGGTTTTCAAGAGAGATGTCTTACCCTTCCCAAGAGAAGTGTGAGGTGTAACTTCCCTTTTCTGCCTTTGGACGTTGTAGCCACTGCAGCCCTCTTGACATCATGAGGGGAGGAGCTGGTCTGCTGTGGATGGAAGAGGGGATGGTTGAAAGGAACCTGGATCCACGATGATGTTACGTGCCTGAATCATGGAAGCCAACAAATCTCCTTTTTTGCTTAAGCCAGTTAGAGTTTTGTGTCACCTGCAACGGAAGAATCCTGGCTAATACTTCCATCACAAGAGCCGTAATCAGATTTGTGGAATGCTGTGTTTGCATAGCTCTCTCCTCTCCAGAAGCTTTGCACAGCTCTCTTCTCCTTTGCAAATTCTAGCTGCCTAGGCCACTCTGAGATTCTATTTTGTCCTCCACAATTCAATGAGATTGCCAGGCTCTAGCTGGATTCCACCTATCTACCCTGCAGTCCAGAAATCGCTCCCAGGAAGAAAGCCGGGGTGAAGGTGGGTCTCATATCATTTGCTCTCCTCTCACAGAAATTACAGTCCTGCACTGCCTGCTGCCAGTGACTGAAAATTGTTGTTTTCCACATTTTCTTCAGTTTTCTAGTTGTTTACAGTGGGAGAGTTATTGTGGACCCTGTTTTCCCTGATGATTGGAACATTTTCCTTCCCATTCTTAATGCTTTTGAAACAACAATGCTCCTTATGTAACTGAAAGTGGACTTTCTTCCTCCCTAAAAGGAGATCCTGGGTAGCAGGTTGAGGGAGAAACCTCCATTCTTCTGGCATCTTGTTTCCTTGTGGAATAGGAAGCAGGTTGTCTGACTGGTGAGTCTGGGATAAAGAAAAGGGCATGCATAGCTATTTTCTTCTTCCTCTCTTGGAATCTGTCTGCCTTTAGGGAGCATGTGCTTTTGTTTATTTTTGATCGCATGGTAAAGTATTTGACTGCTGTGTCTATCGCTACTGGTTCCATACTTTAGTGCAGAATAGATGAATGTTTTAGTATTTTTATTGTTTTAATGTTTTATTGTGCCCAGCTCTATATTCAGGTTTTCTGGGTAATGTCTTCTCCTTCTTTAGTTCTGTTGTGATGCTGTCTTCATGCTATGCATAGAAATCAGAAAATATCGTCTTTAATTTCTTCAGTCATTCCTTTTTATGGAAGTGTATTTGGCAAGAAGTCATGAAACTATAATAACATATCAGTTGTTGGGATTCTACTTCCAGCCAAGATGGAGTAACAGAGACTGAACTTACCCTCCTGCTTTAAACTAATAAAAAATCTCACAAATTGGCTGGCTGGTTAGCTCAGCTGGTTAGAGCACAGCCTTACAGCACCAAGGTCACAGGTTTGGATCCCCGTACTGGCCAGCTGCCAAAACAAAACAAAAAACCTGACGAATTATGTCAATAACAGTTTTTAGACATTGGACAATAGGCAGTTCAGGACAGTCATTTCTGAGAAAAGAGAAACAAATAAAATGAGCCTTATGAACCAGCTTACTTCTTGGAGAAATTTTTCAGGCTGTAGAACAGGGAGGGGGACCTAGTCAGAGCCTAGAAGGCTTCCTGAGTGGAAGAAACAAAATTGGGAGTTCAAGGAGGCCCAGATGGCAAGAGTTCACGGGGCAGAGGACTGGAGAGGAAAGAGCTGCACAGAGCATTGGGGATCTGTAGAGAATTTTGTTAGAGTCTTCAGCTGAGTATTGTTTGGTGCGTGCATTCAGGGAAACAACTTCATAAAAGAGCAGGCAGAACAATCCACAGAGCTTGCACAAGGCCAGGAATAGTTTATGTTCCTACCAGCCAGAGAGAGATGAGAGAGAGGAGAGAGAGAGAGAGAGGGAGAGAGAGAGAGAGAGAGGACAGAGAGAGAGAGAAGAAAAAACTCATCATACTCAGCAAGTTTGCTTCATTAGTGAGGTAAAATTAGCAGCTTCTCCGCTCCCACTTAACAAAGCTTAAAAGCAAACCTTCAAAAGTAACTTAATGGGCCGGCCAGTGGCTCACTCGGGAGAGTGTGGTGCTGATAAAACCAAGGCCACCAGTTCGGATCCCTATATAGGAATGACCGGTTCACTCACTGGGTGAGCGTGGTGCAGACAACACCAAGTCAAGGGTTAAGATCCCCTTACCGGTCATCTTTTAAGGAAAAAAAAAAAAAAAAAAAAAAAAGTAACTTAATTGTGACCCAAAATAAAGTTCAAAATTAAATCTATAGATCCCAGATCGAAGAAGGTAAATAAGCCCTGATACAATAAATACAATGAAAACTACAAGGTGCATCATAATCAAGTGCTTAGAACCAGTGGATAAAGAGAAAGTCTTGAAAACAGCAGGAGGAGAAAGGCACACATTAATATAAAACAACAAAGATAAGAAGAGCAGCAGATTTCTTCTCAGAAATCACATAAGCCAGAAGACAATGGAAAAATATCTTTAAAATGCTGAAAGAGAAAACCTGTCACCCTAAACCTCTATACCAGCAAAAAATCTTCAGAAATGATGTTGGAATCAAGACTTTTTCGGACATACAAAAGTTGAAAGAATTCAGCAGGAGCAGACCTGCACTGCAGGAAATGTTAAATGAGGTTAAAAACCACCCCCACAGGGTCTATCCGCGCCCGCAGCGCTCCCCGGCCACACCCGCACGTGTTTCTGCGGTCACCGCCGCTCCCGGGCCGAGAGGAAGACTCTGAGTCGCCGGCAGCGTCTGCTGGGTCAGCGTTGTGAGGGACCCCCCGCGGCGTGTCGTCTGCGCCGCCGGCCGGGTGTGCCTGTGGGGCCGGCAGAGCTGCCGCCCGTTTCCCCCGGCTAGTCGGGGGTCCGGGCACCGCCTCCACGGCGACTCCGCCGGACGCGCCGACCGGACCGCAGCCCGCGCCCCGAGCGGACGGCGTCATGAGGCACCTGCCGTACTTCTGCCGGGGCCAAGTGGTGCGGGGCTTCGGCCGCGGCTCCAAGCAGCTGGGTATCCCCACAGCTAACTTTCCTGAACAAGTAGTAGATAATCTTCCAGCTGATGTATCCACTGGCATTTATTATGGTTGGGCCAGTGTTGGAAGTGGAGATGTCCATAAGATGGAGATGAGCATAGGATGGAACCCATACTACAAGAATACGAAAAAGTCCATGGAAACTCGTATCATACATACCTTCAAGGAGGATTTCTATGGGGAAATCCTCAATGTGGCCATTGTTGGCTACCTCAGACCAGAGAAGAACTTGGATTCTTTAGAGTCACTTATGTCAGCAATTCAAGGTGATATCGAGGAAGCTAAGAAACGACTAGACTTACCAGAACATTTGAAACTCAAAGAAGATAATTTCTTCCAAGTTCCTAAAAGCAAAATAATGAATGGCCACTGATGAAAAAACATCTTATTTATTCATTCACTGTTTTCTCGTATTTCACTGTTCATAACTTTGCCATCTCATCTTAGTTATATTTTAAAAATCAAACATTTTCTTACAGCCGTGATTAGTTTAAACAGTACAATGTAGTTACTGTATTATGCTTCAGTTTTAAATCCATCATGCCATTGTACTAAAAAGATTCATTTAAAAGTCAAAATTCTTTTTTATGTAATACATTGATTAAAATGTGCTACTCAAAAGGTATAAATGTCTTATAGTGGAAATGAAAAGTGTATAAGTTTGGGTAAAAAGACAAGTCACTAGTTTGAGATGAGAACTATAATTCTCATGGTAAAATAGCAACATGTATGTAGTTGTACAGCAGCTGCTACTAAACAGAGAAGGCTTATAAAACTAAATGCATCAAACAGAAATTTGATCGTTTAGTATATAAATCTAAAGGGGGAAATCTAGACTTTATATTTTTGATATTTTGTGCATTAATATATTATAGACATGAAGACTTTTGTCATGTCAAAGAAATTTTGTTATTTTCTTTATGAGGTCACATCATTGTACTGTCTTCATTTTTGTATAGAGCTGCCTCAATTCTAAGTGGTCTAGACTCCCTCCTCCTATCATGTTTTGTCTTATTTTTTAAGACAGTAAAATAAGCGTTTTCCAGTCTATAGGTCTCGTTTTTGTGTTGGTTGATGCCTCTTTTCTTTTTTTTAGAAGTAGTTATTGTTCTTCACCAATTTTTTTTTTGTTTGTTTGTTTTTTGGTGGCTGGCGTGTACGGGGATCTGAACCCTTGACCTTAGTGTTATAACACCATGAGCTAATGGGCCAGCTCAGCAATTTTCTTGACTTTTTTTTTTTTTTCCTTTAAACAATTTACCAGTGTCAGATTATTCCTTTTAGAATATCCTACAATTATACATTTAAACGAGATTGTACTTTTCTATACCATTTTATCCCTTCACTATATGAACAGTGATTAAGTGCACGTACTATAGCATTTTTAGGAAAAAACAAAACAACAGACCACTTTAGGTTCCCTCAAGATAAATAAAGATGTAAATAAATACATGGCTGTTCATTTATGTGTATCAGTTTGTTAAAGAACACAAAATGCTGTTTTCTCCCTAGGGAAACTATGTAAGAGCAGTTAAACTATGGAATAGTTAGAAAGTTGTTTATTTTTAATGTAATTATATATTCCAGAGCAAATCTAAACTGTTGTAGTTGTGTTACACAATGTAATTTAACGCTAAAGAGTGCTTGTAGCTTGTGGGAAAGGTATAAATAAAGTTTTAGTTAAATGGTCTTCATACTATGCATCTCTCCTCCTACTAACTGTATGATTTTTGGCCACTTGAGTCTCTGTTTATATTGGCAGAAGGCTTAAGTCTTTGAATATTTAGGAAATTAAGATTGCAGATTGCTTTGGGTTCCCTCAAACAGTAGATTGAATAATTTTTCATTTTTGCAACAGATTTGGTGGTTGGGGGTTGGGGTGGGGTAGAAGGGAACTTTAAAGATAACTTGTTATAAATAAATCTTTTTCTAATCTAAAAAACAAACAAACAAACAAAAAAAAACGACCCCACAAAGAAGATTCCAGGCACAGATGACTTTACTGGTTAATTTTGTCAAACATTACAGGAAGAAATAATACCAATTCTACACAAACACCTACAGATAGTTGAAGAGTAGGGAATACTTCACAACTCATTGTATGAGGCCTGATACTAAAACCAGGCAAAACATTACAAAAAAAGGAAACTAGATATACTGGCCAGCTGCCAAAAAAAAAAAAAAAAAAAAGAAAAGAAAAGAAAAAAGAAACTACTAGAGAGACCAATATCCCTCATGAGCCTAGATGATGCAAAAATCATATAATTTTATCAAATTTAATTCTAAAATATGGAAAAAGGACAATACATCTTGACCAAGTGGGGTTTATTCCAGGAATGAAAGATTTAACATTTAAAAAATCAATTAATATAATTCACCATACTAATACATTAAAAAAGAAAAATCATACGATCATCTCAATAGATGCAGAAAAAGCATTTGACAAAATTTAACATCCGCTTGATAAAACTCAGCCAGCTAGGAATAAGGGAACTTCTTAAAATTGTAAGGGACAACTATGAAAAAACTACAGTTAATATCATACTTAATTGTGAAGGACTGAATGTTTTCTACCTAAGTTCGGGAATCAAACAAGGACATTCACTCTCGAAACTTTTATTTAACAGAGTACTAGAGGTTCTGGGCAGTGTAATAATGCAAGTAAAATAAATAAAAGGATTCCAGAAAGGAAGAAAAAGGAAATCTGCTTTATTTTCAGATAGCATGATTGTACAGAAAATCTTAAGGAATCTATTAAATCCCTACTAGGACTAACAAGTAATTTTAGCAAGTTTGCAAGATGCAAAGTCAATGTACAAAAACCGATGGTATTTCTATATACCAGCAACAAACAATTGATAATTAAAATAAAAATACCATTCATAATAACTATGAAAGCAAAATAAGCAAGAGGCCATTAGCCTGGGGTTGTTTCTGTACCCAAAACCCTTACACAAGCAGACTGAAACTTAACATAGAGGCATTCCTTATAACTGGTTAATTTTGAAAACAGAGACAAAGACAAAATCAAAAACCAAGCTTCAGTCAATCACAAATAGCCAACGAGCCATTAGTTATATAATTAGGAACTTTCCACCAGATCATACCCCAAAATGCCTAGCCGTAGCCAATTAAGTTATTTCTTCACTTTGCTTCCACGTTCAGCCTATGAAAACCTGCTGCTCCACACTGCCAAAGTACAACTCTATGAACCTCTTCCAGTTTTGAGTCATACTCAAATAAACTCTGTTAAATTTATTTAGTCTAAAGTTTTCTTTTAACATAACATAAAAATATAAAATGCTTAGGGAGAAATTTGACAAAAGATGTGCAAGACCTGTATACTGAAAATACAAAGTATTGCTGTGAAGACTTAAATAAATGCAGAACCATGTCATGGATTGGGACACTCAATATTAAGGTGTTAATTCTTCCCAAGATGATTTATAGATTCAGTGTAATACAAACAAAAATCTCAGCAATTTTTTGGGGTAGAAATTTACCAGTTGATTTTAAAATTTATATGGAAATGCAAAGGATCTAGACTTTGACAGAGTTGAGCAGTAAAGGATCTACACTCTCTGAGTTCAAGATTCAACAAAGTTACAGTAATCACGACAGTGTAGAACTCATGTAAAGACGAATAAGTAGATCAATGGAACAGTATAGAGAGTCCAGAAATAGAGCCACACATATGTAAACATTAATCTTCAAGATGTCTAGACAATTCAGTGAGAAAAAGAAAATTTTTCAGCAATTGGTGCTGGAACAATTGGGTATCCATATGCAAACAAACAAACAAACAAAACTCCATAATAAGCCACAATCTGCTTACCTCGCATCATTTACAAGAATAACTCAAAATGGATCATAGATCTAAATGTGAAAGTTAAAACTATAAAACACCTATAAGAAAACAGGAGAAAATTTTAGTGTTTTGGGGTTTGGCAAGGATTTTAAAAATAAGACACAAAAAACATTAACTATAAAATTAGTAAATTGGACTTCAAAGCTTTAAAACTTTTGCTATTCAAAAGTCACTGTTATAAAAATGAAAAGGCAAGCTATAAACTTGGAGAAAATATTTGCAAAACACATATTGGGCAAGGTACTTGTGTCTAGAATACATAACAAAGCTTCCAACTCAATAATAAGAAATCAAATAATCAAATTAAAAAATGTGCAAAGTTTTTGGACAGACATTTTACCAAAGAAGAGGTCGAGATGGAAATAAACGTGAAAAGTTGCTTAACATCATTATTCATTAGGGAGATATAAATTAAAACTACAATAAGATACCACTACCCATTCACTAGAATGGCTAAAATTAAAAATTTTGATCATTCCGAGTGGTGACAAAAATGTGGAACAACTGGAATTGCTGGTGGGAATGTAAAATGTTCCAACCACTTTGGAAAATTGGCTATTTCTTAAAAAGTTAAACATATACCTTGTATACTACTTTGCCATTCTCCTTGATGTAATAAAATCAGGGCTCGAGAGGAATGGAAGCCTATGTCCACACAAAGAACGGGCACGAGGAAACTTTCGTTGGTGGTGGATATGTTCATGGTCTTGACTGTAGTGATGGTTTCATGGATGCATGCATCTGTCAAAACTCATCAAATTGTATGCTATCAATACGAGCATCAAATTGTCTATTATGTTTCAATAAAGCTGTAAAAAAATACACATTATCTTTGACTGCAAATCACAGAAAAACCAACTCACAATGGCCGAACATAGAAGGAGGACTTAAATTTAAATTGTCACACTGAATAATTAGAGTAGAGGTAGGTAGCTCCAGGACTGGATAAATCAGAGGGGTTAAATCATCAAACCCAAGATTGATTTAATCTTTCCATTATTTTATTCTCATTTGTTGCCTTAGGCCTTGGCTCTGGCTTCCCTTCTGGGTTCCAAGATGGTTGCCACAGTTCCAGGTATCCCACCCAGCCTCAACATTGTCTACCACCTAAATCTAAACCCTAACCGATTCAGGCACTTACAGGCTGCTTGGTTTCTTGCATGCGTGTGGCTCACATTGCACTTGCTACTGGGGTGTAGACATCTCCTGAGGGAGAGGTTTAGGGGAAGCAGGAGCACATCACCCTAGAGCTGGCCAGGGAAAGCGAGCCTCAAATTCATCTAGTTTTTAACTCCAGCATTTTGCAGTGGAGTCAGCTACTGTTCTGTGACTACAACCTGAACCACATGGAAATAGTCGCATGTCAGAGAACATCATATATGGCTTTCTTGAAAGAGGAGGCACAATGGAGCAACGGAGTCTGCCCAGTGTTTTTGTTTTGCTCCCTATACCCATAACAAAAAAGTTTTCTTCCACAATTTTCAAACAACTAAGGGGGGCTGGGGATTTAGCAGAGAGGAGTCTAGGAGTCCCCAATTTAAATGCCTACAAGGACCAGAGGGTAATCTGAACGCTGTGGATCTGACAGAATGTAAGACAATAGGGAGCGGTGAGGCCTATGGTGATCTAGACATTTCGACCTTATCCCCACCAAAAATACAGTGCATGAGAAAATAAAAATCTCTGTGGGCCTCCCTGGAGGAGTCTGAGAACAAGAAATGCGTGTCAGTTTTCTATTACTGTTTTTAACAAATTGCCCCAAACTCTGACTTAAAACAGCACTTAAAAATGACTTAAAAATTTATTCTCTTATAGTTCTGGAGGTCAGAAGTTTAAAATCAACATGTCCCAGGGCTGCGTTCCTTCTGCAGGCTCCAGGGCAGAATCCATTTCCTTGCCCTTTTCACCTTCTAGAGGCAATTTGCATTCCTTGGCTTGTGGTACCCCCCCCCCTTTTTTTTGAAAACACCCAATGTATTTATTTAGTTGTTTGAATGACCAGAAGTTATTTGTATTTGGTAACAATTAATTGAGGTTTATGGTCTCCACCTTAACTTAAACATATTCTTTTTCTGTTTGTCTGTCTTTTGGTTCTTTTTCGTATCCCTCTAACCTCTGTCTTCTTTTGCCACAGCTCCTAGTTCTCACTCTGACCTCCCGCCTCTTGCTTATGAGAACTGTTGTGATCACATCAGCCCCACCCAGAAAACCCAGAATCATTTTCCCATCTCAGAATCCTTAATTGAATCATATCTGCAAAATCCCTTTTACCACGTAAGGTAACACATCCACAGGTTCTAGGGACATATTTGGTGTGTGTGTGTGGGGGGCATTATTCAATGTACCACATGATGTGAAAGCTTAACTGATCGTCTGCTCTCTAAGGGGTCGTGCAAACTACTGGGAAGCGGGAGAGAAGAGCCTAAGGGAGGGCTTGGTGTGGACTGAAGCCTGGGTTGTAGTGGTGGGACTTGGGATGACAAAGCAGAGCCCTGAGAGGTGGCTTCTGGTGAACATTCTACCAGGGCCAAGCAGTTGAGGATTGTTCTGAGTGTGCCATCCTGGCTGAGGGTGGGACCTTGTGGTAAAAACTGGGGATAGCATCTGAGGCCAATGGGGGTGGGGCACGGTGGTATCAGAACTCAGGCTCAGGACCAAGGCTTGAGGATGGGATCTGAGCCAGTGTTCTGGGGGTGACTCCTTGGGAGGGCAGAGTCAGAAGGACCTACTGGTGACCTAGGAGTGGGAGGAAGTATGGTTCCATGTGGTCGAAGGCACAGGATGAGTGTAGGAAGTCCCAGCCAGGAGCTGAGGGAATGGGTTCTGTGCAGATGGTCTGAGCTGTCTGAGGCAGCACCCACAACTTGGACCCGTGGGGAGCAGCTGGGGCGGGCCAGGGGCTGGCTCTGGGTGGCCTTGTTGGGCAGATGCAGATACCAGGTGATCTATCTGACCACAGAGATGAGAGACCCACAGAAGGAGTCAGAGCTTGCTGGAGGGGTTTTGAGGCAGGGGGAGGGCAAGTTGCTGGTCTCAAGACCCCCAGATCTGCAAAAGCAGGGCTAGTGCAGTTGTCCCATGCTCCCTGAACCCCCGGTCTCAGCCCTGTTTCCCTGCTCAGGGCTGGTGAAGATGCCATTCCAGGTGTCTCATGAGGGTCAGCCATGAGGGCAGTGCTGCCCAAGAAATTGCAGCAGGGGTGGGGCTGCTGGTATCTAGTGGGTCCCCAGGGCCAAGAAATTCTCAGGGAGCATGGGAGTGTTAGCACCATGGGGGATACCAAGGCTCCAGATGTTCTAGGAGGTGGGGTGGGTTATGGCGATTTCAGCTCTGCCCAGATTTGTCCTGAGAGTCCTGCTGTCTGAGCTGCCATGAGCTCTCCCAGGGCCGTGTGGCCTTTTCAGGGAATCTCCAGGCCACATCCCCTCTCCAGATTGCCCTCACTCAACCTGAGCCCCAGGGTCCCACCCGGAAGGCAGTATGTACAGCATGAGGGATGTAGACTTTCCCTGGGGGATGAGGGGCTGGGGGGCCAGGTTGGCTGCAGGAGAAAGGGGTACAGGCAATGTGCTGGCAGACAAACATGCTGAGCGAGCACATTTACGGCAGGGCACAGCAGGCCCCACTCCTGCACCTGCAGGTGCTAGTAGGGCTGCCTTTTCCCATGCCACCCCAGGCTTTCCCCAAGTGAGCTCCCTTGCTGACATAAGTGCTGGACATCCTGGCCTTTTCCTGACTGTAACGCCTAAATTGCCTTCCACTGCTCCTGTCACGTGGTTCTTCTCATGGTCCCCCCCACTTCCCTTTTTGCTTTTCTTTTTCTTTTCTACCCAGGAGGAAGGAGAAGCTGGGTGCTGGGGGTGGAAGAGGCTAAAGTCTCAGTGCCTCACAACCCCAGGCCAAGAGGGGTCAGGCACACATGTTCTAGTGCTAGATTGTCTGTATTCTAATCCTGACTCCACAATTTACTAGCTGTGTGAATTGGGCAAGTTACTTAACCTCTCTGTTCCTTGATTTCCTTAACTGTAAAATGGGGAATAATAAAAGTACCTACCTCCAGAGGTATTGGGAAGATTAAATGAGTTAATTTATGTAAACTGCTTAGGGCCGTGCCTGGCACATGATTAGCTCTCAGTACTGACTCTCCCAGGCTGTGTTCCCCACACGCCTTCTTTTCCCTCCCTTCTCCCCTCCACCAGCCCAGGCCCCACGGGAGGCAGAGCAACAGAGGGCTCAGGATGTGCAGCAGGAAGGATCAGGCTAGCTAGCTGGTAGAACTTCCAGCTCGAATTTAGAGGATTCCAGCCTCCTGACCATGCTGCTAGAAGGGCCAACATCCTGATGTCACAGCTGTAGTCATTTTTTTCTCCTCTTTTGCTGCCGAAGTTCCCACCTGCTCTCACAGAGGGGGAAGAGCCTGAAACAAAGCCTCTGATTGGCTGCTTTCATTTCAGTCTCTTGTCAATTTCTGGCCCCAACAAGCAAGGGGAGGGGCATAACGTTTTTAGCTAAAACTCAGGGAAACATTTGAATAAGTTAGAGGAGGAGGGAGGGAAGGATGGACGGAGACGGGTCTGATGTAAGAGAATCTTTTCTAGTTGTCCAGGATCCTTCGTAAAGCCCTTGGAGTGGGAGTAGGGGATGGGATTGTCTGATCTCTTGGGCTGGAAGCTGGCTGATGTGAAGTGGCCTTTCCATTTGAGACGAGAGACAAGCAGAGATGCGGCACACAGTCAGAACTTTTAATGATGTGGTCTTGGTGGGGTCTATTTATGGAGGGGGAACCCTGGGGAGGTGCTTCCCTGAACCATGGCCCCACACTTCGGCCGCCACTCCCTCTTCCCCCTCCTTGTATGGGTGGCCCAGGACTTGTAGGACCCTCACTCCCTTCAGGCCTTTGTAAGGCCCTTTCTCAGTTCTCAGAGTCCATTCTTCTCTTGTGCTGAGGTCTGCAGTGGAACCATCTGCTTCTGCTGCTCCTGCTGCTGTTGGCTCGGTTTCCCTTTCCTCCTGGGGGTAGGGGTGGGGCAGGAGAGCAGGACTCTGGGTATGCAGCTTCCAGGTGGGCTTGGGAGTTGTGGGCTTCCAGGGGGCTCTCCACTCAGCTGTACCCAGTCACCTGCTCTCTGCCTCAAACATCTACTGCTCCTCAGAGCTGGGAGCCCCAGGAAAGATTTTAGGAGAATCTCAGCCAATTGTGGACAAAGGAATGAAGAGCTTTGGTCTGGAACAGGAGACCTGGGTTTGCGTCTCAGTGCCACCCCAGCCTGGGTGTGTGACCTGGGATAAGTCCCTGCTCCTCTCTGTGTGGGAGCCTACCTGCTCTCCAGGTCCTGCACTGTGTCCGGCAGTGGCTGGCCCAGGGTCTCTGGCAGGAGGGCAGTGACAGCGCTGGCCACCACGGGGACAGCGCCATAGATAAAGAGGGGCATGGAGGGGTAGAGCTCGGCGGTCATGCTCACCAGTGGGCTCACGATGCTGCCCACTCGGGCCATGGTGCTTCCCATCCCCATGCCTGTCTGCCTGTGGGGCCCACGGAGTGGGTGTTGGTTAGAGTTCTGGCAGGAATGCTGATGTTCTGGCCACATTTGGAGTAGGGAAGCTCAGGCCCAGCCCCAGGACACCCCCTGGTGCCTCCTATGTTCCCCATTTGATTAGCAAACCAATCTGGATTTGTTTCAGTGATTTTTAAAAAAGGGAAATTGAGAAGGGCTCTCGCTAGAGAATCAGGACTGAGATTGAATTTTGCCTCTGTCCTTAACTTGCTGTGTGACCTTGCATAAGTCCGTTTTCCTCTCTGAGCCTCACTTTCCTTAGCTGTCAAATGAGAAAGTTGGGTTAGACCAATGGTTTTCAGGTCATCCGGAGGATTTTTGAGTCACAGCCCTACACAGACCTATGGGGTTACAATCTCCGGGAGAAGAGACCTGGAATCTGCATGTTAAGAACATGTTAAGAACATTCTCTGTGAGAGAAGAGATTAAAAACATTGACTCAAGAGACAAAATGTTTGGGGTTCAAGTGCAAGCTTAACCACTAGCTGTGTGATCTTGGAGAAATCATAAACCTCTCTGTGCCTCAGTTTTCACATTTGTAAAATAGGAATAATGAGAGTAGCTACCTCATTGCCTTGTTATGAGAATAAATGAGGATTAAACTTAACATTTTACCAATACTAAATATTAAATTTAATATTTGCAAAAAGTTTAAGACCGTGCCTGGCACATAGTGAATGCCTTACACTACTGTTCTTTCCTCTGAAATCCCCTAAGGGCACAGGACAGTGACCATGACCCCTTGGGGTTCTTATTCCATGTAACCTAGGGAAGCTGTCTTTCTTTGATATCTCATGGGAATTTTGCATTCCATTCTTAAAATAGGCATGTTTCTTGTTTCTTAATGTAAAAATACCCCCCCATTAGACTTCCACTCACCGGATCACTGTGGGGTACAGCTCCCCAGTGTACAGGAAGATGCAGTTGAAAGAGGAAGCCAGGCAGCCTTTCCCCAGCACAGCAAGGGAGGTTCGGACAATGATCTGGTCTAGAGAGAAAAGAGGGGGACAGCTGGATCTTGGAAGTGGGGGTTGGAGGAATTGGCCCCCTCCCTTCTGAGAAGTTGGGTTAGGTCTGGGGGATGGGTCTGAGGATGAAGGGCCAAGGGCTGTGCTCACCGCGGGGTATCACCCCATTGACCAGGATGCAGATGCCAGCCAGCAGCAGTGAGGCCATCTGGGCGGTCCGGCGACCCAGAAAGTTGATAACAAAGAAGCACACAAACTTGGAAGGTAGGTCCACGGCACCAAAGATCACCTGGATTAGGTAGATGCTGACCCCAAAGCCCTGTAGATCCATGACAAGTCCGTAGTAGGCAAAGCTAGTGGCAAACCTAGTGGGGAGGGGTGAGGGGTACGGAGTTGGTTAGGGAGGCTTAAAGGGGGATGCTCTTTCCAAATAGGGGTGAGATGCACTGGGAACCCCGCTTACACAGCTGGAATACACCCTGGTCAATATTTCTTCAGATATTGAACTGCATGTTTAAACTGCATAATATAAGTATTGGGGGGTAGTCCTCTAATACTCCAAATTTCCCAGTCTTCTGATAACTAGTGTCCCCAGCGTGTCGGGGAATTTTCACTTGGTTGCTATGTAGGATTTACATAGGTTTAGTGTTTGTCTTATCTGTTGATGCTGGGCTGAGGGAGGGCAGGTGGATATCTAAGCCATGTCTTTAGGGTCAATGTGTTGGGAAAGGCCAGAGCCTTCTGGGACCTGTCCATGGTCCTGAGATGAGTGTTGTACTTCTTAAGGTGTCAAGAGCCCACAAAAGGAAGTTCAGGTTACTGGAGAGAACCCACAACTGAAAGTAAATCCCAAATTAGAAGCAAAGAATTCTTTGACAGGATTGTTCCTTTTGACCATGCTTCTCTGAACTGTCATGGGATTGTTATGGTGGTGGGAATGTTGCAAAGGGAAAGGAAGATTTTCAGCTTATATCGGCTTCTCCAAAGTGTACTTTCAGAGGTGAGTTTTAGTTATCTCATTGCGTGTGCCTGTGTTTCTGGCAGGCACCACCAGGCCAGCAAAGTCTCCAACTGGTTTGCAAGCCAGACTGGTCTCTTCCTTCCCAATGTAATTCTACTGACTCTGGAGGCCACTGGTCCTGAGGAGGTATTTTCATATTGGAAAGAGTTGGCGAAAGGAGAATGTGGAGAGATTGATGTCCAGTTTGGGGACTGGAACTGAGTCAAGGCTGGAGGGTGTTTGCTTCTTCAGGAGTCTCTCTGGTGTGGGATTAGTGCTCCTCATAGCAGTCCGCTGACTTTTCCTCCCTCTCGTCTGTTCTCTTCCACCCATGGCACGCACTCCCTCCCCAACCAGCCATTTGTCTCTTGGTCCGTCTGTTTGCCTATCTGTCAGTTTGTCTCTCTGGGCTTACCACACCATGGAGAGGCAGAGGAAGAGGTGGCGAAGGGGTGGGCAGCGCAGCAGCTCCATGGCCGAGGCCCGACCTTTGCCTGTGGTCAACTCCTTCTGCAGACTGGCCCGGAGCACCTGGTGGGACGGGCAAGGCTCACGGCCTGAGCTCCCCCTAGCCTAGCCCCTTCACTCAGAGAAGCCCCTTGGGTCCTGGGTTTGGGGTTTGGAGGTGGAGCCCTAGTGGGGTGTCACAGTGTCTCAAGGGGGTCTCACCTCCATACTCAGCTTGTCCCCCTCTTCACGCTTCCCATTGATCCGTGCCACCCTCTGCAGGGCCCTCAGGGTGAGGTCCAGCCTCCCAGAGGAGGAGTACCAGCGGGCTGACTCTATGAAGAACCTGGAGGTGGGTGTGGAGGGTGGGTGTTGGCAGGGCCTCGGTTCTAGTCAGCTGGTCTGGGGGTGGGGGCTGGGCTTTCCAGGGGTTTGCAGTAGGATTTTACTTAAGGTTGGGAACCAAGAGGCCTTGCCACATCCCTCTCTCTAGGACCACATGGCAGAGCCCAGCTTGGTGATGACCTATTTCCCAACCTGGAAGCTCAGCTCTTGAGTGCTGGGTGGGAAGAACAGTGCAGACAGGCTGGAGAATTTGGGGAGCCAGGGAACTGGGTACCCTGGGGCAAAGCCTTCTCCCCACAGCCTTGGTTTCCTCATCTGTCACACTGAGGCATTGGACTGGGTGTGACCTGGCTTTAAGCTCTGATTCTGTGGCGTGGGGTGTATGCTGAAGTCTAGGAGATGTTCTCTTCCTTGCAGCCCTCTGGGCTCCTATGACACCACTCCCCACCCTGGGCCCCACGCACCAGGAGTAGATGAAGAAGGCGAAAAAAGGCACAGAGACCAGCAGCTGCAGGTGGCGCCAGTGGGGCACAGCATAGGCCACACCGGCCAGGAGGAACTGGCCCGTGCTGTAGACATAGCCATTCAAGGTGCCCACATGGGCCCGCGTGTGGATGGGCATCCACTCCATATCTGGAAAGAGGGTTAGAACAGGGTGGTGCACCTAACTGGGCTCTGGGCAGGTAAAGACTACCTCCCTTGGAACCTTGGTCTGTCCCAAGGCTCTGGGGAAGATGCATCAAGTGAGATTAGATGCCAGGGCAGGGGGAGTGGGGAACTTTTGGTGAAGGTAAGGATGGGAGGTGGGTTCAGAATCCCCCGGAACTTCCCCCTTACCACTCCTGCTGTTGTTTTGCTCTTCTCCAGCCTGCTATCCTGTCTGGATCCCCTTTCCCTTCAGAGCATCTTTGACCACTCAGTCTATCCTCAACAGAAGCTAATCCTCTGGTCCTCCTCAGCCCTGGGCCATATTCTGCCCTCAATGGCTGGAGCAGCTTGAAGGAGGTAGTGGCTTTTCTCCACCCTGGAGTATTGAGTTGGGAGTGGGACTGCCTCTCTGCTGTGATCTGAAGAGGCCCAGCTTGGTTCCTGGTGGGCTCCTAATTTGGCTGATGGGGAAGGGACTTGGGTATTTAGACTGGACTGGGGCTGGATTTCTTGGGTGTCCTGCCTTGACCCAAGCCCAATCCCAGGTAATTAATTTAGTCTAGAGAATCTCAAATCCTTGGATTCCTTTCTGGGTTTGAGGGGTGACCTTGGGCAAATCCTTTCCCTTCTCCCCAGCCTCCGGTCCCTCATCTGAGAAACAGGAGGGAGGGGAGGTGATATATCAGATAATGCATATCGATGGCCCATGGATAGATCATACTGTTTATAAATGTGTTTTGTCTGCAGGGTGCTGGCTTGCCCTGTGTTTAGAAATATCACAGTTAATTGCAAACATTAAAAAGCTGAGATGTTTTACTTTAATCAGAAAGGAGGGGGGAAGATCTGACAGCCATAGGACCTCTTGGTTGGAACAGCTGAGTGTCTGTGGTGTCTCTGGATGGCGTGAGTTTCTCCTTTGGATACAGTCCTCACCACTCCCTAATGCCTCTTGTACCTGGCCTGCTTCAATGGAGTTTGCAATTTCATTTCTAGATGAGGGGTGGGGATGGCATGAGCCTGAGAAAAAGGTTATTGTATTGGCTGGAAGGGCAGACCCAAGGGAGAGGCTGTAGGCAGGGCTCAGGGAGGGTAGGCTGGCAGGGGAGGCTGGGAAGGGGCTGCTGGGTGGGGTAGTCAGAGGGGAGCAGGTAGTTGAACATTTCTTACTCAGCGTCATGCAGTTGAGGGCGATGCTAGCCATAGACATGCCCGAGAGCAGCCGGAAGACACAGTAGGTGGAGAAGTTAGGTGCAAAGGCTGCGCAGGTTCCTGACACGGCTGTCTGCAGGTAGTTCAAGATCAGTACCTTCCGGCGGCCCAGCCTGTGGGGGAGGAAAGACCCGCAGCAGGGGCCTGAGGACTGACGGGGGCCAGTGCTCGCTGGGAAAGGCCAGGCTGGGCTGGGAGAGGAGTGTGTGTCCTGGCGGGGAGCCCTGGGCTGGGGGTGTTTTGAGGATCTGTGAAGTATCAGGAGGCTGGTGCTGTAAGTCCTCAAACCAGCTCCAGCTGGGAATGCCAACCTCCCATGTAGGCCCCCTGAGCCCAGCCAAGGAGCCCCCGATCCCAGCCCAGCCCCTTGGCCCTACCCAAGACTGACCTGTCTGCCAGGTAGCCGAACAGCATGGCTCCGAGCAGCACCCCCACCATGTACAGGGACTGGGCCAGCTGGCGTAAGGCCCTCTGGGAGCACACAAGGTCCCACTGTGGGAAGAGGGGAGTGAGGGTCAGGCCGAGATGAGCCTGGCTACAGGGAAGCCCCTTACCCTCTTTTGGGGTGGACCTCTGGGATCCATGTCACCCTCTTCCCCTGACACTTTCCTTGCTGTTTGTCTTCCTGGTCCCTGGAGCTGTGAGCATTTTTTCTTTTTTTAACCCAGCAGCTCTCACATCCACCTTTTTTACAAAGACCCCCGTCTGGAATCCCTTTCTCCATCTTCCCATCTTGGCCCCTGGAGAATTTGAGACAGTGTGTGTGTGTCTCAGAGGGGAAGGCACAGAGACGGGGAGCCCCAGGTCCTCACCTCAGTCACAATGGTGGAAGGGAAGGTACTGTTGTCGTAGATCCAGCCATCGGTGCAGGGCTCTGTGGTCCCCGTGCTGTTGGCCTCTGTGCCATTGGGAAAGGGAGGTCCCGCCTGGGGGGAGGTGAAGCGGAGGCAGGACTCGGGCTGCCCTGACCTGCTCCGGGGCAGCCAGGCCTCCAGGCCCTTGTCCTTGCTGAGGCTGGTGTTGGCAGGTGGGCGGCAGTGGTGGGTGGGGATGGCAGCGGTGAAGTTCTGCAGAGTGTTGTGGGAGGCCATCAGGAGAACGGGCAGGAGCACCAGGGCGACCTGGATCTGCTGGAAGCGGCCGACGCCCCCCACCTGCATCAGGAGGTCATTGAAGGCCATGGGGCCAGGACCGGCTTAGCGGCTGGGGGCTGAGGACTTCCAGTTCCAGCACCTCTGTCTGTCTGTCTGCCTGCCTGCCGTCCTTTGCCGGAGGAGTGGGGCTGCCGTTGGCTCTGTATTTGAATTGCTCCTAGAGAGGAATCTGAGCTGGCTCTGTGGGGGGACAGCAGCCTGGCCGGCTGCCCCTCCTTCTTTCCCTCCCTTTCTCTTGTAGCTTCTCCTTACTTTGGGGGTCGGGACGGCTCAGTTCTCAGGGCCTGCTGTAGCCCTGACTGGTACATGGGCAGTTTTAAGTCCTTGGCCTGGAGGGAATGAGTTAAAGTGTGACTTGGTATCAGAAGGATTAACCCTCTGAGTATTCCTTGTGTCAGTGGAATTTCTCCAAGTGGGTATAAAGGTCAGGAGAGGGTGGACTGAAGTGGGAGTGGAGAGAGGGGGTGTCGTGGGAGGGCCCTGGGGTCAGGAGGGGACAGGGTGGGACCTTTTGGTCTTCTTTTTAGGGAGGAGACTGGGCTCTGTGAAGCGTGGTGGCCTCTTGAAGATTTCTGTCTTTTTTAGTGGACGGCATCCAAATGCTCTGTCTTTGGGAAGGGTTGCCAGAGAACGTGCGGGATGCTCAGTTAAATCTGAATTTTAGATCAATGAATAATTTTTAAAAAGTGTATGTATCCCTAATATTGCATGGTATATACAAACACTAAAAAATTATTCATTGATCTGAAATTCAAATTTGACTGGACATCCTGTATTCTTATTTGCTAAATCTGACAACCCCAGTCTCTGGCCTTCAGAGGACAGCTCACATCTTATAGGACCACGGCTTTATTCAGTTAGAAGAAACAATAGAGGTCAGAGGCTGCTCTTGAAGGAAGGGGACTTAAGACCAATGACACAGGTGGATTCTTCTAGTGTCTCAGCTTCCACCTTCTTGCTTGTCTTGATTCAAACTTTTCCCTTTGTCATATTGTCTCTGTCCATAGTGTTTTTTTTTTTTTTTTTTTGAGCAATGACCATGAACTCATTTTATTTTTAGCCACAATGCTAAAATAATCACTTGAATTCCTCCAACAGTTTTTGGCTCGTGAGCCCTGGTTGCTCATGACGGGGGCAGTGTTGAGCTCTGATTGGATGGGTTTCCATGGGATCCGGTTGGTTGGACCATGGATTGGGAATGCCAAGAGAGCAGGTTGCGGATTCTGGTTTTTAGTCTGCACAGTGTATATTATATAAAACATGGACTCAGGAGTCAGCCTACTTAGATCCAAATCCTCACTTCACACTTACTGGCTGTGCAAGCAGGGGCAAGTTACTAAACTCTGTACCACAGTGTCCTCATTTGCAAGGTGGGGATAATAGTCATGTCTGCCACACTGAGTTGCTGGAAAGTTAAATGAGCTAATGGAGGTAAGGAGCTAAAGTAGTTCCTGCCTTGTAGCTCAGTAATTATGAGCTTGTCTTATTTGTTTCTGGTGAAAAGCTGAGACTGTTGCATTGATTTCAGAGAGAAAATATGCCTAAGCACATCTTACCCTAAGAATGGTGATTATCCACTGGGGGTGATTTTGCCTGCTGGGGGACATTTGGCTATGTCTGGAGACATTTTTCATTTTGCAAGGTGAGGAAGAGAAATTGTCTTTCTCCTTGTTCTGCTTGAGCACAGCAGAGTATCCTGCACGCCAAAGTACTTCTGGCTCTTTCTCTATCCAGGCCCACCCAGCCACTTTTGCTGCTGGGGTGACTGAATCAGGACCTGATCTTTTGTGTTCAGGCCAACTCTCTTCTCCATGAGCTCTAACTTGAGTGCTAGGCTTGACTTAGCATGCTAGACTCTCCTTTGCCCTTTATGGTATGTTTCCATTTTGGGTCTGTAGCTGTCTTTCTCTGTCATCTGGCTCTAGTCGACTGTCCTTCCACTGGCTTATGTCTAAACATGATGGCTGATTATGGTTCCGTGGTTTTATAGGAAGTATTCCAGGCTCTGTACAAATTAGCTGATGCCCAGGGTCATGAGGGAAGGAGTGTTTCTCAATTCTTCTTGGCAGAAATCTCCAAGTTTTGCTGTTGAGGGGAAGTTTTTTGCTCAACTTCTCTTGTTAGAAGTCAAGATGCCCTGTTCTCATTGTGCAGTTAACACTAACTGCACTTTTGTTTATTAAGTTGAGAGGATATTTATTGTCCATCGAGGCTCTGGAATATATGAGGTCTTAGACTGGTTCAAACTTATTCTAACTTCAGAGCTGGGTTCTTAACAGCTGCCCTAGAGGTGTAGACTGCCCAGCTAAAAGGGTTTTGGAGAGTATCTGGTCTCATATTGTACAGAAGAGAATAGGGGAGGTCCAGAGAGGCATGAGACTCAGCTCAGCCTTCCCTCTCCTACCCAGTGTTAGTTCTGGGCTGTGACCCAGTAGGTGTCCAGATGCCTGACAACATTCTCCAGGCCAAGGTATATAAGAAGCCTGTGGCCTGGGGATGCAAGGACAGCTGGACAAACAGTTTGGGTCTATGGGGCCAGTCTCCTGCCAGGACTTGGTGTCCTCATGGAGGAGTGGGCAGAGTGCGGAGGGTGGTGGGGGAAGATGGGGGCCCCTACAAGCACCTTCCCTTTTCAAGCCTGTACCCCACCTCACCTTGGAGAAGAGCTCCTGCCCTAGTGCCTGACCAGCTCCAAGCCTGGCTGAGTCTAGAAACGGCTCCACTGGAGACTCCAGGGACTGAACTGTGGTTGGCTCCTGGAATCATCTGAGTTGTGATGGGATTCCCCAGCAGCCTCCCAGCTCATGGAGAATTTCTGGATGGAAATACTCCCATGGCAAATGATTTGCAGAGCCAGGAGCTATCTTTTAGGAACCTTCTGGGTCACTAAAAACTTAGAATTGGACTCCCCTGTGCTGACTGGAATGTGAATTTAAATTCTGGCAGTGATCACTGAGAAGGGATGAAATCCTGTGACTTCCAATTGGCCCAGAGCCAAAGCACCACACACTGTCTAGGTTGAATGCCATCACTTAGGTGAAAATGTCTCAGCGCACAGATAAGGAGACCGAGGCTCAGAGCAGGCAAGGGCGTTGTCCGTGATCACACAGCATGCTAGACTAGAGCTAAACTCTTGACTCTACTGCTCTTTCTACTGTGCTAACAGCCACCACCTATCCCAAGTTGTCTGGGACAAGTCCTGATGGTCTATAACTTTATTCTGTTAAGTAAATGGGGTTTAAAGTGTGGGACTACCTGTGATTTTGACTTGTATCATTTTGTGAGACTTTTCAACTAAATAATTTACAGATCAAAGAAAACACCCTTGTCCAGATCACATGCCCTAAGTGAGAGTTTGAAATGATTGACCCAGAGAGGACTCCAGCAGGCTCCATGTGCCTGCCAGGACCACAGCAACATTCTGAGCAAGGAATTGTGAACCTGACTGTGTGCTTTGTGCCTCACACAAAGCCTGGCTACCCTGGCCAATGGATGGTGCAGAAACTAGAAATTCATCCAAAGACTGCCATTTGAAGACTGGACATGAGACCAGTTACCAATGAGGTAGTCACCATGAGGACTCCATCTGAGAGGGGTGTGCCATACTGGATGGCGATCACTGAGCCAGTTGGAGCTCCTGCTCAGGGACAGAGAGAAGGGAGTAGGGGAAGCTGGAGGAGCTAGGGTTGTAGAAGAACAAACAGCAATGGAGAGAAGGAGGAATCTAGAATGGGGATATGGGGATGGCAAGAGAAGTGGGTCATGTGAGGGGCCCACCTATCCCGGCCAGCATCCCAGTTTACCATGAGTCCTGATCGTGTGACTGCGAAGTGCTCTTTTGGGTGTCTTCCCTTTCCTTCGGATGTGTCCTTGCAATAAATACTCTGAAGCAGCACAGGAATGGCCATGGCCAGGACATCTGGGAGCCACCCTGAATTCTGGACAACCAGAAGATGGGCATAGGGTGGGGGCCAGTGTTCCTCATTGGGCCAGTTCTTTTGGCTTCAGGTGGAGACCCAGTCAAGCCAAGGGGAGGCATTGCTGGCTCCATTGTCTGCTGATCCTAGGCTCCAAGGTAGAAGCTCCAGAGGTAGAAACCAGGTGGGGCCTGGTGACTCCCAGAGTAAAGGCCAGATCTCAGTGGGCAGTGCAGCACAAGGCTGGTCCTGGCTGCCAGCCCCAGATTATCTAAAGATTGGGAAGAAGGGAGCCCTGCAACCAAAATGACCTGACATGGCCAGTACCAGCAGTTTCCCGTATGGCTGGGTGACAGATGGGCTGGCACAGAGGACCCTTCTGCCTTTTTCTCATTCTCTCTCCTTCTGGCTCCTGCTTCCCTTCCCCGACTCACTCCCACACTCCCCTATTCATGCTTTCTGGGATCGCCTGCCACATAAGCTATGTGCCCTCACATCCCTGTCTAGGGGTCTGCTCCTGGGGAAACCCACACTAAGATACAACTGTGATCACAGTTCAGTGTGTTTTAAACAGGACCCCTAACCCAGGCTCTGCAGAGCCACAGAAGACTTTTCAGAGGAAGTGATCCGAGCTAAGGCAGTAAGGACAAGTTGGGCCAGTGAGCCAAGTGCAGTGGTGGTTGGATGGGGAGAAGTCAAGTGCTGGGCATGTGTGAAGGGCAGGAGCAGTCTAGGAACTGAAAGAAGCTGGATGAGGCTGGACTTCAGGATGCAAGGGAGAGGGGGTTAAAACCTGAAGCTGCTGAGGCAGGTTGGGGCCTGATCATGGTGGGCCTTGTAAGAAAGTAGGAAGTCACCGAGAGGTTGAAGCAGGGGTGCAATATGATCTCTTTCATGTTTATTAAGTTCCGTCCCAAATCTCTAAATACAGATTTGAGAATAATTAGCTGATAACCGAAGTCCTGGGGCCTGCCGAGTTGTCCAATATGGAGCCGCTACTGAGTGCTTGAATTGAGCTAGTCCAAACTGAGATACGCTGTTAGTGTAAAGGACACCCCTGATTTTGAAGACTTAGTATGAATTAAAGACTATAAAATATCTCATCTTTTTGATAACTTTTATGTTGATTAATGTTAAAATGGTAATATTTGGATGCATTGGATTAAATAAGATATATTAGTATAATTCTTGTATTATGTACATATTATTAAAATTAATTTTACCTGTTTCTTTTTACTTTCTAAAAATGGCTACTAGGAAATTTAAAATTACATATACGGCTTGCATTGCATTTCCACTGGACAGAGCTGGTGAAGTATGTTAGAGGATGCAGTCCTAGGAGAGATTTCTGAAGAACGTCAGTGCTTAAGAGATGTTAGAGGAAGAGGAGCTGCTTTTGGAATTGTTCGGTTGTAAGAAACAGAACCCTTGAGTTTGCTTAAACACAAAGGAGAATTTATTTGGAGAATTCAGGAATATTTAATAGGACTCAGGGGTAGAAAGTGCATCCAGAGCTGATGAGGAACTGGGACAGGAATTTGTTAAGAACCAAGGTAATAGTCTCACCAGCTCTTTTTATCTGGGCCCATGTGGTCTCTTCTCTTTTTCTCTCTGCAACTGGCCTTCTCTGCTCTACTTGCATCTGGGCTAGCCCAGCCTCATGCTAACTTGCCTCCTCAGGGCAAGCACCAAGAGATGGACTAGAACTTCTTGCATATCTCAACTCTTAGCACAGGAGGGAACATGATAACGAAGTTTGGATCAGGAGTGCCCTCTGTGCTAGTTAGTCATGACCAGAGGTGGAGCGTCATGGAACTTTTTAGTTAGTAGACTCTGGGGACACAGACCCTTGGAGAAGAGGTGGGGGCAAGATAGGCAAAGTGACCACTGTGACATTTATAGGAGATTCCAAAGGATCCTGAGAAGGAGCAGCCAGCGTGTGAGAGGGAGCTGCAAACACACAGAATCTCAGAAACTAGGGAAGGAGGGAGTGACCAGTATGGTCAAATGTGCTGAGAGGGCAAGTGAGAGGAGGCATGAAAAGTGACCTGTGGATTCAGCACAGGGGGGTGATGGGCATCCTTGCGGAAGGCAGTTTCAGGGAGGGAAAGGGTGGGAGCCCAAGTGCAGTGGGGAGATGTATGAAGTTAGAAAGTGGAGGCAGGAGAGGCAGACAGCTGCTTTATGAAGTTTGGACTCAAAGGGGGACAAAGAGACAGTGTGGCCTCTGGAAGGAGATATGGCATCCACGGAGGGTTCGTTTGCTTGTGTTTGGTTTTTTTTTGAGATGGGAGATGGAGCTTGTTTAACTGGTGATGGGAGGGAGCTGGAAGAGGGGAAAAGGGCAGAAACCCAAGGGCGAAAGAAATGGTTGCTGGTGGGACAGGCTTGATGTAGAGCAACAGGGCCCATAAGAGGCCTGGCCCTTCTGCTGTGACCAGACGGAACCAGGGAACATGGCAGTAGACATGGACAGTAGTCAGCTATAGCTGCAGTTTTCTCAGTCTGCTGAGCATGGGGCTGGGACACAGATCAGAGATTTGGGGCAAGCAGGGGAGAAAGAATCAGTATTGGAGGAGCCTCAGCTTCTGTCTGAAGCCTTCTGGACTGGTCCAATCATCTCCTCACATGCATGCTGGGACATGGAAGCACACACATGGTATTTCCATGCATGGGCCTGGTGTGCACACACCTCAGAGCTCACACATGCACGTACATGTTCACATCAGCCCAACCTGCATACACCTGTGTACCTCTACCTGTATGTGCACACAAGTGTGGATGTATGTGTATGCTCACATGTTCACACTGTGGCCAGCCCCCTTCTCTATCCCCGTTTCTGAACAGCATGGATTTAGTTTTTATTGCTGTTTATTGAAACCTCCCATCAAAGAAAGGGGTGGGGGGCAAGAAGGAGAAGCTGTCTTTGTTAGAACTGAGCCAGGAGACTTCAGGGGAAGGGGGCTGAGACAATGGGGGAAAGTGGCCAGTGGGGAAGGACTGGAAAGAGGACTGTGAGGGCCCAGGTTGCGGGGAGGATGAGGGCAGGGGCGCGTGTGTGAAGGCCTGTAGCCGAAACTTAGAACTGGCCAGGGCTGGGCTGGGCTGGGAGCTCTGGCGGCGGTGGTGGTGTTGGCGATGCCTTCACCCAGCTCTCAGAAGGCTTTGTCCCAGGAGCCTGGACCCACCCACAGCCTCCCCCCAACTCCAAGGTGCCCCCAAAAGCCCAGAGGTGGGCAGAGCCCTAGCTAGGATCAGTCTCTGGAGGGCAGGGAAAGGGGGTTCTGTTATCCTCATCTGGGGTCCAGGCCCGGTTCACAAGGCTGCAGAGGGATCCTCTGGGATGCCTTTTCCACTTCTGGCTCCTGCTTTGGCTTCCTTGCCCGTGAGGACCTAGGAACAGACAGCTCAGGAAATTCCCTGGGCCCAGACCTGCTTCCCCAAGGAGGAGCACTGATGGCGCTGGAGGCAGAGGACTGACCAGATTTCCATGTCTTCCAGAGTCTCTGGCAAGGGCCGATTGAGGGTCTCAGGCAGGAAGAGGGCAGCGCTGCCTCCCAGGAGGGCGATGGTCCCATAGATGACATTGGGGATGAAGGGCTGCACGTCACCCGTGATTTTCACCAGCGGGGCTGTCATGCTTCCCACACGGGCCCACATGTTACTTAAGCCCATGCCTGTTTGCCTGGGAGGGTTCAGAGCAGAGATTGGCAGCTTCTGTATGGGGTTCTTAAAAGATGGCTCTGGGACCCCTGGGCAGGGGGCAGGAGGATGCCACAGTCCCATCTGACCCTGTGTCCTCTGGCTGGGCCCAACCCCAGGTCCAGCACCTACCGAATGACAGTGGGGTATAGTTCACTCGTGTAGAGGAAGAGGCAGCTGAAGGAGCTAGAGAGGCATCCCTTTCCAAACACAGCCAGTACTGTCCTCACGGTCTGCATGTCTGCAGAAGGAAGAAAATGTGCTGGGCCTTGCAGTTTGGGAGCACCGGAGTGTTCTTACTCCTCAGCAGGTCTTGTATCCCTTTTTTCTTTGGCTGCCGGGAAGCCCAGATCTAAACTTAAAGCTGAATAATAGCCCCTCTGCTGTTCCTAATGCTTTTCATGCTTGTGTCCTGCTGTGTTTGTGTTTTCCCCTGGCTCTGTTCCCTATTCCTATTTATATTTTGCTGTATATGTTCTTGTCCTAAAATACCTCAAATTCCTTTGGAAGGATATGGGTATATAAACAAAGAAACATCTGTATAAAATAAAAGTGGCTTTTCCAAGGTCATAGTGGAGTATGTCGTAGGGTCTTTCTTGAGCACTGAGCTCTGTTGTTTCCCCATCTGAGCTCGTCCTCTGCAGTAAGGTCACCCAGGACATGCCCAATCCCCAAGCGATTCCTCACACTATCCAGACACTACCATATTTTGCCCAGTCCAAGTCAGAGCTGGTAAAGAGCTTTGATGTCATCAAGCCCAATTGAATTATTTTCTAGATGAAAGACCTGAGCCCCAGAGAGTGCAGGGACTTCACAGTGAATTAGAGGCAGAGCCAGCAGACCTGGAGTCCCTGGCATCCCACGTTCCACCCTATGGCAGCCTCTTCCGGAAAGTTCCAGGGTTGCCCCAGCTTCTCACCTGAGGGCACAAAGATGAGAGCCAAGATGGCCCCTCCTGCCAGGAGCAGGGCAGCGGCCTCAGTGGTGTGCCGGCCCAGGTAGCTCATGGAGAGGATGGCAATGAACTTGGCTGGGATGTCAACCCCGCCGAAGATAATCTGGAGGACGTAGATGTTGACTCCAAATTCTTCCACACCCATAGCCAAACTGTAGTAGGCAAAACCGGTGGAAAACCTGAGGGGCAGAGAGGGACTGGTTAGCACCCGCCGCCAGGTGGGCACGTCTCACCCATACCGGCTGTTGGATCACCAACATGACGAATAGCTTCATCGTTTCGTGTCAGCTGCGACTGATGGGTAGGGGCTGCTCGAGTGCCATTTGAAGCTTCTGAGATTGTGTCTGGGCTCAGTGGGAAAGTGCTGGGATTGACTGGCCATGTCTGACATGGGCATGCCCTGGAGTGTGGTAGCAAAGGTGCCCGTAGTTGGCCCTAGAGAATGATCAGGACTGGAGGGAATCTTGGAGACCAAAGGAGGCAGTGAGTGATCTCCCCTGGCTGAGTAGCAGGTTCATATCCAGACGGGGACGGTGAAAGTCGAGCTGTGCACATGGGTTCCCCTCTCAGAATTGTAGGATCCCTTTTGAGAGATTCCTGGACAAACTGGATCCTATTCACAGAGAGATGGCCCGATAGAGAAGGACCTCAGAACCAGGTCACAGAAAGGGTTTTGAGGGAGCCACAGAATGTCAGACAGAAGAGGAAACTCAGGAGAAACATCATTTCTGTCTTCTAGTCTGCAGCTCAGAGGGCCAGCCTTGCTCTGTGGGGTTCCAGAGGGCATAGCTGGACCAGCTGGGGAAAGAGTGCGGGGAAATTTCCATGGCAGGGATGTGAGCTGGTGAAGGAGTCTGGAGCATTTGCCCTTTGGGTGGGGGTGGTGGTGGTGTGTGTGACTCCAGAGAGAAGCAGACCCCGATGGCTGGGCTTGGGTGTGGGGCACAGATGCGGCAGATTTCTGGGGTTGGGGCTGGGCTATGGTGGCTCAGGGGAGAGGATCCCTTGACTTCTCTTGCAGTTGCCTGAATCTTCAGGCAAGCCTGCTGGAGGCCTTGTTCATCACCCCTGCCTTGGCAGGGTGTGGGCAGGGAGGGAGTGGTGGGTTACCAGGCCAGGGAAAGACAGATGGTCATGCGGCGCAGGATGGGTATCCGGAACAGGTCGGCTGCACTGTACTTGGTCTTGGCCAAGGAGATCTCCTTCTGCAGGTTGAGTTTGAGCTCCTTGGGGCAGAGGAGCAGGAGGGGTGTCGTTAGTGACCAGCAGTGGGAAGGAAGAAAAGAGGGAGATGTAGGCCTGGCGCCTCTGTAACAACTCGCTGAGGGGCTCACACGCGATGTGGGCTGTGATCAGGGGAAACAGGCAAGGGAGGTACCAACCCCAGCGTGAGCACAGGGGACCTGCCTCCAGACCATAGTCCCTTGTGGCCCTACCTCTAGGCTGAGTTTTGCTCCCTCATCCTTCTTGCCATTGAAGGCAGCCACCCGCCGGAGGGTCTTCAGGGCCTTCGAGGACTTTCCAGACAGGACCATCCAGCGTATGGACTCTGGTACCCACCTGGGGGACAGAGTCCAGTCATAGTGGCTCCCTCCACTCTAGAACCCCTTTTGAGAGGCTGGGAGGTCATCAACAGCCAGGGACAAGGAGTAGGAGATTCAGAAACCGCAGCTGCCTTACTGCAGATTTCATGGAATTAAACTCAGCCAAGCTTTGCACCTGGGCTGCCCGCAGCCAGCGCAAATTCCAGAGTTCTGTTCTTCCCCTTCCAGACAAACCTTTCCTCTGTCCCCTACCTGCGACTCTTGTTATTGTTGGGTGTCTTCCTTAGCCAGGAGCCCCAGGCTCTAGCCCAAGGCAGGTGAGGCTGGGGAGGGGACGGCACGTTCGAGGATGGACAGTGGGAGCGTCCTGCCTGTCCACCTTCCCAGCCTTCCATGGGCTCCATTCCCAGTCTCTCTGATGAAGAAGGGGCAGGGCTGCGACCCCGGGGCAGCTAGGGGAGGGGGCTGGAGCTGAAAACGAGGGCTGTGGCCTAGGGAATGGGCCTGAGGACCCTTAAAATCTCCCTGCAAAGGACCAACTCTACTGGGAGGGTGATAGTTGGAGCATAGCATGGGGTCTCTGGATTGGCAAGTGGTGGTCACCTTCACTGTCCCTCATCCCTAGGCTGTCCTTTTGGAGCTAGTTCACCATGATCAGTCCCTGAGGGATATTAGGTGAGTAGAAGAGACGGAGGTGTGGGGAGAAAGGAGTAGTGTTTGCAGAAGTCTGGTCTGGGGTGGATTTGGCCCCAGCTGTCACCCAGGACCTGGCTCCTGCGAGGCCCTCAGGGAGTGGACATTGGTCACCTGGCCTCAGACCACTGTCCTAAGCTGAGGTGGTGGCTCCCTGGGCCCATCGCTATCTACCCTCCTGGCCTTGTGGTTTCTGTTTCTGCCCTGACAGTCTTCTGGGCCTGCTCACACCGAGATTCTCAGTGACTTCCTCCCAAACACCACGGCCAGGGCCTGGACTCCATCCTCCTCTCCCTGACAAGAGTGACAGCAAGGGCCTCCAGCTAGTGAGCCCTCCTGCGTACCAGGCCCAGGAAACTCTGAGTGATAGGCAATAGTATCTTCATTTTACCTAGACAAATCTTGAGGCTCAGAGTAGGCGAGAATTGCCCACAGTCCACAACAAAGGGGCCCGAGCTCTGATGACGACCTGCCCTTATTTTGCCTCCTGCCTCTGATGGCTCCTTCTCTGCTCCCATGCCAGGCTGCAGACATGCCCTGGGCCCTCTGGCCATCTCTCTTGCTTTCTCACCCCAGACTGCCCACCCCCTCTAGGAACTTCTATTCTCATTTCCATGCTGAGATCCTATCCCAGTTCTGCATCTTTTGGTGTAACTTTGGGGAACGGCTTCTCTTCTCTGAGCCTCAGTTTCCTCATCTATAAAATGGGGCAATAATGCCCCCTTCACACAGAGATGCCACAAGGACCAGAGACAACATAGGTCGATGCCCAGAACAGGGCCTTGCACATAGTAAATGCTCAATGAAAGGTCCAAGACTTCACTTCTTTTCCCGAGCTCCTTTGTGATTTCCTGTTCTTTGGCTCCAGCTCCCTTGTTGACTCGTTTCCTGTCTTTCAGTGCGGCCTCGCGTTTGGCATGTTGCTAACGAGCTCTCTGTCCACTCTGGGTCTCTGGCCCCTTCTGCGATTCTCCCAGGTTTCTAGGCTGGGACTCCTCTTTGGACTTCCCTTTCCTTTACACTTCAAATCCAGAAGTCCCTCAATTATTCCTTCAAAATGTCTCTTCAATTTGTCCCCTAGAATCCTCCTGCTCACAGAGTCACCTGCCTTCTGTCTCTCGTCCCCACCCAAGTGGGTCTGTCCTTCTGGACAATAATAACTTCACAAGTGAAAGCTTGGTCAGGCCTGCCGGCACCACGGACACCTTCAGTGGCTTCTATCTCACTCCATGTGAAGTTGAAGCCTCCCTGGTTTTCTGTGCTCTCCACAGCTTGGCCCTGTCCCATCCGTTTCACGTATCCCCCTTATCCAGCTGCAGGTAGCCCCCGATCGCCCCAGACACCTGCTCCCTCCTGCAGCGCGCCTTTGTTTGCGTATTTCTTCCCTGGAGTGCCCTTTCTTGACATTGGGATGGGACAGCCAGGGGACAGACAGACTTGGCTAGTCTGTCAGGCATGGGCTCCCCCTATTTGGCCCTGGTGGGCTGAAGGAGCCGGGTGAAGAGGAGGGGCCACATACCAGGATGACAGGAAGAAGATGAAGAAGGGAACAGACACGGTTAACTGTAGCCAGCGCCACTGGGGGATGGCGTAGGCCAGGCCGGGCAGAATGAACTGGCCAACGGTGTAGCAATACCCAATTGCCGTCGACGTGATGGCCCGCATCCGTGTGGGCACCCACTCCACATCTGCAGGAGGAGCCCAAGGACCAGGTTAGGGCCCTGCTAGGCCCCAGGCACCTTTCTGTGGAGGGGCACCAGCTTCTGCTTCCCCATGGCTACTTGACCTGATCCTGATCCTAAGGGCTCGTCATCCCCATTTCACAGATGCTGCAGCTGAGGCTCGAGGAGGTAGGACTCAAACCCAGGTCTGTCTACTCTGAAGCCCATGCTCTTGACCACTGCCTCTCCAGTGGCAAGTGCCTTCCCTTGTTTTGCCTTAATTTCCTCATCTGTAAAATGGGGATAATAGTCTCACTTACTGCTGTGTGGCCTGAATGAGATCTCATACCTAGCGGAGTGCCGGGCCAGGGTAAGTCCTCAGTACCGATTGCTGTTATTATTGTTATACTTGCTGTCATTTCAGAGGGGGCTCTGGGGTCCTGAGAGGGGCAGCACCTTGACCAAGGTCACAGGGAGCCCGTGGTGGAGCCCAGGTCCCACTTTTTTGGGGGGCTTCTGGCTGGTGCTCCCCAAAGCTCTGCTCCCTGCCCCTTGCCCCCGCTGTGGCTCACTTAAGATGACTGTGCTCAGAGTGATGCCTGAGATCCCGAAGCCACACAGGAAACGGAAGACTATGTAGACGGTCAGGGTGGGGCTGAAGGCTGTACTGGAGCCGCCGACTGCCAGCAGTAGGTAGCTGCCGGACAGGATGATCTTGCGGCCAAACCTGCAGCTCAAAGAGAGGAAGGGCCAGGTTAGCCACCGTGTGCCTGCCAAGATGAGTGACTCTGCAGGCTTGGGGGCAAAGGGCTGGACCCGACCCCCCCCTCCCTCCCAAAGGATCAAGCAGGTCATATAACTCCCTCCCCAGACAGAGCCTTGCTGTTAATTGCTATTTTTCAACAAGTTTGCAATTAGAGGTTTGAGTTAATGACTGATCTCCTTCACCTCCACCCCCAGCTTAGCTGACTGAGCAGGGGTCAAAGGAGCACCCATCTCTAAGCAGCCCATCTGCCCTGTCTCCACTGCTACATAGCCACTACGCTGTGTCCCAAAACCTGAGGCTTTCCCCCCTGGGTCTGGGGAGGTTGGGAGACTCAAGTTGTAAGGGCTTTGCAGCAAAGGGAAGGCTGTGGCCCAGAAAGGGAATGGGACTTGCCTAAGGCCACACAGCAAGAGTCATCCCTCCCATCTCCCCAGCTCTTTGCCTCTTTGGGGTGCATGGGTGGAGCAGAGTGGGGAGTGGGTGTCTTCACGGGTTGCACCCCCTTGTCTCACCTGTCAGACAGGTCTCCCAGCACGAGCCCTCCAATCAGTATGCCCGCCATGAAGACAGACTGGGCCATCTCCTTCAGTTTGTTGGATTTGCACACCAAGTCCCACTGCACAAGAGAAAGGTAGGGCCACCTGGCTCAGTGCAGACCAGCCCCCTCGGCCATGCACAGCTGGTGCCCTCACACATGCTGGCTCTCTCCCCCAGCACCCTGACTTGGCTCCCTGAACCTGGCCCATGCCTCCCTCGTACCAGTTACTCTTTCAGCCTGGCTGGGGGCTCCATAGGTCCCTGACCCCCAGTTGTGTTATGACAGCATCCCTCAAGCATGTGAGGCTGACAGTCTCTTCAGCTGCCACATCCAGATCTGTCCTCAATCTCCTCCCTCATCCCCTCCAAGTATGCCTGTGTCCCTGTGTGCTGTGATTTGAATGTTCCCCAAGCTTATGTTGGAACTTAACTCCCAATATGGTGTTTGAAAGGTGGGACCATTAAAAGGTGATTGGATCGTGAGGACTGTGCCCTTGTGAATGGATTAATTCATTCATGAAGTAATGGATTAATGGCTTAATGGGTTTATCAGGGAGTAGGCTGGGGGCTTTATAAGGAGAGTAAGTGAGCAGTAAAAATACTGATGCTGTTCTCACCATGTGATTGCCTGCATCACCAGGGGACTGGGTAGAAAGTTCCCACCAAGAAGGCCCTCACCACATGTGCCCCCTCAACCTTGGATCTCCCAACCTCCAAAGCTGTAGGAAATAAATTTTATTTCTCTATAAGTTATCCAGTTTCAGGTGTTCTGTTCTGAGCATCAGAAGATGGATTGATACACTGTGGCCTTTCCTTCCCTCCCCTCCTCTCCTGCAGCCAAGGCCAGTCCCTCCGCCTGCACCATGACTCACCCTCTCTCCTCCACAGGGACATCCCTCCATTTGCTGCCTTCTCTCTGCTGAGCCCTTGAAGCTTCCCCAGGGATCGTCCTGGATCCTCCCCTAGCCACCTTCCCAGGCAATGCCATCTGTTCCTATGGCTTTGATCACTGTATTATGCTGAAGACTCCAAATCCGTATCTCCAGCCCAACCTCCTCTTCTGGCTTCCAGACCGGTAGATTCAAGCTGCCTACTTGGGAACTCCATCCAGATGATGCCACGTGAGCATCTCAGACTCAATGGGACCTGTCACCCCACTCTTCGCAAAGTCCCAATCTCATTGACTGATGACTCTCTCTTTTTAAAATTTTAATTAAAAAAAAATCTATACTATTGCTTTTTTTGTTTTTGGTGGCTGGCCTATAATGGTCAAAATTTATATTATTTCTAATTGACAAATTTTTTTTTAGTTTAAAATTTTTATTTATTTTTAGCATATTCATTCTTACAAATTGTGGTATTGCTTTATGCCCTTTGCTCTCATTGACAAATTATCATCGTATTACATGTGGGGAGAACAAGGTGATGTTTTGATATATGTATACGATGTGGAGTGATTAAATCAAACTAATATATCGATCACCTCACTTACTTGGCATTTTTTGTGGTGATACATTTGAAATGTACTCTTTTAGTTCACTTGAAACGTACAACATAACTATTGACTATAGTCACCCTGTTGTGCAATAGATCTCAAAACTTTACTGGCCTGTCTAGCTGACGCTTTGTACCCTTTGACCAGTATGTCCCCATCCCCGTGCTCCACGCCTCCCCCCACCTCCCCTCGCCTCTGATAACCACCGTTCTACTCTCTACTTCCATGAAATTCAACTTTTTAAAGATTCTACGTAAAGTGATACCGTGCTGCTAACCTTCTCTTGACGCCTCCTGCTCTCTCCCACTCCACAATCACTCAGTCCTCAAGTTTCTTACCTTTTAATATTTTGTGAGTCTGGATTCTTTTATTGCCATGACTGTTGCTTTAGTGTAGGCCTCATCTCTTTGCTCTTAGATTAATAATGACAGTTGATACTTATTGAGGGTTTTCTAGGTACCAGGCACTGTCCTAAGTTCTTTTCATGTTTCAACTTCTCTAATCCTCACAACAACCTTATTATGTAGGTGCTAACATCATTCCCATTTTACAGATGAGGAAACTGAGGCCCAGAGAGGATTACTGGGACAACCTTCGGACAGTCTCCTGACCTTCATTCTCCTCCCCTCCTATCCATTCTCTCCCTGATAACCTGGCTGGCTTTCTGAAACACCACTCCCATCAGGTTCCTGTCTTGCCTAAATCACTCGCTGGCTTCCTTCTGCCCTTTGGGTAAAGATAAAGCTCTGTTAATGCAGATTTATAAGGCCCTCCATGCTCTGGCCCCTGCCTACCTGTCTGGTCTAATCTCCTGCTAATCTCCAACATGCACTCTTTGCTCCAGCCATCCTGAATTACTTGTGTAATGAAGTGGAGAATTTTATTCACTAGAAATGCCTCCCAAGAATGTTTTATTTTTGTATTTTATTTTTTTGTGGCTAGCTACAGGGATCAAACCCTGGAACTTGGTGTTATCAGCAACCAACTGAGCTAACCGGTCACTCCTCAAGAATGTTTTAGAAATAAAACATTCCAAAAAGAGAAAACCCCCACATCTCAGGGAACTTCTTTTCACTTTCCTCTGCTGGAAGTGAGGAAGGATGGGGGTGGATAAAGACTGCAGGCCCTCCAGCTGTCTCAGAGTGGCCCAGCCTGGCCAGCAGTCCTGGTGGTCCCTGCTAGCTGGGAAGGGGGCCTGCAGGACATGTGTGCAGGGAAAAGGATAAAGGAGGAGGTGCCTGATATGTAGCAGGCCTTCAACAGATACTTTAGGAATTGATGGGATGAAAGAACAGAAAGAACAGGGGGATGGAGAACCATAGAGGTTAGAGATATGCTGATGTCTGAATGACAAGTCCACACTCCAAAAGCCATGTGGAGAATTGCAAGAATGCATTATGTCAGAACAGGCAGAGTCTGGGCTGGAAGAACTTCTATGGTAAATTGGCCACTGGAGGATTACCTTCCTTCAATGAAGTTTTGAAGCTCAGAAGGAGTGCTTCGTGGTTAAATATTTAAAATTCTAGGCTTCAGTTGCACCCTAAATTGCTCCTAGAGATTTCTGAAGCTCATCAGAACTGAGAAAAATGTGGCCATGGCTTCCCTGCAGATCAACACAAATAAATCTGTGGGGCTCCCCTCTGACACATGCAACTGTTATAGGTTGAATTGTGTCCCCCAAAAGAAACGTGGAAGTCCCATCTCCCAGTACCTCAGAAAGTGACCTCATTTGGAAATAGGGTTGTGGCAGATGTAATTAGCTAAGTTAAGATGTGGTCCTACTGAAGTAGGGGGGGGCCGTTAATCCATTCTGACCAGTGTCCTTGTACGAAGAGAAGAGAGATGCACACAGGAAGATCAGCATGTTAGGATGGAGGCAGAGCGTGGTGTTGATAACACCAATTCAGATCCCTGCACCGGCCAGGCCCCCGCCCCTCCAAAAAGGTTGGAAGCAGAGGTTGAAATGCTTCATCTACAAGCCAAGGAATGCCAACATTTCTGGCAAGCACCAGAAGCTGGAGAGGCAGGAGGGATTCTTCCCAAGAGCCTTTGGAGAGAGCATGCTCACACCTTAGTTTTGGATTTCTAGCCTCCAGATCTGTGAGACAATAAAATCTCTGTTGTTTTAAGCCCCCAATTTGTGGCATTTTGCTATGGCAGCCCTAGGAAGCTAAAATTCTGCATGATTCCTGTATGTTTGAAGTATCTGCCGGCCTGATAGGTGGTGATGGGGAGGGGATTGGGAATAGAAGATCATGGCAAGCAGGGAACCAGGTGTAGAGGGAATGGGAGAGATTTTTAAAGGCATCCTGAAAGTTTTGGGAGTGAGGAAGATATTTAGAGGGAATTTTGGCATGCTTTCTGTGTAATTTGCTGTGCAAAGTCCCTAAGAAGGCCCCATTGAGAAAATTTATAGCAGAAGCCTTGATTATTCTTCAAGGCGTTGGCTGTCATTGCATTTCCTTTGAGCGTGGTCTATGCACAGGCTGGGCCACGTGGAGCCCTTGGATTTAGTTGGGTTACACCAGTAATTCTATGAAGGCTTCGTGCTCTTGTGCTCCTGTTTGCTTTTGCACTTGTTATGCTCCCCTTATTCTAGTAATGTTGCCAGTCCTTCAAAACTCATGTCAAGATCACCTTTTCTGTGAGTTTGAACCTGTTCCTGATAGGAGAAATACATTCTGGTGTGGGTGACTGTAGTTAACAGGTATCGTATTGTGTAGTTCAAAATAACTGATAGAGAGGACTCTGAATGTTCTCACCAGGAAATGATAGAAGTCTGAGGTGGTAAATATGCTAAATGCCCTTTTTTGATCATGACGTGATGTGTGCATGTATGGAAACACCACACTGTACCCCATAAATATGTATGATTATTATGTGTCAATTAAAAATAAAACTTAAAAAAAATCTTTTCTGAGTGCCGGGAACTTTTTCCCTGGGTGCCTGGCACAAGCACTTCCAGACTCCCAGTGGAGGTAAAGGTGTCCCTCATTTCTCCTTCCACTCCCAGCAGCCCATTCTCACCTCTAGGAGGCACACATGACACAGCAATTTAACTGCTTATTTACTTGTTTTCCTCTCCTGGATTCTGTAACCTCACCAAGGACAGAGGACACCTCCTTTGACTTTTTATCCCTAGTAGCTAGCAGAATAGTTGCTGCATAGTAAATGTTAATGTTTGTCCAACACATAACTAATGAGTAAACAGGGCAGGAGTTATTATATGTATTTACTGATAAGGCCCAGAGAGGGGAAGGTGACTTGCTGGCTGGAAGGAGCCAGTCACTCAGCTTCCCCATTAGCATGGCCTTGGCTGATCTTTCCCATCAATGTTTGGCAACTCCACATAGCGTTCCTGCTCCTGATTTCCTAGTCCCATGTTCTCGGCCTTCTTTTTCCTTTCTTGGAGTGTAACTGAGCACCAGGGGAATTGGGTTCTGGAAGGAAAGAACAGGAAACTCACTGTCATGTCTTCCTGTGTGGGTTGATATACCAGGAAGGTGGCAGGGAGGAAAGACCAGGGCTGCCATGCTCAGGAGGAAGCTTTGCAAGTCATGCCATAACAACCTCATGGAGGTTCGGAGGGTAAGTGACTTGCCCAAGCATAGCATTGTCCATTTTAAGGCAGAGACTCAAACTCTAGTCTGCTGAACCCCAGCTGGTACTCTTGGCCACAGTTCCCTGATGCCTCACTGGTGAGCCCTGGGCTGCCAGAGGAAGGAAACTGTTGCTGTGAGACACTGTAAGACAATGCAGCCCAGGATGGGCTGGAATTGTATGTAGTAGGGGATGCAGTCAAGGTCAGAGCCAAGTGGGCTGGTCTGATAGTGGGTCCAAAGTGTGAGGTGAGGACAGGCTTAGGAGCTGAGGCTGCAGCAAGAAGAGAGGCCAAGAGGCCCCTGGAAAGGTCAGGCAGAAGATGGGCAATAGAAGGTCAGGGCAAGCCATTTGTGACTAAGGCCATGATCAGCTGGATGGGGTCCTGCTCCATGTGTTGGGGGAGCTGACTCTGCTAGAGGACCACACGAATGGTTCCTACCCCATAGTAAGGACAAGGAAACAGCTTGCCTTAACTTGGAGGCCTTTGGAGCCAGGTCAGACCTTGGGGAGCATCACTGTTTCCCCTGTGCTTTCCCAGACCCCTGATGGAACTTGTGCTGGGGCACAAGGGCCAGAGAGGATGAGCAAGGAATCTTGGGGAGAGGCAAAAGGACATGAGTCTCCATCCCTGCCACTTAGGAGCTGTGTTCCTGGGCCAGTTATCTGACCTCTCCGTGGCTTGGTCTCCTCTTATCTGGAGGTATCTAGTACCTGATTCTCAGGATTATAAATGATGTAAGGAATGAAAAGCACCCAGAACATACCTGGCAAACATTGGACACTGGATTCATGATGCTCTATTATTATTGTCACGTATCATCGTAAGGCCTATGCTCACAGGGACATGTGGTATAGTGAAGAGGACATGGAGTCTGGAGTCAGGACTTCTTGACCCACCACCATGTCTGGGAAGGCCACCTTCTGGATCTGAGCCCCATGTATTCCTCTGTGAAATGGGGATGACAGTGCCTGATTCAGAGAAGGGGTGCAAAGCACCAGCTGGGGGTCTTGCATACAGCAGGTGCTTACCCAGTGAGTTCCTGACCCTGGAGAGCCCACAGGATGGCCCTAGAACCCTCCTGTGTGCATGTTTGGGGCTCTCTAAGGGCCAGGCTGGCCAGAAAAGTGGCTGAGTGGGGCTGTCAAGTCCTCGCCCAGGAGGCAGATTGGAGCAAGGAAGGACACAGTGGGAGGGGGTGCCCTGAGCAGGGCTGAGGATGGGCAAGTGAGATTTGAAGGAGGCTGGGAGCTGGAGACAAGAGTCAGACAGGTGGTTTGGGAGCTGGGCAGCCTGGGAGTTTGAGAATGAAGATGAAAGAAGGTCAGAGGTGCTGGCCAGAGACTTGGCAGGGGACGTGCTGGGCAGGCTCTCTGCTTCTCCAGCAGCTGACTCAGGGCCTCCAGGGACTTCTGGGGGGCAGGGATGGGCTTCTTGTGGCCCTGGGGACAGGATAGGAAGGCTCAAGGTACAGAGAGGAATTCTCGGGGCCAAGGCCCCAGAGGCCCACAGGGCTGAGGTGCAGGGGTTGGGGCTCTGGGCTTCCCTCCTCTCCAGGGAACCCAGGGCCCAGAATCTGTGCTCCCAAGCTTTTCAGGCTTCAAAGAAAGGCCTTTGTTTCCTCTGAATGTCCTAATAAAGCTCCTGAAAAATCCTGACCTTGTCTGTGCTGCACCAAGAGAAAGGAATTTGTGGTCACCCCTGCCAGGAAAGCTTAGGGGACCAGAAAGGGGAGGGAGACTGCCTCCGCTCCTCCCAGACCCTGTGCTGGGCTCGCCCACTCCACCTGCCCTGCCCTCCCTCATGCCCCCTCCATGAGGGAAGTGCCTTATTATCCCCATTCTGCAGCTGAGGGGACTGAAGCAGGAGAGCAGAGGTGACTCACCAGGTCAAGGATTGAGGGATGGTTGGGGTGGAGCAGGGATCTGAGCAGGGGAGGAGGGCTAGGGGAGCCCATGGACGGAGGCAAAGTCTTGGGGTCTGGGTGAGCCAGGACGAGCTGTGACAGCTGACTCCCCTTTTTACTGGGGATCCCCTACTCTCCTGGTAGGAAGAGTAGGCTAACTAGAGGGTTAGCCTCTAGTTCTCAGACATCCTATTAACAACAGCAACCACAGCTACAACCTCAGCCACGACAACCATAGCCACAGTGCAACTCACGTGAACTGAGCGCTTTCTAAGTGCCGGGGCCCTCTGCTGAGTGCTGTCCTTGCACTGTCTCCTTTAATCCTCACCCTGGCTTTCTTGTTTCTGTTTACGGATGAGGAAACTGAGAATTCTGGGGTTGTGACATCCCTGGTAATTGGCAGAGTCAGGATGTTCACCCTGGCTGCCTGACTCTAGTTCATGATCCCACACTGTCTGGGAGACAGCCCCTTGCCTCTATTAACCCAGGTCACCTGGACCCAGCTCACTCCTGGCCAAAATACTCCAACCTTCCTCATTACCACTCTCCCCACCCAGAGCCAGCACGTCCAATCCCCTGCCTCCATGCTAGAGAGCCATCCCTAGGTAAGTCCAAACACTGAACCACCTCTATGCGAGGGGCCAGAGCCCCACTCCACCCCACCCCAAGCAGATGGAGCCTGGACTTGGCATGGCTGAGCCATGGAAAAGGCAGAGGGCTCTGCCCTTGCCGTGCGGGCACCAGCGGCTGACTGGGTCGGCCATTAAGCCTTCAATGGCTGGGCAGGGACCTCTCCTAAGGATCTCAGGGAGCTGAGCATCCTCAGGGAGCCAGAGCCTGGTGCAGACCTGAGCCAGACCTGACCCAGAGAAGGGTGTGGTACACCGAGGGCTGGTGACCCCCCGTGTCTTTTTGGGATGTAGATTCACACTGTCCCAACTGCTGGAATGGCGACTGGGGACTCAACTGGCACAGACGTGAACTGACGCTTGACTGGGTTCAGGGCCCACAACCTCTGCTCTCATCTAGACCCCCTGGAGCCCACCCAAGGGGTATCCTGTAAAGGAATCACTTCCTAGAAGTCAGCAGTGTCTGTGTCCCTCCCGGGGCTCTGAGGGGCATGTCCTTCATTCAGCGTTGACTGAGAACCTGCTATGCAGCTGGCCTGTGACGACAGAGATGCATGGGAGAGACACTGTCCCTGCCCCAGAGGAGCTACTGCAAGAGGGCAGGCAGAAGTGTGCACATGGCAGGGCAGCCCACCACCCTCCTTCGGGCTGCAGGGTGCGCGGTCAGTCTCACGGGTTGTGGATCGGGGTTTTGCATTCTTAAGGAGCGTGGGCTCGGAGCCTGACTACTGGGTTTGCCCCCCAGCACCATTTACAAAATGTGGTGCCTTGGGCCAGACCCTCAGTCTCATCTGTGAAAATGGAATAATAAAGGTGCTACCCTTAGAGGACTGCAGTGGGGATTAAATGAGTTCACATGCGCAAAGCATCTAGAGCCATCTGGCACAGGGTGAGCACGCAGCAAATGTTAGTGATGGTTGTTATTTAATTGTTCCCTGTAGGATTTTTGTTTCTTTGGCTAGGTTCTGTATTTTTGGAGGATATGGATGATGGCTTTTACTCCTTTTCTTTATCTTACCAGGGACCAGATGCATAGCGAGTCACTCATACATGTGGAAACATCCTTACGGGTAATGAGGCATCTTCAACTTCCTCCCTGTCCTTAACTCCTAATATCCATTCAATTACCAGGTCCCATAGATTCTAACTCCCTAACATCTCTGGTATCTATTTCGACCATCCCTTCTATCTGTCATCTCTGGCCTGGATCCTTGTGCAACTTGCTAATGGGTCTCCCTGCTGCTAGACTAAAACTTTCCACCCTGCAGTCAGGATGATGATCCTTAGAAGGTGATCTGAGAGCGCCACTGTCCTGCTAAACACCACCACATTCGATGGCTCCCCTTTGCCCCTGGAACACAGGCCACATTTTTGCCTCAGCATCCAGGCCAGGCCCTCTTGCTGTCCTCTCCAGCCCCGCCTCTGATGGCCTCCATGCCCTCCTGGGTGCCCATCCAGCCTTCCCCTGGCACTTGCAATTCTGACTTTTTTGCTCTCTTCACGCTTCAGTGATTTTACATTCCCCCCATGCCCTGTTCCTTTTGCCTGGGGTGCATGTACCCACTGCAACCTGCTCCCTGACTCTAACCTCACCTTCACACTCAGTGCAGCCATCGCTGACTCCAGCAAGCCCTCCTTTGGGCTCCCAGCACGCTCCAAGTTTATAAAGTGCATCTTCATTCATTCATTCCACAGACCACCTCCTCTGTGCTACGCTCTATCCTAGGTGCTGGGAGACAGTGGTGAACAAAGACACTGGGCTTGATGCTGGGGACCAAAAGAGAGTATGACAGGGAGGAGATATAGTCTACAGGATACGACAGCAGGGAGTGTTGTGGTTAGAAGCACAGCTCTGGAGACAGGTGTCTGTGTTCAGATCCCAAATCTGCCACTTAACTAGCGGTGCGACCTTGAAGAAGCTGCTTAACCTCTCTGTGCTTCAATTTCCCCATCTGAAAAATGGGATTATAATACTAACTACCTTATAGTGCTGTCAGGAATGTTAAGGTGTTCATATTTGTAAAGCACTTAGCACAGCGCCTGGCACATAGTAAGTGCTTTATGTATAAATAAATATTTGTTAAACAAATGAATAACAATCATATAGACTCTGCACATAGATAGTCCTGGATTTAAATCCTACCTCTGCTAGGTTTTAGCCATATGTAATTCTGGTAAAGTCACAGAACCAGGATGAGCCTCAGTTTCCTCATCTGTCAACTGCAGATAATGACACTTCCCTCAAAGAGACTGCATCTCCTGGGATCCCGCACATGCAGGGTGCTTAGCGCAGGACTGGCACCGGGTAAGGGCTTTGCAACACAGCTCTTCTAATAAGGCAAACACCCTCGAGGGGCTTACGGTCCTGAGGGGGAATAAAAACATTGGCCTCGGCTCACTGTCGGATGCCACCTCCTCCACAAAGCCTCCTCCACGTCCTGTGGTTTTTCAGTCTTTTGAACTCCCATGAACATTGATCCGGCTGTACCTCTTATGGGCTTTAGCTTTAAATTCCTTTTCTGTAACTGACCAGTTGAGTGGCACTGAACAATCACTTCCCTTCCCTGAGTCTTATCTTTTTTGTTTTTTCTTTTGATCTGTAAAGGGAGATAGAAATCACCTTTAACAGAGCAACATGGTTGGAATCAAATGAGACAATGTCTGCAAAGCACCAGAATGTGCCTGGCACATGTTTGGCTCTTCAGCCTGTCATGGTCTCCTGCCTGGCCTGTCAGTTCACTGAGCAGTCTGATTTAACTCTGTGATTCCCAGAGATGGCAAGTGAAAGAGCCAGTGCGTCAATGACAAGATGAATGGACGGGAAGTGAACCCATGAGGGACGGGAGCAGGTGAGACGTTTCCTGGCCTGCTTGGGATTGTTTAAATCCTCCACTCCACAGAGTCTTTCTTCCACATACCCTCCCACCGTAGGGCCTTTGCACAAGATGGCATTTTCTTCCCTTCCCTCGTTGCCTGGTTAACCCTTGCCCGACATTCATATCTCGGTTCCAGGGTCACTTGCTCCAATGCCCACCCCTCCTGACCCCACACCCAGCCCAGAGGTAGGTCATAGTCTAAGGTCACAGCATGAAGTTGAAGTTGTAATTTTACACTTCTTTGTATGGCACTTTCATTAACCGGCACTGCCCCCACTAGGCTGTAGACCCCACTGGAGCAGGGATGGTGCATTTTTGTATCCTCAGAGCTTAGCGCTGTGCCTATCCCAGAACAGGCCCTCACAAACTGTTGCAGAAATGCTTGAACTCTGAGTGTGAAGAAATCACACTCTTGGTTGGTGCATTTGCACCCATATCCTTCCTCTCTGCCTGCCCAGAGCCTGTCCTCAGATCCTAGGAGACCAGGCTCCTCTCCTGTCCTTAAGTGGTGCTGGGTGTGTGGTGGTGCCTGCACTAGGTGGGGAGAAGGGTTGCCGGGCATACCTCTGTCACAATGGTGCTCCTGGTGATGTTGTAGACCCAGCCATCCAGGCATGGCTCGGTGGCCCCCTGGGTGTCATTGGGCAGGCTGGTGTTGGGCGGATGTACAAAACGGAGGCACCTCTTGGGCTTCCCACTTGGGTCCATGGGAAGCACCCAGGGCCCTGCAGAGGCGTTGGAGGGTGGGCGACAATGGTGGGCAGGGGTGGTGGCTGTGAAGATCTGCAGCAGGTTGTGGTTGGCTACGCAGAGGACGGGGAGGCCTAGCATGGCCACGTGCAGGAACTGGAATGGTCCCATGCTGCCCACACGGTCCAGGATCTCGGAGAAGGTCATGGTGTCGGGTAAGACGAGCCAGAGCTGTGGGCAAGGCACCAGGCCAGGGAGAGGTATGTGCATACATGTAACACATGGGCCTATGGACGGTGTAGAACTACATGTGGGAGATTGTGTCCAGGTGGATGTATAAGCACAAGTGTGTGGAGCAGTGTATGTATATATGCATAAAGATGTGGGGGTGGAGTTGTGTGTACCCACAGAGTCACCTGTGTACATGCTAGGATGTACCCAGCTTCATGGAGAGATATGGGATCACAGGTGGGTAGACACAGAGGTGTCTATAAGTATGTGCACACTTAGGCACAGCTGTGTGAGCTCGGGTGTGTGGCTGTGGGTATAGGTATGTGCTCAGCTAATCTGGTCATGCGTGCAGCAGGCAGTGCAGCTACATAGCAGGGACTGAGGGGCCCAGTCCTGGATGTTGGCTATACAGGTCAGAGGGTGATGGTGGGTGGGAGACACCCCTGATTGCTCTGGGCAGAAACACAGGGTTAGCAGAGCTCAGTCTGCCTGCTGGGAAGGGCGTCCCCAAGCCCAGGGCCTCCCGGCTTTTGGCTGTTCCCTGAGGCTGGGTCCCCTATGCTGGGATGTCAGAAAGGGCCCACGCAGGTCCCAGAAGGCATTAGGGGCCTGGCCAGTTGCATCAGGGAAGCAGGGCCTGGCCTTAGGCACTTCTTGGGGGTTCCTGGGTACCTGGACTTGGGGGCCCTCCATCCCTCCTCACCTGGTGGCTGGGTCTGGCTCCAGTGGGTCTGTTGGTCAGTGAAGCAGAGTCCCCTGCTCTGTCCCAGGGTCCGGCAGCAGCTGTAGTTGGGCAGCTCAGCTCCAACAAGCTGTGTTTGTCCTTTCCCCAGGGGGGCTTATATAAGGCATAAGCTGTTTCTCGGGCTAATGTTTGACTTTCTTTTGAGGATTAACATCACTGGCAGGGAGAATGCTGTGGACCCACCAAGCTCAGCTCTCCTCAAAAGGCTGCCTCAGCGAAGGCCAGCGGGGGTGCAGGGGGGCATGGCTGAGCCCAGTGGGGCTGCTGGCTGGACAGACGGACAGGCAGCCCGGGCAGGCTCACCTGAGGGAGGGTCTGGGAGGGGGACTGGTCCGACACCTGAGGGTCTGGGGTCCCTCTGAGCTGATGTTCTGGGTCTTCAGCTGAGAATAGCCGATGGGACAGGTGCTACCTCCCAGGGACAGACAACGCTCCCCACCATCCCACCTCCCCCTGCCTGCTGCCTCATGCATATGGGCATGGGGATTTGCCTCCCAGCGCACATCCAGACAGAAAATGTCACCTGCATCTGTCCCTGAGGACACAGGGCTGTCATTCCCTGGGCCTCAGGGGCAGCCAGGGCCTCCCCTGTCCAAGTCTCCAATGCAGGTGAACTGTCCCTTCCATCTGCCCTCAAGGGACAGGCCCCTCTTCTGATTAGCTCCTTCCTCCTGGGGACCAATCACAGTCCCCACTGTTTTGTTTTTTCTCTGAATAATCTTTTAATTATATAATAACGTGTTTCTTGCATCGAATGTAGGGAGTACAGACACGCCAAACAAACCAAAACAAAACATCCGGTCTCACCTGACAGCCAACCCCGTGAGTGCTCTGATATATGTTCTTGCAGCCCTTTCTTCGGCAGAGACTTCGGTCTAAGACCCCGTCTTCTAGCAGCCAGCATTAGGTTCATTTAAGCCTCAAAGAGCCCTGCTACTTTCCTAGCATTATCAATGAGGAAACTGAGGCAAAGAGAGGTGCAGTCACCTGCCTATGTTCCTCCAGCCAGGAAGTGGCAGGCCAGGGGTAGTGTGGCTCTAAGCCCTCTTCTGTCCCTTAGAGCCAACATTTCCTATGAGTTCTCCGGGGCACTGGGCTATATTTCCTCTCCCTTAGCAACACACCTGGACTGGTCTTCGGCATCGTTCCTGCCTACTACCTCCAGGGACTCCTAGCCCATCCCACCTGCTCTGGGCTATGGGGAGACCTTCTTAGGGCTCCCCTTCTTGTTTGGGGAGCTGCTTCCCATTCTCCTCCCGGGCCCCCTTCTCCACCAGTACAGCATCCAAGCTCCCAGGGCTCTGCCGAGCTCCTCCCCTCTGCCCCCTCCAGCTCTTCCCCCCAGGGCAGGACAGGGTCAGCTTGTCAACCCTCATCCAGCCCCTCCTCTCCCTTCCCACCTGGGCCCAGCAGTTACTGACGTCCTCAGAGTGGCCTGAGGCAGGGCGAGATCCGGAGTCATCAAAGGAAGATTAAATTATGCTCCAGAGCAGCCAAGGGGTTGTTTGAGGAAGGTTTTCGACTGTGGGGCTTGCAGCAAGCTGGGCGGCTGCTCCGAGCCCCCCTGTCCTGCACATTCGCCCTCTTGGAGATTTTCTGTTTCCTAATTGGCCTGAGTTATCCATCTGTTCCTATCCTAGTGGAATGTTGTTTAAAGGAGCCTGATGACTTCCCACTGAGGCTGCTGGAGTGGAGCCAGAGTAAACAGGTCCAAATGGCCCAGTCGGGCAGGTGCACAGGGGCCCCCAGCCCCCAATGGATGTGACTGGATTCACGGTATCTGAATTGAGGATATGGGGAATTGTGTGATGTACTTGTTATATGACCTTGGGCAAATCACCTCTCTCTGGGCCTCTTGTCTCTCTTCGTTAGTTAAGTGGCTTTTTAAAAAAGCAACAGAAGCCTTTTATTCAAAGGCTATATTCTGTTCATAGGATCCATGCATAAAGCAGACAATACAGAAGGTGCTCTGGGAGAAGAGGGGCAGCAAGAGGCCCCTCCATCCTCCTCCTCCCCCACCCCTCAGTTCATCCTAACCTTTGACATCCTTTGCTCCAGGCTGTTCCTGCCCGAGGTGTCTGCATGACATTAGGAGATCCATCACTTCTCACACGCTGCGATCCTCAGTTCAATACGTCAAGTTAATTTTCTTTAAAAAAGAGATGATGCAGTGGGGAAATCTTACATGCTAAATGCATTTTTAATTTGGGATACGGAAATAGATTTTCTCTCTCTCTCCCTCCTTTCCTTCCTCAGTTCCTTCTCCACACTCCCCTCTCTTCCCTTCATCTTTTGTCTAAACTCTCCCAGAGTCTCTTTTAAGATGGAGTCTCCTCTGGGCTGGATTCAGTCAGTTGCCCTTGCTCTCTGCTGGGTCCCAGCAGCGACATGTGTTTGAATTGGGAGGGCCCATGAAATCATCTAACCCAATGTCCTCATCTTATCTACAGGAAACTGAGGTCCAGTGAGAAAAGAAACACGGGTTTGCTTCCCAGTTTTCCTGGCACGCGCTTACAGTACATGATCTTCCTAAATCTTAAATTCACTGAGGCTGTGACAAGTGAAAGAGGGGACTCTTATTCCTGAGAGCGGTAAGGGAGTCTAGGCATTCTGGACAATTACAGGAGGCCTCGATGGATTTTCCTGACCCACTCATCCATCCATCCATCCAATGTGTCTCACGGTCTTGTACGTCTGAGGCCACATGCTAGCAGCTATGGTACCCACCCTCCTCTCCAGTGTGCTTGTCAGCTCCAAAACGATTATGGCACAAAGGAGACCGACCTCAGTGTCACAGGAGATGAGGAGGTTTGAGGAACTGATCAGGGTGGGTTGCTCCTGGAGAAGGTGGCATTTACACCAGGCTTTGATGATTAGGGGAGGTCAATAAATAGAATTGGAGAGGGATCTGCAGACCCAGAGCATGTTGGGGAAACGGGAGGTAAAATGGATGAACTAGCTTGAGCAGAACTTCTCTGCCCACCCAGAGTGGTGACCTTGGTCTCAGAGATTGGGACATCTCTGGGATAGTCTCGGAAGGGCTGATGATCCCCTGGGCTTCTCTGTCCCCATGGGGGTGGGAAGGGGAAGCTCCTGAGGCTTGTTCACCTGACATGCCAGGAGCTGACTGGTGCTCAGTGGTAACTGAGCTCACTCTGTGCAGAGTCTGGGTCTCTCATCCCTCACAGAGGTTCCACTGGGCCACGTGAGCCCTCCAGGTGTCCCTGCTCCCTGCTGTCTACCTGCTCACCACCCTCTCAAGGGTCCAAGACTGAAGCTGTAGCATGCGTGGAGCCCTGTCCTGCTGTTCAGACTGTGGCGCAGGTGGGGATGGTGTTCAGTAAATTCCCAAGGGCCAGGAGCTCTTCTTCCCTGGTGGCCGAGTGGGGTCCTCTCAGCCCCTGACTTTTTCACTGGCTTACTAGGGACCCCACATTCAGCCCCTGTCTTTGGGCAGCTGCAACAGAATAGGAGGCCCGTGGGGGGTGGTTTCAGTCTGGACCTGGGCAAGGGGTTGTGCCTTGCCCTCGCCCCAATCCCTCCTCCCCCTCCACGGGCTGATTCTAAAATTTCCTTCATGGTAAGGAGGAAAGGGGATTCCACACAGCTGGATCTGAACCTTGACTCCGCTACTTGCTATCTGTGTGGCCTGGGGCAGGTGATATCACCTGTTCAAGACTCAGTTTCCTGGCCTGTAAAATGAGGATTAAAACCTACCTTACAAGATTGTTGGGATTTTAAATAAAGTACAGTACGTAAAGTCTGAACACAGCACCAAGCACGCAGGACTCAATGTGAGGGTGAGTCCTGAGGGAATAGGTCTTAGGAAGGCTGAACACTCCCAGAAGAAGAGAAGGAGGAGGAGATTGCTGGGAGGAGTGGGGACAGAAGGATCCCCTTTGGCTCCTGGGGCACAGGCCAGCAGGGCTTTGAGGTGAGTGGGTAGAGAACGCCCTGGCCCAGCCAATCCTGGCTGAGCCCATCATGTTGCCAGGCAGGCTGGTCCTGTTGTTACCTCAAGTGACAAATGGCAAGGACACAGGACCCCTCTGAGGCCCTGGACGACTAAGGGACTGTGCTCCCGCCGCTGGAAGCCGGCAGCCCCCGGCAAAGCTAAATGACTCTCAGGGGCAGCTCTGAAGGAATGGCGGGGAGAGTCGCCCCCTTCTGGTTCACAGGCGCAACTGCAGGTCTTTCTTCCGGATGGCGCGGCTGAGTTTGGGGCCTCCCGCCACCTGGGCGGAGCCCAGCACAGAGAAGGAATTTATGTGGATCCAGAAGCGCCCCCGCACACTGGACAACTGAGGTAAGAACCTGAGGGAGGGGACTCCAGGCTGATGCTCCTTAGCTCCAGGCTGATGGCAACAGATGCCACGGTCCCTATACCCCCAGCATGGCTTTCTGCTCATCAAATGCCTTGAACTGGAGTTGGCACGCTCAAATGCCCAGGGGTCCAGGCGACATGAATGAGTGAGGGGGCTCGGTGTCGGCAGCGGGGAGCAGCGGGTCCACGCAGAACTGCAGAGCGCATGTCCAGTCTGAAGCGGGCAGCGGCCGCTCAGCACCAGCTGGTGTTGCCATGGCGATATGCAGGCTTCGGGTTGCCAGATCTTCAGATATTTTAAAAATAGCTTGAAATCTGGACTTTTGTGTGAAAATTTCCAATGGTGTAGGCGACCCCTCCTCCCACCTTCTGGAATCCCTTTGTCTTTCTGCTTCTACCACCTATTGGGGCCACCAACTCCAGCAAGTGATTCCTTGTCGACTAAGGTAGGATTTCCTTGGATTTGTCCCCACGTTCCCTCCTTGCTGGCCTTCAGGAGTTTATTCATTCAGCAAACATTTATCCAGCACCTGCTCTGGGCTGGGCCTTGTGCAGAAACAGATACTGGAGATGGGAAGAAATGAAAAAGACACAGAGCATTGCTTTGGGGGTTCACAGACCCATGGAGGAAGAATGGGGGTGGGGACAGAAACCCATGGAGCCCACGCCAGATGTCAGGCACTCTGGGGACACCATCCCACATGCGTGCCCTCTGAGGTCTCGTATCAGCGCTGTGTGGTTTCCTCTCTGCAGTGCCAGCCCTGGCGAGGGTGGGACGGACGTGGCACTGTGCTGCGCCCACTTCCTCTCAGCATCTTCCTCTCTGTTTCCAAGGCCAGCTCCTTCTCAGCTCCTCGCATCTCCCCTCCTCAGAGAGGCCTTCCCAGACCATGCTTGCTGGAGTAGCTTCCTCTACACTGCCTTATGCTCTTCGCAGCATTTCTCATGGCCTGAGATCAAGTGCTAGCTTGTTATCCGTTCTCTCCCTGCTGCCTGGGAGGCCATGCAGGCGGGGCCTTCATGAAGGAGGACACATTTGCTGCTCTCTGGGCTCATGGTAGGAGCTCCGTGTGTCCATGTTCAGCAGATACACTTCAGGGACAAAACTCTAGACTGGAACTTTTCAAACAATCTACCAAGGGTCTTTAAGACTCTGGTGTGACCTCTCTCATCTGCGGTCCTTTTACTTCTGCTAGGTGTCTCCATGGCAGGGCCCTGGAAGTCCCGGATCTGTTTTCAGGAAGCAGTTTTAGTGGAGGTTAGTGCTCAGTCCTGGACTCTGCCAGCAGGGCTCTAGTTTCTTCACTTGCAAAATGGGCTCAATGATAAGAGTTCCAACCTTGTAGGGTTGTGAGGAGGGGGTGTGTGTGTGGTCCTGTGAGGTGACAAGCCCAAACCTTGTCATGGGTATGGTGTCTCTGCATCCCTGGGTCCTGGCTGGGAGCTTAGAACCCATTTCATCACCTCCCCCCATCAAACAGCACATTTATTCTGCCTGCCTTGTTTCCTGCCCACGGCCCTCACGCAGGCCTGCTTTGCAGGTGGTCTTCCTCGGCGTGGCAGAAGAGCTGAGTGATAAAGATGGGCTGAGCCTCCAGGAGCAGACAGTGCGGGAGAGAAGAAGCCACAGACACAAGGGCAGGCGCTCAGAGCCTGAGAAATCCCAATTCAACTGCCCTCTCCCGGCCCTTGGGCTTCCAGTCTCGCCCCTGGGGAGGGGCGTTGGCAGATGAAACTTTACCATGATGAAGGCAAGGCCCAGGCACAGTGGGGCTCCTGCATGTAAAGGACTTGGCAGTGAGGACCGGTTCTATGGTAAAGATGCCAATAACCAGATACCTAGCTGCGTGGACAGGGGAAGGAGCCTGGGGCTGGAGATGGGGTGGGAGAACAGCCAGGTGATTTCCAGTGAGGTGCAGAATCATAGATGTCTGTCCATCAGGGGCAGAGGGCACTGGTGGCCACCCAGGGCTCTGACCTCATCTTAGTTTCATCAGTGCTGTTGATGAACTTCAGAGAAGTAAAGTTTAACAGGTTTGCAGAGAACCCAAAGCTGGAACAGAGGGGGTTTAAGTAGGAGGACAGAATTAGGATCCACAGCAATTGGAAGGCTGAATGCTGAGCCTGCTACATTCCAGCAATTGTCACTTCAGACAAGTCACACAAACTTTTTGAACCTTGGTTTTTCCCATCTGCAAAATGGGGACAATGTCATCTACTTGGCGGTGCAGTGAGAATTAATGAGACAAGCTATATACAGCACCCAGCCCAGTGCCTGGCACATAGTAGGTCCTCACTAATTGGTGGCTACTCCTGTGATGAACACCAGCGTGAACTCCTAAAGGGCAGGGAACTTGTTTTTCATTCCTGTATCCCCAGTGCCTGGTACGGCGTAGGCACCGAACAAATGTTTGTCAGATGAATGAACAAGATGAATTTGACAGGGATAAATGTCAGTTCCTGGACTGGGATCCAAAGACCCAGCTGCACAAGGATGCGGTGGGGGAGAAATGGTTTCGCACCGGCACATGTGAGAAAAGCTGAGGGATTTAAACTGGTGGAAATTCTGGTCGACATGACGTGGCTGCCAAAACCAGCCGCGGCAAACTTGGTTGGCATTAGTAGAGGTCCCGTGCTTGGACGGAGGGAGGTCACGGTGGTCAGAGCAGCCTCAAGAGCCACATCCCACTCCTTATTCCCCTTGTAGAGAGGCCGGACCACAGGAGGGAGTGGGGAAGGAGGCCTAAAGACCACACATCATGAGGGATGGTTGAAGAAATCGGGGCACTGAGCCTCGAGAAGAGACGTTCACAAGGGCCACGTGGCGGCGTTCAGATCTTGCCTCTCCACTTGCTCTGGACAATCGACAGCCCCAAGCCTCAGTTTACTCATCTGTAAAATGAGCATGCCACAGGTTGGAGGCCACATCGCTGCTGTAGAAGGGCAGGAATGGGAGCCCGAGCCTCGCTGGATTCATTCCCCCACCCTCCTGAGTCCCCAGCACGGGGGTTGTTCACACTGGAGGACAGCTGGCAGGGAAACCGTGGGTGGCCGGCGGCGTCTGTTTCCATTTTGGGGGATTACAGGGGCGGCCCCTCTGCGCCCTGTCCTCCTCCCTTTCCTACACTTGCAGCCCATTCTACAGTCCGGTCGCTTTCCCTGCGGCCAGCGTCCCTCTCATCTGCATGTTTCTGCGTACACAGGACGTGTGTGCAAAAGGCTGGGATCCGCGTTCCTCTTCCTGGCACAAACCGCCCGGCGTCTGCAGCGCTGCAGCTCGCACGCTGGTGTTCCCTGTGCGCCCTCTGGTGGCCGAAGGGGGCACTGCGCCGGGCTCGGGGGAGGTCTCGGACCCCCGCACTGCCCGCCCCCAACCCAGGTAGCATAGGGATGGATGGGATCAGACATTTTGATACAAATCTGGATCTCCATCAGCAGATGAGTAGATACACACAATGTGATATATACACGCAGTGCAGTATTATTTAGCCTTAAAAAGGAAGGAAATGCTGATACGTGCTACAGCATGGATGAGCCTTGAAGACATTGTGATAAATGACAGGAGCCAGATACAAAAGGACAAATACTATACTTTGTAACTCTACTTGTAGGAGGTTCTTAGAATAGGCAAATTCATATATACAGAAAGTAGAATAGAGGCTTCCAGTCAAGCCGGCGGAATAGATGGTGCTAGCGTCACTCTCTCCCACAAATCGACCAATTTACAGCTATTCAAAAGCAACGATGGCCAAGCTGGGGCTGCTAGAGCTCAGGGGAAGAGGAGCAGAGACCTACAAAGTGCATGAAGGTGGGGGAAGCCAGGATGAGAGAAAAAAAAAAAAAAGTCGCAGCTGTGCCCTTCGGATGAAATTGCTTGGAGGTGGCAGGGGAGAAGAGGGCCTCGGTGTCCCCCAGGCCAGCAAGACCACTAACAGGGTTCCCATGGACCCACATAGGACTGAGGAGCCACAGCAACTGAAACAAAAGAGCCACTCAAAGGCTGGTGAATCGTTGCAAGTGACCGTCCCACGGCCCATCCCATGGGAAGTGTTTGCAGCACAGGTGGTGGCAGAGACGGGCCCACCAGGGAAACACTGGGGCACAGCAAGGACAGCTCATCTGCCCCCCCATCAGCGTAGGAACATCAGTGGAGACTGGTCAGGAATGTAGAACTGCAGGGGGTGCAGTTTGCTGACAGACTCGGGCCCAGACCAGAGTTTCCATACAACCCAGGTGTATGGGATCTCACAAGAGCTGGATGTAACCACAAAATCAACCATTAAAACCTGAGCTGCATAAAAAGCCTTCCCCAGGGAATCAGCAGCAAAGCAGCAATTTAGCCCAACCGCAGGGCTCAAGGGCTGGTCCCCACAGGAAGTTCCCCCATTTTAGAAGTAAGCAAAGGACAACAAATTAGTTCCAGTGCTGAGTTTAAGTGCTGGGAACAGCAAAAAACCCAGCCCAACTGAAAGAGAAAACAAAATACCCACAACTAGAGACAAAGTTTGATATTAACTAGTAAAGGTCCCACATCACCAGTGAACAACTATAACACCTAGAAGGACCAGAAGTCCCCTGGTCTACCAAGGCAGAGATGGGGGAGGGGGAGGGGACTCAGCCATGCCCCCCGATATGTGCAACCAGCTCAACAATGACCACACAGCGGCTGCAGGAAGTGCCTCAGGCTCTCCTGAGCCTGGGTGGTGGGGGGCTGAGGGCCTCGGCCATGCCCCCTGACACCTGCAACCAGCCCAGCAATGACCACCAAGCTGCCACAAAAAGTGCCCCCGGCTCCCAAGCTGGAGAGTTGGGGGTTAGGGTTTTAGCCAGAGCCCCCTGACATCAGCACCCAGCCTGGCAATGACTGAGCCACTGTTGGAAGCCCCCTGGTCTCCACTGTGGGAATGAGGGGGTTTCCACAGGCCTCAACCCTGCCCCTCATCCTACCTCCTTCCATCCTGTTTCCTTCCCCTTTCCCCTCTCCCCCTCCCTCCCAACTGCTCCACAACGTCATAGAATGTAAAGTAAATAAGTAAGAAAGTAAGTAAATAAATAAATCAATAAATAAACAAGTAGAATAGAGTATACCAGGGGCTTGGGGACAGGGGAATGGGAAATTATCGTTTAATGGGTACATCTCTGTTTGAGATGATGAAAAAGTTCTGTAAATGCATAGTGGTGGTGGTCGCACAATATTGTAAATGTATTTAATGTTACTAAATCATACACTTAAAATGATTAAAATAATAAATTTTGTTATATATATTTTACTACAATAAAAAAGCTACCTGCTACTTAAAGGTTGCATGACCTTAGTTAAGTCACTTATCTTCTGCAGGCCTCAGTTTCCTCATCTGTAAAATGGGGGCAATAATTCTTACTGCTGTCACCCTGGTGCAAGCCACCATCCTCTCTAGCCTGGAGGATTGCAAACAGCCTCCTTGATGGTCTCCCAGCTTCACTCTTGGCCCTCCCTGCAAATGTTTTACAACTAAGCAGCCAGAATATTTAGAAACCTAAGTCACATCAAGTTGATTTCCTGCTTAAAATTCTTCCCAAACTCCTCCCCTTGGCTGAGAAGATCTGGCCCCTGCCTACCTCTCCCGTCTCAGTACTTTCCGCTACCCGTCCAGGTTCCTTCTGCCTCCAGGCCTTTGGCCTTGCCAGTGTCTCTGTCTTGAACACCATTCTCTGGGTTCTCTGGTTATCGAGGTCTCAGCTCAAATGTCACCTTCTCTTCCGGGCACTCCACTCCTTACCATCTACTCTAAAGTTGCCTTACCTCCCAGTCTTAATCTTGCCACCTCTGTCCTGTTTATTTTCTTCATAGCACCTGTTATTACCTGAAATTGTCTTATCTTCTTTATAAAATTAGCTAATTCAACTGGCTGGGCTTTGCAGGGAGCAAAGCAGGAAATCGTTTTATTTTTCTCCCACCAGTATCTTTGCACTTGCTCTGTTGCTTCTCTCTTCTCACTCCTTGAAAATGTTTCAGCTAAGTATAGTTTTACCCATTTCTTTCAGGTGTTAGATCAGTTTCAATTTCATGCATTAAAAAGTCCAATTCTTTTAGGAGACGTACAAAGAAGGATCCAGGAGTGAAGTGCCATGTTGTCTAAAGCTTGCTTTCAAGTTGTTCAGCAACACCATGCACACACACACAACATACAATGTTAATTTTTTAATCTAAGTGGTGAATATATGGGTGTTTCTTGTACTATTATTTCAACTTTTCTGTATGTTTGAAAACTCTTATAAAAAGTTGGGAAAAAAAAGAAACTCTTTTGTCAAGTTAAAAAAATAAGACCAGTCCTACCAAAATAAAAATACTTATCTCCCATCCAACGTAAAGCTGCTCCTTCGCGAGCTGACCCAGGCCTGCTGTTCTGCAGTGGGGAAGCGGGGGCAGTGGGCGCGGGGTCGGTGTCTCCACTCTCTTGGACTCACTTCCTCTCCCACTTGCTAGCAGCTTCTTCCGGCTCCTTCAAGGTCTGGGAGGGGAGGAAGGATGTAAAGGAAAGGGGAGGGGTGCCTCGATTATGCTGTTGTTGTCACGTGGGGTGTCCTGGTGGGCTTCCCTCTCTGGAAATTGCGCCCACACACTCCCTGATGGGAGTAATGCCCGCTCCGGCTGCCCTCCCCTGCTGCTGACAAGGCCTCTTTCTGCTGGGGTCGCCTTGTGCCCGCAGGCAGCCGTCCTGGCTGAGGTCCCATGGACAGTGCTCTAGCCCAGCTCTCCTGGATGCCCACTCTGGCCGTGGAAACGCATCTCCTGCCCTGCCAAAGGTGGAACGCAGGCCACTCCCTCCCACTGCAGCCCTCCCTTCCTTTATCCTGCCAGACTGGAGCCTGTCCCAGGTTGATGGTCCCCACCGCCTCAATGACTCACCATGCTCTGCCCAGTAGCAGCAGGAGCAGGCCCCTGAGTGTCAGCGTCTCAGCCAGCACCCAGGGCAGTGAGAGTGGGGATGTGGTGCCAGGGTCCCCTCTGGAAACCCCATGCCCTCCACAAGTGGTCTCTTGAGTCCCCTTACTTGGCTTGAAGAGCGTGCGTGTGTGTGTGTGTGTGCGCGTGTGTGTGTGTGTGTGCGTGTGCGTGTGTGCGTGTGTGTGCGTGCGCGCATGTGTGTGTGTGTGTGTGTGCGTGTGCGTGTGTGTGTAAACATCACCGCCTTCTTCCTCCAGGGCTGACAACTCTCTAGGAGAATATCTTCACTTAGAACAGCTGCCTTTGAATTTCTCTATGGCTTTGCCTCCCACGGATTTGTCACCCTTTCTCCCCTGGGTGACGGAGCTGCCAAAGATTACTCAAAGCCCATCTCTTCTGAGCAGTGAGAAGCCCCCAGAAGGGGTTAATCTCCCGGAACCCTCAAGAGTGAGGTGTTCCTTCCATTTGGGAAATTAACCACAAATTGGGGTTCTGTTCCCCCATTTATTCTCCAGACCAGGAAGTTACAGGAAGAGAACATAGGTGGCGTTTTTGCTAAGTACAGTTTAACAAGTTTTAACAATAGACATTCCATAATGCAATTTTCAAGAAGTGAAGTTGATCCACCAACAAAAGCTTGATCTTAGCACACATTCTCTTCTTACAGCAATTTCCCACTATCTTTACATATCAATCAGTAACCTGTCTGTCTTTGAGCCAGCAACCTTGCAGTGTTACAATTCTTTGTCTTACAACAGAGACTATATAGCCTGAAGAAAATATCCTGTGCTTTGCAAGATCCATATTTGAAACTGCAAGGCTTTGGAAAACCAGGCCCTGTGAAGTACATTTGTTTTATGCATACTTCACATTTCTCAGTACCTTCCACATAGAGTGGGGTGCTGTTAGTGGGCTCAGGAGAAATGCTCGATTTTCTCATCTCATAGTAAGTCCAGCAGAGGCGGCTGTGGCTCTTGGCTCTGGGGATCTAGCAGAGAGCCCTGTGAGCAGGAAAGTTGTCATTCAATGCCCTTCCTTGTATATTTACTTGTTTACAGTTGGCCTTTTGTGTGTGTGTGTGCGGTGAGTAGACCTGCCAGCTTCCTTCACCACCATGTCCTGGGATGGGCAGGAGAGAGGCTCAGTGTTTGCTGGTGGAGTGGAGTAGATAGTCTTGTGAGGATTACGATAGACAGGGCATACGGGGCTCTCTGCAGAAGGCTGGCACAGATGAGGGAACTGTTATTATGGTATGTCAGTTGAAGGTGAAGATAGATGCCAGAGTTCAGGTGGGGCAGGGGCTGGATCTACGAATCAAGAGTTCACAGCAAGGAAGCCAGATGCCTTCCCCTGTCCCGCCCCAACCTGCCACACTCTGCTTCACCCCTGCAGACCAGCCACGTCCAGTCTTAGCTTTTGCTGGGTCGAGTCAGCTCAACCTAGAGGGTTAACCTGGAAAAGAAAATGGTCCAGAAAGCAAACGCTAAGCAGAGAGTGGTGCAGGGCGAGCAGAGGTTGTGGATCTGCGGGATGAATGTTTGCCACGGGTGTGCAAACGCGAAAACAAACTAAAAATAAGAAAAAAATTTGATTCTCCCTGTTGAAAAAAGGAAAGCGACTTTCTCCACTCCCTTTTCTTTAGAAAACTTGTAAGTTCTTTCTCTGCCTTTTTGAAATATATGTAAAACTTCTCAAAAGCTAGATAAGCCTCTTGCCAGCTTTTACATCTGGTGGAGTTTGAATGTGTTGTCCCCTCCAAAACTCGTGGAAATTTGATCTCCAATGTGGCAGTGTTGGAAACTGACTAAGTCATGGGGGCGGATCCCTCATGAATGGATTCACGCTCTCCCTGGGGGAGGGAGGTTAGTGAGTGAGTTCTCGCTCTGTTAGTTCCTGTGAGAGCTGATTGTTTACAGGACCCTGGCACCTCCCTCTCTCTCTCTTGCTTCCTCTCGCCATGTGATCTCCTTGTACCCGCCAGCTCCCTGCCACCTTTCCACCATGAGTAGAAGCAGCCTGAGGCCCGTGCCAGATGCAGCTGTCCCAGAATCGTGAGCCAAATAAACGAAACTCTTTCCTTTATAAATTACCCAGTCTCAGGTATTTCTGTCCTAGCAACACAAAACGGACTAATACAACATCCCAGGAGGGTTCGCTCGAGATCCTGGAAGCCAGTTCTTTTCAATGTAACTAACCATCGAGGGAGTTAGCGTCCCTGTCTCCCAGTTGCTGTGGGCAGGTATAGGAGCCTCACTTCAGCTGGTGCCTGGCTGCAAGCTGCAAACCTACCTCCTGTCATAGAGACAGAGAAAGGCATTTCCCCTTTGTGTAAAGACAATTGGCAAATACAGGTGCCCACGTGACCCACAGGGAAACTTTGGGTGAACTGTGTGTGCCCAGTGGTGCTGTCAGGTCCTCATGCTTGAGGACTAGCTGTGGTTTGTTTTGAGGACAGGTGTGTCACGGGCAGTTTTCTGCGTGGTTATGTAAAGCGTGAGAGTTCTCTCCGTATTTGTAGTCTCTTTGCGGATCGCCTGCGATGCGCACCAGATTCTGGTTTAATGCTTATTAAACCTTCTCCCTTCCACCTTTGCAGAGAGGTTTTCTGGTTTGGCAGGGAATCCTGTCTTTACTCTGTATCTCCCAGGCCGCTGTCGTGGGCGCCCTTCCGAGATGTTTCTTCTTCTTTTGGTGCGTGCGTGTGTCATCTTGTCCACAGAGACAGGTGGCAGCCAGGTGGCCCCTTAGACTCCTGGGGCCTCCTTGGGAAGGGTCAGCCGTCCTGGATCCACTGAGGCAGCCCCTCCTGAGAGGGGCCCCTCGCCCAGGGAAAGGGGCGCCGTTGAGGGCTTATTGCCGTGGACCCTCGGCATGGTCCCGGGAGGGCAGGTCGGGGTTCGGGGCCCAGGGGGAGGCAGAGCCCGGCCGGGCTGGGGCCCTGGACTGGAGCCGTGCACGGAGTCGCAGCGTCAGGTCCCTCCGCACCCGCGCCGGACAGGCCCGACAGCGACCCCGTGTGGCAGCGCGAGGCGACAGCGGCGGGACTGCGGCTTCTCTCTGCTCTCCTCTGTGGACAGCAGCAGCCTCTGGGGGCGGGGGGAGAGTACGGTAGATGAGGGCTTGATCCGCAGGTCGGAGAAAAATAGACGACATCATGTGACATTTCCTGAGCGCCAACAAGTGAGAGCGCAACAGACATTCCCGAGTCCTACCTCATCCCTGAAGAAAGGTTAGGCTTAGGGCTAGGGCTGGGGCTAGGGCTAGGGTTAGGGTTAGGGCTAGGGCTAGGGATAGGTCTAGGGTTAGGGCTAGGGCTAGGGCTAGGGCTAGGTTTAGGGCTAGTATTAGGGCTATGGCTAGGGATAGGTCTAGGTTTAGGGTTAGGGTTATAGCTAGGGTTAAGGTTAGGTTAGGGCTAGGTCTAGGGCTAGGGTTACGCTGGGGCTAGGGTTAGGGTTAGGGCTAGGGGTAGGGCTAGGGCTAGGGTTAGGGCTAGTGCTATGGTTAGGCTTATGGCTAGGGCTCGGGCTAGGGTTAGGGCTAGCATTAGGGTTATGGCTAGGGCTAGGGTTAGGGTTAGGGTTAGGGTTATGGCTAGGGCTAGGGCTAGGGTTAGGGCTAGGGTTAGGTTTAGTGTTAGGTCTAGGGCTAGGGTTAGGGCTAGGTTTAGGGTTAGGATTAGGGCTAGGGCTAGGGTTACGGCTAGTGCTAGGGCTAGGGTTATGGCTCGGGCTAGGGCTAGGCTTAGGGCTAGGGTTTGGGTTAGGTCTAGGGTTAGTGTTAGGGTTAGTGTTAAGGTTAGATGTAGGGCTTGAGTTATGGCTAGGGTTAGGGTTAGGGTTAGTGTTAGGGTTAGAGGTAGGGCTAGGGTTACAGCTAGGGCTATGGCTAGAGTTAGGGTTAGGCTTAGGGTTAGGGCTAGGGTTAGGGTTAGGGTTAGGGCTAGGGTTAGGGTTAAGGTTAGGGCTAGGGCTAGGGTTAGGGCTAGTTCTAGTGTTAGGGTTACAGCTAGGGCTAGGGCTAGGGTTAGTTGCAGGGTTAGGGTTATGGCTCGGGCTAGGGTTAGGGCTAGGGTTAGGGTTAGTTTTAGGGTTAGGGTTACGGGTAGGGTAGGGTTAGGGCTAGGGTTAGGGCTAGGGCTAGGGTTAGGGCTATAGCTAGGTCTAGGGTTAGGGCTAGGGTTAGGGCTAAGTCTAGGGTTAGGGCTAGGGCTAGGTTTCGGGCTTGGGTTAGTGTTAGCGCTAGAGCTAGGGTTAGGGATAGGGTAAGGGTTAGGGTTAGGTTTCGGGTTAGGGCTAGGGCTAGGTTTAGCGCTAGGGTTAGTGGTGGTTTTAGGGGTAGGGTTAGGGTTAGGGCAAGGTTAGGGCTAGGTTTATGTTTAGGGTTACAGTTAAGGCTTGGGCTAGGGTTAAGGCTAGGGTTAGGGTTAGGGCTAGGCCTAGGTTTAGGTCTAGGTTTAGGGTTTGGGTTATGGTTAGTGCTAGGGCTAGGGTTCGGTTTACGGTTAGGGTTAGGTTTAGGGCTAATGCTGGGGCTAGGGTTAGGGTTAGGTTTAGGGCTCGGGCTAGGGTTAGGGCTAGAGGTACGTGGCCATCTGCAAACCCCTGCATTACTTGATGATCATGAACCAACGGCTGTGTGTTTTGCTGTTGCTGTTGGCCTGGGTTGGAGGTTTTGTGCATGCTGTCATTCAACTTCTCTTTGTTTACAATCTTCCCTTCTGTGGCCCCAATGTCATCGACCACTTCATCTGTGACATGTATCCCTTATTAAAACTTGCCTGCACTGACACCTCTGTTATTGGCCTCACTGTGGTTGCCAATGACGGGGCAATCTGTGTGGTCATCTTTGTGCTCTTACTCATCTCCTATGGGGTCATTCTGCACTCCCTGAAGAACCTTAGTCAGGAAGAGAGGCGCAAAGCCGTATCCGCCTGTGACTCCCACATCACTGTGCTGGTCCTCTTCTTTGTCCCTTGTATTTTTATGTATGTGAGACCTCCTTCTTCTTCCTTACCAATTGATAAATCCTTGTTTGTGTTTTACACTGTTATCACCCCCAGGCTGAACCCCCTAATCTATACTCTGAGAAACGTGGAGATGAAAAATGCCATAAAGCAGCTCTGGACCAGAAACAGAAAATGAAGTGGCAGATAAATGTGTCACCCATTTTCAACGAAGACTTTCTTCTTCCAGGAAAGCCATGTGCAAATATATAATTTTAGTACAGTTTTCCTCAGATTTAATAAACTTGGACACAATGAATAGCATTTGTTATGTAAATACTTCCAGGGATCAAAATATATTTTTAAGATTTGCATAATTTCTTAGGACTATTTGGATTGGAAAAGGAGAAAAGGACCTGCCACAAAATAGTAACAGAGACCTCTGGATTTTCTAAGACAGAGGGCAAAGTTTGCAAGCTAGTTTATTCTGGTCCTCAGAATATTTTTCTTCATTCCATTATATGATGTAGGTGTTTTGGGAATGGAGAGAGTTGAAAGTAGGAGGCGATTATATAATTCTTTGTAGGCAGAAGGGATTTCCTAAGAAATCCCTGTGTGAATGCAAAAAAAAAAAAAAAAAAAAAGATCATTTATGAGAATAGTTTAAAATACTTGCCACCTTTTGAACAGAAGACTCTTTTCTGCCCAAGTTAGTATCTTTCAAGACGCACACTTTTTGCTAGATTAATTGTGGACTATTCCCAAGTCACTCCAAGCCCCCGTGGGACATAAACACAAAACAAAACAACAAAAAATGTATTGTCTTTGTAATCTGAAACTGTGCAAATTTCTTTCTTTCTTTCTTTGAAAAAAAGAAAAGCATTGTTTACAGCACATTCCTCTACAATGGTGTATATACCATTAGGGGAATTCCACTGTGGGATTTCTTCAGTTCTCTAAAGGTCTTATAGGGCCTTTATATTTTCTGTTTCCTCCACCTAGAGCAGTGATCCAGCACACTGCTTATCTCATCTAAGTCTTTGCTCAAATGTCATGCCATCAAAAAGACCCCTGGACCCTGGACCTCTTTGCCCAAAACAGCTCTTTGCTCCTGTCATGTCCCAACCATTTCCTTTTTTTTTTCACTTTTCTGTTTTTTGAGGTATTTAAACATTAAAATATTACATAATTACTTGTTCTCGTATTGTCTGTCTCTCCCCAGTAGAAGAAAAGGTTCGTGAGAGTAAGAACGTTTTAGGTCCACTGTTTGTCTCCATACTCCACAGTCTGGCACATGATAGGTGCTCAATACATATTTGTTTGAAAATATTCAGTTCATATTTGATTAAAAAATTAGGGATGATCAATACTAAATTATTTATTTCATTGGTGTTAAAGTTTGACAAATATTGTTAAAAATAAGAGCCCTGGCCAAGTTTACTTGGATGAGTGGTTTAATGACAAAAAGAAAAAATTCATCAGGTTGAACAAATATCCATACATACACATTTAAAATATATGTATGACTGAACATGGAGTTTGGCATGTAATAGATAATCAAAAAATGGTGACTTCTGAAGAGTGAATTGACTTTTTCTTTATGATTTTGTTTTATTTGTCTCAATATGGCAGTTCCAGTGATATGATCTTTATTTTTGATAAGGCATCATATTTTTCAATATTTCCTGTAATATGTACTTGTTTCTTGCTTACAGACATACCTTTACTTTATTTATATTTATAATAACACCCTAACTATTGGAGTATTATTTCTCACCTACAGAATGCAGTCTTGGAAGGACTGTGACTGAAGTCCTTGCCTTCCTACAGCATGGTACAGGCACAGAGCTAAGCTTAAACTATTTCTCCCTGGACTTGAGTTGTAAGCAGAGTGACACAGCAGAAAAATTGTTGGGGCTTGTTCATTTCAGGCAAAATCTCCTGATTAGACAGACAGTCTGTGCCAGAGGGATACCCAGAACTGTCCTGGTTCACATGCTGTCTTCAGTCTGTTTCTCTCGTCTTCGCATTGATGCTGTGAGCTACCCAGTATACTCGCACTAGATTTTCTATTTCTGTTGCTTGCAACTGAAGAACTCTGATATATTGTCCAATTTTTCTTTGCCTGCAAAAGAATTAATTTAATACTCACTTTTATTATGTGTAACAATTTCTTCAATAGAATCTAAACTTAGAATTTATTATTTAGCATATGTTAGAAGATAAAAATAGATCTCCTAAGATCAAAGTCATACTTAAATTACTGCATTTTGATAATAAGTTAACCCAGTTCCATTTGTTGAATAATCCTGTTAATAATTATGATCGATTGAACTTCCACAATGTAACAGTTTACATGCTATGGGCTTTACAGACTTATCTCTGATATCTACAATAATCCCACAAATGAAACACTAATGTTTCCATTTAAAAGATTAATATACCAAGTGTGGTCATTGCTGCATAACAAATTATCACACATTTAGCAGCTTGAGAAAACATAAATCTACTACCTCACAGTTTCTGTCATCAGGAGGTTCAGGCCCCTCATGGTTAGATTCTTTGTTCAGCGTCTCTCAAGACTGAAATTAACATGATGGAAAATCTACATTCCTTTCTGGACACAGTGCAGAAGAATCTGTTTCAAAGCTTATTTGGGTGGTTGACAAAATTTAGTTCCTTGCAGTTACAGGACAGAGGTGCCTATCCTTCACTGACTGTCAGCCAGGGACCTCTCTCGGTTCTTTATGGATGACACAGTCCTTCTCATGTGGTCCTCTATCCTCAGACCAGCAATAACACATCCAGTCCTCATAATTCAAGCCTCTCTGACTACTTCTGCTATTAGCTGGAGGAAGCTCTGGATCCACCCACGGAATCCATTGTGTATATGTACCACATTTTCCTTATCCAGTCATCGATCAATGGATATAAGGTTGGTTCCATATCTTGGCTTTTTGTAATAGCTACCAAAAGAATGAAATACCTGGGAATAAATTTAACCAAAGAGTTAAAACATATCTACAGTGAGAACTACAAAACTCTGCTGAAAGAAATTAAAGAGGACACCAAAAGATGGAAAGACATTCTTTGTTCATGAATTAGAAGAATTAACCTTGTGAAAATGTCCATGCTACCCAAAGCAATCTACAGAGTCAATTCAATCCCCATCAAAACACCAATGAAATAGAAAAAAAAAAAAAACATAAATAGAAAAAACAATCCTAAAATTCATATTGAACAAAAGATGCCAAATCGCCAAAGCAACAATGGGGAAAAAATAAAATAAAACCAGAGGCATTACATTACTTAACTTCAAACTATACTACAAAGCTATAGTAACCAAAAGAGCATGATACTGGCATAAAAACAGACACATGGACCAATAGAATAGAACAGAGAACCCAGAAATCAATCTGGGTACTTAGAACCAACTGATCTTTGACAAAGGCACCAAGTACATACACTGGGGAAAAGACTGGCTCTTCAAAAATGGTGCTGGGAAAACTGGATATCCATGTGCAGAAGAGTGAAACTAGACACATACCTCTCACCATATACCAAAATCAACTCAAAATGGATTAAACACTTAAGTATAAGACCTGAAACTATAAACTCTTAGAAGAAAATATAGGGGAAACACTTCAGAATGTAGGCCTGGACAAAGATTTTATGAATAAGATCCCCAAAGCACAAGCAACAAAAGAAAAAATAAACAAATGGGATTACATAAAACTAAAACTTCTGCACAGCAAAGGAAACAATCAACAAAGTGAAAAGACAACCTACAGAATGGGAGAAAATATTTGCAAACTATTCATCTGACAAGGACTAATATCCAGAATATACGAGGAACTCAAACAACTCCACAGTAAGAAAAACAAAGAATCCAATTTAAAAAATGGGCAGAGGAGCTAACAGACATTTTTCAAAGGAAGACATACGAATGACCAACAGGTATGTGAAAAAATGCTCAACATCACTAATCATGAGGGAAATGCAAATCAAAACCACACTGAGATATCATCTCACCCCAGCCAGGCTGGCTATTATCGAAAAGACTGAAAATAACAAATACTGGTGAGGCTGTGCAGAAAAGGGAATTCTTGTACACTGTTGGTGGGACTGTAAAATAGTACAGCCATTATGGAAAACAGTATGGAGGTTCGTCAGCTGCAGATGGAAGTACCATATGCTCCAGCAATCCCACTGCTGTGTATATACACAAAGGAATGGAAATTATCATGTCAAAGGGATACCTGCACTCCCATGCCTATTGCAGCTCTATTTACAATAGATTCCAGTGCTTTCTTACTAACTCACCCCAGTGTTTAAAAACTGTTCTGCCTTTTGTTTTAGTGATGTTGAGTTTGACCTCACGCCCATTACTGAAATATTCTTGAATAAAGTTTTCCTTGCTTATTTAACTCTGTCTATTGCAATTTTAGTTTGACAGTTCAACCAAGCAATTTGACTTCCTGGTATATTCCCAAGAGAAATTTATGCTTACATTTACTAAAAGACATGGATAAGAATGTTCATTGGGGAAAAAATTTATAAAGGTTAAAAACTGGAAACAACTAAAATGTCTGAGAATGAAATAATAAATCATTTGTAGAATAACCAGATAATGGAATAATAACAGCAATAAAAATATATGAACTATGGATTTATTCAACTATGGATAAATTTTACAAACAAAATGTGGGTGGTAGTGATGCTCTGTTTTCTGATGTAAGTATGGTTACATGGATGTGTTTCTTTTGTAATAATTCCCTGAGCAGTGCAAGTAAGATTTTTGCACTTTTCTGTTCCAGTATCATTTGCTAATAAAAGGTTATAAGCATAGCATTGATTTTGCATTTCTTGGTTCTACCCCTCTTTATAGGGTGGTTCAAAAAATATCTGTTTGCGTGTAATAAAATTGCTTAACACATTCCAAATCAATCCTTTTGCTGTCAGCCTTAGAAAAACAAGATGAACTATCACAATGGTACTGAAAAGTAATTGTATGTTTGAGTGACCAAACCCAAACTTTCTTTCATAAAATACAATAGTTCATCCAACTGCCCAATAAAAGGCAGAAAGATATTTCATCAATTGTTCATGTGTCTAGAGATTCAGGACAGAACCAATCAGATAGCTTAGCATTTAGTCTTGTGCTGTTCAGACACTGCTTTTTGAGAAAGTGAGAATACATTTTTAAGTGATGAGCAGGGTGTTGATTTTGCACATATTGTTCTGTACAGGACAGCCTCCACAGGTACCGTATATATTTGGAAACAGAGTTAGCAAGAGTGCTGCATTCTAGGGCTACTCCAAGTGTGGCTTGGAGAAGCAGCATCGGCATCACCTGGGAGCTTATCAGGAATGCAGAATTATTCTCTATCAATTGAATCAAAATCTGCATTTCAGCAAGTTCCCAGGGGATATTTAGGTTATATTAAATTTGAGAAACAATTCTGCATGTATCCAGAGTGTCATAGATTCAGGTTGTGAAGATTTAGTGTAAAGGGTAAGATTTCATCCTACCTCTATGAAATTCCACTAGATGAAAACTCTGTGGGTGGATCTATCTCATATCCTTACTCAAAGGTGAAGAAAAATAGTTATACGTGGTTGTGAAATACTGCTTTATAATCAGAGGAAGAATGATGGGATTTGGAAGAAAAACTAATGTTTAAGTTATTAAAGAATAAGAAAAACAGCGTCTGCATGTGTGTGTGCATGTGTGCGTGCGTGTCAATTTGTGTGCGTGCACGTTTCCTCCATTGAAGCAGAAGGTGAGGATGGATGGAGACCCAGGAGAATTTTACAGTGTGTATGTGCCTGTGAGGATGATCACACTGAATGAATGGATGACTTGGTGAATGTTGAAACAGCAGTGGAATCATGATACTTGCTTGATCTGACTTCTTCCTCAGCATTAGTAGGTAACTCCCCACTTGGGCAAATGTCTGTTTACATTCATTTCTTTTGGTCTCAGTGTTTAAAAAGGCAGAGCATTTGGGTATAGTATAAGGTACCCTCTATTGTAATGTACTTTGGCTGAACAGTTGCAGAAGTTTTTTGGTACATCCTGTGGGGAGAACTTAGAAGCTCAATCATTGCACACAAATTTTACTCTTTAAGTATTTACTTGTTTAGGAAGAAGGTAAAAAAAAAAAGGTGTTTACTAATCAAGCACAGAATATAAATAAGGTGATCCCAGGAGATATTTTACTGAGTTTAAAGACATCAAGAGCAAGACCATTCCACCCAGAGAGGCCTGAGAGCTGCTGGGCCAACAGGGCCCCAAGCTACCCGCACTGGAAAGGCAGGCACAATGCCCCAGGACTCCCAGCTGAGGCCAGTCCCCATGGCCCAGAGAGGCCCAAGCTGCCGGTCCAAAGGCCCCAAGGAAGCCATACTGAATTGGCAGTCCCAGCAGGATCCAAGACAGACACTAGGGTCAAAGGAGTGGACCACAAGATCCTCTGCCACAATGACTAAACACCAAAGGAAAGATACCAGAAATATGAAAAATCAAGAAAGTACAACATCACCAAAGGAAAATAATAAATCTCAAGCTCTAGATCCTATAGAACAGGAAGTCCTTGAAATGACTGACAAGGAATTTAGAGCAACAATTCTAAGGAAACTAAATGAGATACAAGAAAACTCAGTTAGACAACACAATGATGTGAGAAAAAGTATACAGGACCTGAAGGAAGAAATGTACAAAGAAATCAATGCCCTGAAACAGAATGTAGCAGAGCTTGCGGAGCTGAAGGATTCATTAAACGAAATACAAAACACAACAGAGAGTCTAACCAGCAGGCTAGAACAAGCAGAAGAGAGAATTTCTGACCTTGATGATAGGCTGTTTGAAATAACACAGGTAGACCAAAAAAAAAAAAAAAAAAAAAAAAAAAAGAGAGAGTTTAAAAAATTGAAGAAAATCTAAGAGAGATAACAGACAACCTTAAATGCTCAAATATCCAAATCATGGGTATTTCAGAAGGGGAGGAAAAAGGAAATGACTTTGAAAACATATTCAATGAAATAATAGCAGAAACCTTCCCAGGTATAGGGAAAGACACAGATCTTCAGATTCAGGAGGCTCAAAAATCCCCAAACATATTCAACCAAAAAAGATCCTCTCCAAGACGTGTTATAGACAAATTGGCAAAACTCAAAGACAAAGTAAGAACCTTAAAAGCTGCAAGAGGGAAGCATCAAGTTACTTATAGGGGAGCCCCAATCAGAGGAAGATCAGACTTTTCATTGGAAACCCTAGAAGCCAGAAGAGAATGGTATGATATATTTAAATACTAAAAGACAAAAATTGCCAGCCAAGAATACTTTACCCGGCAAGGCTATCCTTCCAAAATGAAGGACAAATAGTATATTTCTCAGTCAAACAAAAACTGCAGGAGTTCACTACCACACCACCAGCATTACAAGAAATTTTCAAGGGAGTACTGAGTTTGGTACCTGAAAAAGAACCATCACTGCCATAAATACACAAGAAAGAATGAAACCCACTCGTAAAATAAAAATGCTAACAATAAAGAGAAAAAAAGTTTATCTACCAGCCCAAGAAACCAACAAACACAGAAGACAAACAGTAAATCAGGAAAAAGGAACAAAAGATACTTAAGACATCCAAACAAAAATCAATAAAATCCTAGGAGTAAATCAACACCTTTCAATAAGAACTCTTTTTTTTCATTCTTCTTTTAAAATTTTTTTTATTTTAACTTCTCAATATACATTGTAGTGGATTTTCATGTCTCTTTACATGTTCCTCTTTCCCCCTTCCTTCTTTCCCCTTCCCCCCTCCACTACATCATATCTCTTCACTTGTCTTAACAAGTTCAAGGAATTGTCAATAACAACTCAATGTAAGAGGATTAAATTCCCCACTCAAAAGACACAGACTGACTGATTGCATTAAAAAGTTGGACCCAACAATATGCTGCATTCAAGAGACCCACCTCACCTATAAAGACACACATAGAATAAGAGTGAAAGGGTGGGAAAAGACATGCCATGCAAATAGAGATGAAAAATGAGCTGGAGTAGCTATTCTTATATCAGATAAAATGGACTTAAAACCAAAAACCATAAAAAGAGATAAAGAAGGCCACTATATAATGATAAAAGGATCTGTCCATCAAGAACACATAACAATCATAAATATATACACACCCAACATTGGAGCAGTCAGATTTATAAAGCAAACACTATTAGACCCAAAGAATGTGATAGACACTAACACCATAATAGCAGGGGACCTAAACACCCCACTCTCAATATTGGACAGAACATCTAGGCAAAAAAATCAACAGAGAAACACAAGATCTAAACGACACTTTAGACCAATTTGACTTGGCAGATATCTACAGAACATTCCATCCAACAACCTCAGGATATTCATTCTTCTCATCAGCACATGGATCATTCTCCAGGATAGATCACATGTTAGGTCACAAATCAAATCTCAACAAATTCAGAGAAATTGGAATTATTCCATGTAATTTTTCAGGTCACAATGGATTAAAATTAGAAATCAGTAACAAATGAAATTCTGGAAACTATACAAACACATGGAAATAAAACAACATTCTACCTAATGACATATGGGTCCAAGAAGAAATTAAACAGGAAATCAAAAAATTTCTTGAAACTAATGAAAATAATGACACATCATACCAGAACTTGTGGGATACTGCAAAAGCAGTACTTAGGGGGAAATTTACTGCATTAAATGCTTACTTCAGAAGTATGGAAAAATGGCAAGTAAACAACCTAACATTTCACCTTAAAGAGGTAGAAAAACAAGAACAATCCAAACCCAAAGGTAATAGATGGAAAGAAATAATTAGGATCAGAGTAGAACTAAATGAAATAGAAACTCTAAAAATGATACAGAAGATCAATGAAAAAAAAAGTTGGTTTATTGAAAAGATAAAGAAAATTGACAAACCATTAGCAATCCTAACTAAAAGAAGAGAGAAGACCCAAATAATAAAAATTAGAAAAGAAAAAGGTGATATTACAACTTACACCTCAGAAATACAAGAAATCATTAGAGACTACTACAAACAACTCTATGCCAACAAATTTGAAAATCTGGAGGAAATGGATAAATTTCTGTACACACACAAACTACCAAAACTGAGTCAAGAAGATGTAGAAAATCTGACCAGGCCAGTAACAATAAAAGAGATTGAAGCTTTTATCCTAAGTCCCCCAACAAAGAAAAGCCCAGGACTGGATGGGTTCACTGCAGAATTCTACCAAACATTCAAAGAGGAATTGATACCAATTCTCTACAAACTATTCCAAAAGATTGAAACAGAGGCTATTCTCCCAAACTCATTCTATGAGGCAAACCTCACCCTGATTCCAAAAACAGACAATGATAGAACACAAAAAGAAAACTACGGCCAATATCTTTAATGAATATAGATGCAAAAATCCTCAATAAAATACTAGCTAACAGAATACAGCAACACATATGCAAAATTATACACCATGATCAAGTGGGATTCATCCCAGGTATGCAAGGTTGGTTCAACATATGCGAGTCAATAAATGTGATACACCACATCAAATAAAATCAAAGACAAAGACCATATGATTATCCCTATAGATGCTGAAAAAGCATTTGACAAAACTCAACATTCATTCATGATAAAGACTCTGTACAAGTTAGGTATAGATGGAAAGTATCTTAATATAATTAATGCCATATATGATAAGCCCACTGCTAATATCACTCTGAACAGGAACTATACAAGGGTGCCCACTCTCACCACTCCTATTCAACATAGTGTTGGAAGTACTAGCCAGAGAAATCAGAGAAGAGAAGGAAATAAAAGCATCCAGATTGGAAAAGATGGAGTCAAACTGTCCCTGTTTGCAGATGATATGATCTTATATATCAAACAGCTTAAAGACTCTACAAAAAACTTAGAGTTGATAAATGTTTTCAGCAAAGTTGTAAGTTACAAAATCAACACATAAAAATCAGTAGCATTTCTATAATCTAATAGTGAACATGCAGAAAAGGAAAGCAAGAATGCTAGCCCATTTACAATAGCAACCAAAATAATAAGATAATAAGATACTTAGGAATAAAGTTAACCAAGGATGTGGAAAATCTCTATCATGGGAACTACAAACCCTGTTGGGAGAAATTAAAGAGGACACAAGAAGAAGGAAATAAATCCCATGCTCTTGAATGGGAAGAATTAACATTGTGAAAATGACCATACTACCCAAAGCATTCTACACATTCAATGCAATCCCCATCAAAATTCCGATAACATTTTTCTCTGAAATTGAAAAATCTATCCTAACATTTATACGAAATAACAAAAGACCATGAATGGCTAAAGCAATTCTGAGCAAAAAATGAAGCTGGAGGCATAACACTACCTGACTTTAAACTATACCCCAAAGCTATAATAACCAAAACAGCATGGTATTGCCATAAAAACAGACATACAGATCAATGGAATAGAATAGAGAACCCAGAAATCAACCCATACACCTACAGCCGTCTGATCTTTGACAAAGTCACCAAGTCTACACACTGGGGAAGAAACTGCCTCTTCAGCAAATGGTGCTGGGAAAACTGGATATTCATATGTAGGAGAGTGAAACTAGACTTGTACCTCTCACCATATACCAAAATCAAATCAAAATGGATTAAGGAATTAAATATACATACTGAAACAATAAAACCCCTTATAGAAAACATAGAAGAAAATGCTTCAGGAAGTAGGGTTGAGGATAGATTTCATGAGTATGACCTCAAAAGCACAGGCAACCAAAGGAAAAATAAACAAATGGGATTACATCAAACTAAAAAGCTTCTGCACAGCAAAAGAAAGAATTAGCAGAGTAAGAATATAACAAACAGAGTGAGAGAAAATATTTGCAAAATATATATCTGACAAAGGATTAATATCCAGAATATACAAGAAAGTCAACCAAATTTACAGTAAAAAAAACATGTGACCCAATTAAAAAATGGGCAAAGGATCTGAATAGGCATTTCTCAAAGGAAGATATACAAATGGCCAATAGACACATGAAAAAATGCTCAACATCACTCAGAATTTGGGAAACACAAATCAAAACCACTTTGAGATACCACCTCAGTCCAGTTAGGATGGCTAATATGCAAAAGACTGAGAATGATAAATGCTGATGAAGTTGTGGAGAAAAAGGAACTCTCATATACTGTTGGTGGGACTGCAAAATGGTGCATCCTGTATGGAAAATGGTATGGAGGTTCCTTAAACAATTGCAGATAGATCTACCATATGATCAAGGTATTCCACTGCTGGGAATAGACCCATAGGAATGAAAATCATCATGTTGAAGGGATACCTGTACTCCAATGTTTATTGCAGCTCTATTTACAATAGCCAAGAGTTGGAATCAACCTAAATGTCCATCAACAGATGACTGGATAAGGAAAACGTGGTATATAACTCAATGGAATACTACTCAGTCATATAAAAGAATGAAATTCTGCCATCCTAAGAAACATGGATAAACTTAGAGAATATTACAGAAGGTGGAATACATCACCTTTTAATTCTCTTTTTTGGTGAACTTTTTGAAGTACCCTCACATAAGGATATTATCTTGCTTTGGGTAATATGGACATTTTAACCTTCTCAATTCTTCCAATTCATGAACACAGGATATCTTTCCATTTATTTATGCCTTCTTCAATTTCTTTCATAAATGTTTTATAGTTTTTGGCGTACAGTTCTTTCACTTCCTTAGGTAAATTTATTCCAAAATATTTTATTCTTTTATGCAATCATAAAAAGAAATGAAGAAAACAATCCCATTTATGATAGCATCACATTTGTATCTCTTAATTTATCTTTTGCAAATTATTTGAGTCCATTTAACAAGCACAGTTTACATCTGGGCAAGTCAACATCCACTGTTGACTTCTGGCAAGCACAGAGGACACGGACATTCACAGAGCAGGTCCTTCAAGCAGGTTTATTTGTCAACATCTCTAACTAATTTTGCTAAAGAATTATTTCTGTAACTTCACTGAAAATTCTGGCTTTCTGACCTTGCCAGGGCCTATGGAAATTGCCAAACCTGCTTTGCGGAAGTACTGTGATAGGGACTATTGAAGAGAAAGAGGAGTTAGGATCAACACTTGCTTAGTGAAAAGCAGTGTTTTCACCTTTTAAACATATCTTTATGGAGATAATCATGTGTTTTATTTTCATTTTTATTCTGTAAATTCTTTGGCCACTTGTGGCAGAAAATCAGTAGCACAAATGCAGCTCTAGATGGAGGTGGTGGAGTTACAACAAGTCACAGATGGAGTCCAGGCAAAGTGGAAGTTGCAAACTTTCCTTCAGTATATATTTTCATCCCATCAACTTGCTGGATACAAGGGAGTAGTTAGCACTTGGAAGTGAGGCACCAGCAGGTTCCCAAAGGAAAGGCCTGCTGCATGCGTGTGTAAGGGTGTGAATAGCAGGGAATGGTTGTATACAGATTTGTATTGCACAGAGACAGCATGCTATTCTACCTTGCATCCATAGTTGTGTTCCAGTTATTCCACTTGCTCGAAATATACTTTTCTCCCTGTTTCCCTCCCCGTATTTGTGTGATGAAGTCTTAGTGATCCTTCAAGATAGAGCTTAAAGGTTATCTTTAAAGTGAAAAATTTCTGGACTTACACCATTCACCTAGGTAATTTAAAAGTTTTGTTTTTCATTCTTTCAGAGCACCTGGTACACACTCCTGTACCAGGTATGGCACTTAAAACACTGCATTGTGGTTATTTGTGTGTGTCTTTTACTAACTTATGGAATCCTTAAGATACAATCATGTTTTTTATATCATGGTATCTGTAGCACTAGCACAAAGTTAGCCCCTTAAACATATTATATGAATAAATGAATTAACCAAGGGAAATAAACTCTTACATCTGCTGAGCCATTTGCCCGTAACCACCTCCTTTTTACATTGTATAACTCCACTCCTAGCAATTTGAAATTGGTCTTAGTTCCAAGAATAATTTGCTATAAAGCAGAAACTTATTATTAAAAGTTATTATTTTACAGTGGACTTTTAACTTTGCTTTGACTCAGGTTTGTTTCAATTAGCTTTTAAAATTCAAAGTATTAACCAAACAAATGACCCTGTGCTTTCCATGGGAACATCATAAAGCAGTTCATGATTAAGTTTCAGAACTTCTCTTTGTGAAATGACTTGAGACCAGTGAATAAGTTAAATTTAGGTTATCTAGAGAGTACATCCAGCTAAAGCTTTACGCTTGACTTCTGGGGGCTGCTGAGGATAGGAACATTCACAGATGAGGTCTTTAAGCAGGTACAGGAAGGAGTGTGTTTTTCAGAACTTGTTTAGTTATTAACACTTGGAAGTAGCCTTTGCTCAAGAATTTTCTCCATGGCTTTACCAAAAATATTTCAATGATTTATCCCAAAAGGAGTTGGAGACACTGCTTCCAGCTCTCTGCTGTGGAGGCTTGTTGAGAAGTAGGGAATGACAGCATTAACATGGATTAGGACGACTTACAGAAAGACTGAATTTTCCTTATGAGGGAATGGTTTATGCTTTAAGATTTCAGTTCATCTTGTGTGTGCACAGGATGCTGCAGTCAGATTCATACTTCCATCCTTCAGAAAATATCAATTTTTCATCTACCATATGCCAGGCAATTATTTGGGCATTGACACTACAGAAGTCAGTAAAAGAGACGTGTCTTCTCACAGAGTTTATAGTCTAGCCGGGGGAAACATGATTTAGTAGAAATTAAAACAATGTATTAAGTATTATTATTGGGTGTTATAGGGTGTTAAATAAAAGCACAATAAAGCCCCCTAGTTTAATTTAATGGGCCATGGCAATCTCCCTGAATAAAGTTGCTTTTAAGCTAAAACCAAAGGAATGTGTATCAATTAATAAAGTAAAGGGGGTTGGAGGTATAAGGAGAAACACAAGTGAAATACACATGGAAAGAGCAGACTGCTGGGGTTTCTGGGGTGAGGGTGAGCCTGGTATATGTGAAGAATTGAAAGCAGTTTAGTATTGCTAGAGTGTGGGTTTCTTGAGGACAAGTGACATGAGGTTTAAAGATAGGCAGGAACCAACTACCAGAGAAATTTGCAATTCATGTCTAAGAAAATTTGTATAAGATTGCATACCAATGTTCCCATTTTCACTAATCCTCAGATCTAGGCCTCTGTAATAATAGGTTGAATAATGCGACAGGTCCATGAGTGAGTGCACAAAGATCAGATTGGATGGAGGCGTGCAGATGCGAGAGAGAGAATGGAAGAGGAGAGTGAAGAGCTGGCAGACTTAGGAGGGCCTTGTTTGCTGAGGTAAGGATTATGAACTGCATGCTGAAAGCTACAGGAAACCACTGAAGGATTTTGAGCAGAAGAACAAGATCACATATGTATCAAAATACAGCAGATTGTCTCCCTGCTCTCTCTGCTTCCACCATCTTGCAATGTGAGACCCCTGGTTCACTGTCACCACCACCAGATGGACTTTGGACTTCCCAGCCTCAGAAACTTTGTTTTCCAGCCAGCCTGGCACTACAGAATTGCACATACTATCCAGACACTGGGAAACCAAGGAAGACATCAATAAAGCTGTGCTGACTCCACCCCTCCAGCAGGACCTGAGATAACAACAAGGACAGGAACAGAAACAAGATGAGTCTTGGTGAGACTTTGTACCTGAGACCTTGCATGAAGCCCTCGCTGCTCACGTGCCTCTCCCTCCTGCTTTTCATTTCCCACCTTCCATTCCCTCAACCCCCTCTTTAAAAACCCCTCAGTAAACCTGAGTCTTTAAGATGGCTTTAGTCTGGCCATCCTCCTTCAAGTGTACCTGAGAGATGGGTTAGCCTAATATCTTTCCTCAAGTCACTGGTATTCCTGAATAAAAGCTGACTTCCATTTTCACCAGCAAAAAAAAAATACATCAGATTGATATGGTGGGGGAGGGTGGATCTATGGAAAGGAACAGAGGAGGCAGCAGAACCAGCTAAGAGATGAAAGTTTGTAAAATTGTGCCATATAATCATTCATTTGAAAGGAGACTTAGAGGCTATCTAGCTCAGCCTTCCATGGGAGCAGGAGCAATAGTGTGGTCCTCACTGCAGCTGAAGCTGTGAGCAGGACACAGAGATCTAGCATGATCAGACATAAGTCTCTGGAAAAGGGACCCAACCTTGGGTTGTTTGGTATTTAAGCTGCGTAATTAGCATAGCCCCTCCTCTGACACTATCAAGGGTCAGGATACGACAGCATTTGGAGTCACAGTACCTTGGCTCCTTCCATCTCCTGCCAGTTCAACATTCACATTGCAGAACTCTAGTCTCTCCATAATGGGATTTGGGTGTGGGGTCCAAGCATTGTGGATGACCAGGATTGAGTGCAATAAAGTGCTGTGGCTGGTTTCTGGAACTCAGCAAACTCCTTATGATGCAATTTCTTTATGGGTAGTCCAGACTGAAGAGGCTCAGTCTTGGAAAAATTAACATTTACTTCTCTTCATCTATGTTGTAGCAGCTACCAGTACTTCATTATTCTTTATGGCAGAATAATATTCCATTGGATGGATATACCACATTTTTAATTCAATTCTTCTGGGCATATACCTAGAAGTGGTATTGCTGGGTCATACAGTAATTCTTTAACTTACTGTGAAATTTCCAAACTGTTTTCCACTTCAGATGCACTATTTTATATTTCCATTAGCAATGTGCAAGGGTTCAATCTCCTCCACATCTACACCAACACTTGTAATTTTCTGGTTTTTTTTTTCCAATTATGGCCATCTTGGTGCTGTGACTGATGGCACCAGTGCAAACAGCTGTCCTGCTATCCCCTGGAAAGTTGCACCACCCCAACAGCCAGCCCCATGACTGAACACCAGTGTGACCAGCTGCCTCACCAGCAGCAGCACTCCCTACCACTGCTACAGTCACCAGTGCTGAATGAGTGGTCTGTGACAGCCACTACTACAGCAACTGCCACGACAAAGGTGGCTTCCTACCACACCAGCAGCCACTGCCACCTCCTAGGTGGCTGGCTAACCACTTATTAGCATAGAAAGGAGAAGAGTCATCAGTGGAGCCCAGGGAAAGAAGTGAGTGAGAGCAGATCCATGACCCAAGGGCCTAACTCACAGGGAAAATTATGCTGCCATATGTGATAGCACAGCCAGGGGTGGGAGGTATGTGTGCAGCCCACTGGATGGCCTTCATCTGGAGAAAGACACACATATGGAACCCCCCAAGAGTACAGAAAGACAGGATACTCAAATAGAGTAAGGAAGGAAATTCCCAATCAGCACCAACCCATCCCCTAACTTGGGGAAGCAAGGTCCCAGGAGGAAACTCTGCCTGTAAGAAAGAAGAAAGAAAACCTGCACAGGGTCACCCATTCAAATAGAAGAGCACCAGTATAACCCAGTGCACCAGTCAGGGTTGGGGGAGCTAGCCAGGGTGCCAACAGGCCCACCCAAGGTTACCCACCATAGCCAAAGAGTCACAGGGCACTGATGCACTTCCCATAAGGATTTGAGAGCTTGCTCACATCCTGGCACACAAAATATAGTGTCACCAACCTCAGCAAGGAATTACTAAGCACCCCAGGAACTAGGCCACAGAGGCACTCACATGCAATTCCAACACTGAATTCAGCCAAAGTACCTACACAAAGATTAACTAGTGCATCTACCTGAAACCAGTACTAAAGCATCCCACTCAACCATCATTATAAAACACATCTATAAGAGGAACTCCCTCTCTTCAAAGCCCACTCCAGAGTACTAGAAAAAGCAATTGCTCTACCATATGACTAGACACCAACATACAGAGACTAGAAATACGAAAAAAAATGACACCACCAAAGGAATATAATAACTCTCAAATACCAGATCCTATAGAGCAGGAGGTCCTTGAAATGACTGAAAAGATATTCTGAGCAACAATCTTAAGGAAAGTCAATGAGATACAAGAAGACTGTTAGACAACACAATGAAATGAGAAAAAGTACCCAGGATCTGAAGGAGGAAATGTACAAAGAGTTTAATGCTCTAAAAAAGAATGTAGCAGAGCTTGTGGAGCTGAAGGATTCATTCAATGAAATAAAGAACACAACAGAGAGCTTAAGCAGAAGGCTAGAACAAGCAGAAGAATGAATTTCTGATTTTGAAGATGGTCTTTGTGAAATAACCAACGTGGACCAATAAATAAATAATAAGAAGAAGAAAATTTAAGAGAGCTAGCAGGTAATCCAAAGTGCACAAATATTGGAATCATGAGTGTTCCAGAAGGGGAGGAGAAAAGAAAAGACATTGAAAACCCATTCAATGAAATAACAGCAGAAAACTTCCCAGGCATAGAGAGAGAAATGGACCTTCACATCAAGGAGGCTCAAAAATCCCCAAAGAGATTCAATCCAAAAAGATTCTCTCTGAGACACATTATAGTCAAACTGGCAAACCTCAGTGACAAAGAGAGAATCTTAAAAGCAGCAAGAGTAAAGTGTCAAGTCACCTATAAGGGATTCCTCATCAGGCTAACAGTAGATTTTTCGCAAGAAACCCTAAAAGCCAGAAGAGAATGGGATGATATATTCAAAATACCAAAAGAAAAAAACTGCCAGCCAAGAATACTATACTCAGCAAGGCACCACATGACCAGCCCTGAAAGAAATTCTCAAGGGAGTACTGCATCTGGAACCTGAAAAACAATAATCACTACCATAACACATATGAAAGAACAAAACCCACTAGTAGAACAGAAATTCAAATGATAAAGACAAAGAAACTTTATCTAACCACCTCAAAAAACCAACAAACACAGAAGACAAAAAATAAAGTGGGAGTAAAGGAACAAAAGACAATTAAAACATCCAAACAAAAATAGACAAAATGCCATGAGTAAATCAACACCTTTCAATAACAACCCTTAATGTAAATGGATTAAATTCCCCACTCAAAAGACACAGACTGACTGATGGTTAAAAAGCTAGACCCAACTATATATTGCCTTCAAGAGACTCACCTCAGCTGTAAAAACACACGCAGACTAAGAGTGAAAGCATGGAAAAAGATATACCATGAAAATGGAAACCAAAACTGAGCAGGAGTAGCTATTCTCATTTCAGATTAAACAGACATTAAACCAAAAAACACAAAAAGAGACAAAGCTACTATGTAATGATAAAGGAATCTATCCAGCAAGAAGACATAACAATCATAAATGTATATGCACCCAACATTGAAAAACCCAGGTATTTAAAGCAAACACTATCAGACCTAAAGAAAGACATTGATCCAAATATGATAATAGTTGGGGACCTGAATACCACTCTCTTAAAATTGGACAGATCATTTAGGCAAAAAATCAACAGAGAAATGTGGGTCTTATGCCACTCTTTAGACAAATTAGACTTGCCAGATATTTATAGAACATTTCATCCAAAAACCACAGAGTATATATTCTTCTCATCAGAACATGGACCATTCTCCAGGATAGAACACATTTTAGACCACAAATCAAATTTCAACAAATAAAAAAAATTGAAATTATTTCTAGTATCTTTTCAGACACAGTGGATTAAAACTAGATATCAATAACAAGAGAAACTCTGGAAACTATACAAACAGATGGAAATTAAACAACATTCTCCTGAATGATTTATGGGTCCAAGAAGAAATTAAACAGGAAATCAAAAAAATTCTTGAAACTAACGAAAATGAAGACACATCATACCAAAACCTGTGGGATATTGCAAAAGCACTAAGAGGAAAGTTTATCTCAATAAATGCTAACATCAAAAGAATAGAAAGATTGCAAATAAACAACCTAATGCTACACCTGAAAGAACTAAAAAAGCAAGAACAATCTAATCCCAAATTTAGTAGAGGAAATAATTAAGATCACAGCAGAACTAAATAAAATAGAACTCCTTAAAATAATACAAATGATTAATAAAACAAAAGGCTGGGTTTTGGAGAAGATAAAATAGACAAACCATTAGGTAGGTTAACGAGAGAGGGGGGAGGGAGAGAGAGAGAGAGAGAGAGAGAATGCAAATAACAAGTATCAGAAATGAAAAAAGAGACATTGCAATTGATACCACAGAGATACAAAGAATCATTATAGACTGTTATAAACAATTATACCCCAACAAATTTGAAAACCTGGATGAAATGGACACATTAAATTCTGGACATATGCAAACTACCAAGACTGAACCAAAAAGACATAGAAAATCTGAACAAACAACAGGCAATGAGATTGAAGCAGCAATCAGCAGTCTGCAAACAAAGAAAAGCCCAGGACCAGGTAGCTATGCTGCTGAATTCTACCAAACCTTTAAAGAGGAATGAATACCAACTCTCTTCAAATTGTTCCAAAAAATTGAAACAGAGGCCACTCTGCCAGAATCATTCTATGAGGCCAACATCACCCTGATACCAAAACCAGACAAAATTACAACAAAAGAGGAAAACTACAGGCCAATATCTTTGATGAATGTAAATGCAAAAATCCTCAATAAAACATTAGCAAATAGAATACAGCAACATACCAAAAAAATTATACACCATGATCAAGTGGGATTCATCCCAGAAATGCAAGGATGGTTCAGCATATGCAAGTTAATACATGTGCAATACATATGTAAGTCAATACATATCAACAAAATCAAGGACAAAAACCCTGTGATTAGCTCAATAGATGCTGAAAAAGCATTTGACAAAATTCAACATTGCTTCATGATAAAGACTCTCAGAAAATTAGGTATAGAAGGAAAATATCTAAACTCAATAAAAGTCATATCCAACAAACCAACTGCCAATATCATTCTGAATGGGGAAATGTTGAAAGGTTTTGCCTTATAAATGGGAACAAGAAAAGGATGCACACCCTCACTACTCCTATTTAACATAGTATTGGAAGTACTAGCCAGAGCAATCAGGCAAGAGAAAGAAATAAAGGGCATCCAGATTGGAAAAGACAAAGTCAAATTGTCCCTATTTGCAAATGAAATGATCCTACAGAGAGAGAAACCTAAAGACTCTACAAAAATACTCTTAGAGTTGATAAATGACTACAGTCAAGTTGCAGGATACAAAATCAACAGACAAAAAAAAAAAGAAATTAGCATTGTAATACTCCAACAACAAACTAGAAGAAAAAGAAATCAAGAAAGATAGCCCATTTACAATAGTCACCAATAAACAAATAAATAAAATACCCAGCAAGAAAGTTAACTAAGGATGTGAAAGATCTCTAATGAGAATTAAAAATCACTGTTAAAAGAAATTAAAGAGGACAAGAAAAGATAGAAAGACATTTTATGTTCATTGACTGGAAGAATTAATGTTGGGAAAATGTCCACACTACCCAAAGCAATCTATAGATTCAATGCAATCCCCATCAAAATACCAATGACATTTTTAACAAAAATAGAAAAAACAATCCTAACATTCATATGGAATAAAAAAAGATCCCAGGTAGTCAAACCCATCCTGAGGGGGGGGAAAAAAAAACAGCCAGAAGCATTACACTACTTGGCTTCAAATTATACTACAGAGCTATAGTAACAAAAACAGCATGGTACTAGCATAAAAACAGACACATGGACCAACAGAACAGAATAGGAAACCCAGAAATCAACCCACAAACCTACAGCCAACTGATCTTTGACAAAGGCACCAAGAATATACATTGGGGAAAAGTCTGCCACTTCAATAAATGGTGGTGCTGGGAAAACTGGACATTCATATGTAGAAGAGTGAAACTATACCTGTACCTCTCACCATATACCAAAATCAACTAAAAAAATAGATTAAAGACTTTAATATACATCCTAAAACTATAAGATTCCTAAAAGAAAACATAGGGGAAACACTTCAGGAAGAAGGGCTCGGCAAAGACTTTATGAATATGACTCCCAAAGCACAGGCAACAAAAGAAAAATAAACAAATGGGATTATATCCAACTAAAAAGCTTCTGCACGGCAAAATAAACCATTAACAGAGCAAAAAGACAACCTACAGACTGAGAGAAAGTATTTGCAAACTCTGCATCCAACAAAGGATTAAGATCCTGAATATACAAGGAACTCAAACAACTTAACAGTAAAAAACAAACAACTGGATTAAAAAATGGGCAAAGAAGCTGAACAGCATTTCTCAAAGGAAGATATACAAAGGGCCAAGAGACACAAGAAACAGTGCTCAGCATCATTCAGTATCAGGCAAATGCAAATCAAAACCCGTACTGAGATATCATCTCACCCCAGTTAGACTGGCTACTATCAAAAAGAATGACAAATGCTGGTAAGGATGTGGAGAAGGGGGACCCCTCTTGCACTGTTGGTCTGACTGTAAAGCAGTGCAGACATTATGGAAAACAGTACAGAGGTTCCTCAGACAACTACAGATAGATCTACCATACGATACAGCAATCCCACTTTTGGGTATATACACAAAGGAATGGATATCACTATGTCAAAGGGACACTTCTAATGCCATGTTTATTGCAGCTCTATTTACAATAGCTAAGAGTTGGAACCAACCTAAATTTCCATCATCGAATGACTGGATAAGGAAAATGTGGTATCTTTATACAATGGAATGCTATTCTGCATAAAAAAGAATGAAATATTGCCATTTGCAGCAACAAGGATGAACTTAGAAAAAATTATGTTAAATGAAATAAGCCAGGCATAGAAAGAGAAATACTGCATGTCCTCACTTGTAAATGGAAGCTAAAAACAAACAAACAAACACATCCAGAACAAATTAATTAAAAGAGAAAAAAGATACAACAATCACAATAGTATATTGAACTTTCAAACAATCACAATAATACATTGAACTTTCAAAAGAAGAGGACAGAACTGTGGTTGCCAGTGGTAGGAAAGGAGAAAGGGGAGGAGGAAATGGGAGGAATTGGTATAGGGCCACGGAAATCATTACATTGTATAATGAAGACGATACTAATTATCTTGGTTTGAACATCACATATTGCACAGAGGTATTGATATTCAATGCTGTACCTCACAGATATGTACAATCAACTATATTCCTCTTCCAAGATCAGAAACAAGATGCCTGCTTTTTCCAGTTATTTTTAAATTTTACTGGAAGCTCTAGGCAGCATAATTAGGCAAGAAAAACAAATAAAAGGAATACAAATTTAAAAGGAAGAATTAAAACTATATTTGCAGATGACATGATCAGATATACAGAAAACCCTAAAGAATCCACATATACACCAAAGAAAACTAATAAGCAAATTCAGAAAAGTCACAGGATACAAGATTGACACAGAAATCAGTTGTATTTCTATATACTAGCAAGGAACAATCCAATAATGATATTAAGAAAATAATTCCATCCATCACAGCATCAAGAAGGATAAGATATTTATGAGTGAATTTAATAAGTAGACTAGACCTAAAGAAAGAGATAGACCCCAAGATAATAATAGTGGGGGACCTCAACACCCCTCTCTCAACTTTAAATAGATCATCTAGGCAAAAAATCCACAGAGAAACACAGGATTTAGATTGCATGTTAAAGCAGTTGGATCTGGCAGATTTCTACAGAAAATTTTATCCCACAGCTACATAATATACTTTCTTCTCTGCAGCACATGGAACATTCTCCAGGATAGACCTCATTAAGTCACAAATCAAGTCTCAAAAAATTTTTAAAAATTGAAATCATTACAAATACATTTTCAGACCACAATGGAATAAAACTAGAAATTTTAACAAGCAAAACTCTTAAAACTGTACAAATATGTGGAAATTTAAAAACATGCTCCTGAACAACCTATAGGTCCAAGACAAAATTAAGCAGAAAATCAAAAAATTTCTTGAAAATAATGAAAATGAAGACACATCATACCAAAATCTGTGGAAAACTGCATAAGTAGTACTAAGAGGGAAGTTTATTGCAATAAATGCTTATATCAAAAAAAATTAAAAGATTTCAAATAAACAACTTAATGCTACACCTCAAAGAATTAGAAAAACAAAAACAATAAAATCCCAAAATTAGTAGACAGAAAGAAACAATTAATATCAGAGCAGAACTAAATGAAATAGAGATCCCAAAAATAGTACAAAAGATCAATGAAACAAAAGTTTGGTTTTTTGAGAAGATAAACAAAATAGACAAACCATTAGCTAGGCTAACTAAAAAGAGAGAGAGAAGGCCCAAATAACAAAAATCAGAAATGAAAAAAGAGATATTACACCAATACCACAGAAATACAGAGAAACATTGGAAACTATTACAAACTATGCCCCAATAAATTTGAAAACCTGGAGGAGATGGATAAATTTCTGAACACATACAAACTACTGAGACTGAACCAAGAAGAAACAGAAAACCTGAACAGACCAATAACCAGCAGCAAGATTGAAGCAATAATCAGCAGTCTCCCAACAAAGAAAAGCCCAAACCAGAGGGCTTCAATGCTGAGTTCTACCAAACATTTAAAGAGGAATTAATAGCAATTCTCTTCAAACTATTCCAGCACATAATTGGATCTGGGTCCTGCATAGTCTGCAATTTGCACCTCACTCTCCACTATTTCTGAATCCTGAATGACCCAAGTAATTACCAAAATCCAAGCCTATGGATAATAGTCTGAGACCAGTGTCGGGCAATATTGGGTAACAGTTGCAGAGAACAACATATGGAGCCCACGGTAGAGTGGAAGCGGGACCCATGAAAACCCTACTCTCATCTCCATGTCCAGGCTGCATCAAAAGATTTAGGACACTCAACAAAGAGTTTGCCTCAGTACACTGAACTAGGGCTGAGGCTCAAGTTCTCCGGAAGTTGGTAACTAAGAATGAGCCTATGGACCTATAACTTGACTTCAGTGTGACACATTACCTCTAAAGAAGCATAGCTCTTGGGTATCAGATTTCATTCTCTAGACCTGTCTCTGTGTCAGTCTCTGAGGAAGGTTCTTGATATGTTTATTTAGTTCTCATAGCAGTATTATATAAGGTTTGTATTACTGCTTCCATATTATTGTTGAGGGAATAACATCTCAGAGAGTTAGTTACTCACCCAAAGTCACAAAGCTAGCAAGAGGTAAGCCAGGAGTCAAATCCAAGTCCATCTGCTCATGTACTCACCATCCAACCATTTACTTTCACAGAAGTTATGCAAGAATTGTTAATAAATCAAGGAAGGCAGTAGACCCACTATTGAAAGCTCCATTCAGAACAAATTGGAATCACTCCATTCAGAAGAAGTTAACAATTTTTGTTTGTTTTTGGTTTTTTTCTCTCCCTTTTTTTTTGTTTTGTTTTGTTTGTTTCTGCAGTTAAAAGAAACAAAATTTATTCTAGAAAACAGAAAATTTAGGAAAGGACATAAAAGCTATCTTCAAAATATTTGAAGAGCTGCCATAAAGCAGAAAAGGTTGGTTTTTTTCTGCATTGAAGAAAGCTATGAGGCTAGAATAAAAAGGGTGGGGGTACAGAAACATCACATTGGAACTTCTAGTGGACAAAAAGAAAAGAGGATAAGTTGAAATAAATCCAAAAGGACTGGGGAAAATTAGACCACCAAGCCTGAGAAGACTTAGATGTGAGAGGAGAAAAATAATATCTGTTGTCCTGTCTCCCCTACTAACTCCACAAGAATGAGGAATCTGTCAGTCTGATTCCACAGAACTAGAATAATACCTGGTTTATAGTGATCATTCAATAAATTAGTTTACTTTTTTAACTGACACATTGTAATTGTACATATTTATAGCATACAATTTGATGTTTTGAGACATGTATATGGTGTACAATGACCAAATCAGGATGTTTAGCATATCCATCACCACATGCCTTTATAATTTCTTTGCAATGAGAACATTCAGAGGCCTCTCTTCTAGCTTTTGTGTAACATAAAATACCTTACTGTTAACCATCACCAACCTACTATACAATAGAACACCAGTAGTTATTCCTCCTCTGTAATTGTACCCATTGACCAACCTCTCCCCTTCCGCCCCTCCTCCCCTCCCCTCTCCAGTCTCTGATAATCACTGTTCTACTCTCTTCCTCTATCATATCAACACTTTTAAAAAAAGAGATTCCACACGTAAGTGTGATCATACAGTATTTGTCTTCTGTGCCTGGCTTATTTCACTTAACATGTCCTCCAGGCTCATCCATGTTGTCATAAGTGACGGGATTTCATCTATTTTTATGGCTGAATAGTAGTCCATTGTGTATATATGCTAACCACGTTTTTTTCATCCATTCATTCATTGTTGGGTACTTAGGTTGATTTCATATCTTGGCTACTGTGAATAGCGCTGCAATAAACATGGGAGTGCAGATATCTCTTGATCTCATTTCCTTTGGGAATATACTCAGTAGTGGGATTTCTGGATCATATGGTAGTTCTATTTTTAATTTTTTGAGTAATTTACAAACCATTTTCCATAATGGCTATATGAGTTTACACCCCCTCCAACATTGTGCAAGTGTTCCCTTTTCTCCACATCCTTGCCAACACTTGTTTTCTTTGTCTTTTTTATAATAGCCATTCTAACTGGACTGAGGTGGTATTTTTTTTTTTTGTGGCTTTGAATTTTGCATTTCCCTGATGATCAGTGATGTTGAGCATTTTTTCATATGCCTGTTGGCCATTTGTATGTCTTCTTTTGAGAAATGTTAAGATCTTTTGCCTATTTTTTAATCAGTTTATTAGTTTTTCTGCTGGTGAGTTTAGTTTCACATATATTCTAGATATGAACCCCTTGTCAGATGTACTTTTGCAAATATTGTCTCCCATCATGTAGGATGTCTCTTCACTCCATTAACAGTTTCCTTTGATGTGCAAAAGCTTTTAGGTTTGATGTAATCCTACTTGTCTGTTTTGGTTTTGTTTGTGTTTTGAAGTCCTATTTTAAAAATCTTTGCCCAGCCCTGTGTTGTGAATCATTTCCTCTATAGTAGTTTCAGATTTTACATTTAAATCTTCAATCAATTTTAAGTGATTTTGGTATATGGTGAGAAGTATGGTTCTAGTCTCATTCTTCTGCGTGTTGCTATTCAGATTTCCCAGCACCATTTATTGAAGTCTGTCTTTTCCCCAATATGTATGTTTGGCATCTTTGTCAAAGATCAGTTGGCTGTAAGTGCATGAATTTATTCCTGGGATCTCTGTTCTGTTCCATTAGTCTATGTGTCTATTTTTATGCCAGTTCCATGCAGTTTGGTTACTATAGCTTTGTAGTATAATTTGAAGTCAGGTAGTGTGATGCCTCCAGCTTTGTTCATTTTCCTCAGGATTGCTTTTGTTATTCAGGGTCTTTTTTGGTTCCATATAAATTTTAGGATTGTTTTGCTATTTCTGTGAAGAATGTCTTTGGTATTTTGATATGGATTGCATTAAATCTGTAGATAACTGTGGGTAGAATGACTATTTTAACAATATCAATTCTTTCAATCCATGAACACGGGATATCTTTCCATTTATTTGTGTCCTCTTCAGTTTCTTTCTTCAAAGTTTTATGGTTTTCGTTGTAGAGTTCTTTTACCTCCTTGGTTAAGTTTATTCTTAGGTATCTTAATTTTTTGTAGTTATTTAAAAAGAATTGTTTTCTTGATTTTTTTTTTCATATAGTTCAATATTAGTATACAGAAATGCTATTGACTTTTGTATGTGGATTTTGGATCCTTAAAACTTTACTAAATTCATTTATTCTATCATTTTTTGGTAAGTCTTTAGGATTTTCTATATATAAAATCATATCTGCAAGCAGGAACAGTTTGACTTTCTCCTTTCCAGTCTGGGTGTCTTTTATTTCTTTCTCTTGTCTAATTGCTCTGACTAGGACTTCCAGTACTATGTTGAATAAAAGTAGTGAGAATGGGCATCCTTGTCTTCTTTCTGATCTTAGAGGAAAATCTTTCAGCAGAGCCACCACCCATTCAGTTGTAAAGTGGGGTGCAGGCATGCACCAATGCAGCAGAGTTGGGGAGCCCTGTTGAGGCCTGCCAGGAAGAGGTGAAGTCTCCTTCCAATTCACTGTAGAGCAGGGAGCAGGTGTGCATGGGTGTAGCAGGGTCAGGCAGCTCTGTAAAGGGCCAACCCAGAGGAGGCAGAGCTGCTGCCGGACTGGCTGTCTGGTCAACATGGGCACCCATGGGTTCTGTGGGCCAGTAGGCCATGCAGGACAGGTGCACATGAATGTGGTGGACCAGCCACTGATTCGTGGCTTCCCCACTGGGAATTTTTGCCTATTCTCCTAGGGGGAGGGTGTGCCACATTGGTTCAGACACTAAGATCTCAGTCATTCTATCTGGCCTAGGCTCCAGGCAGCCAGAGTTGTAGTCCTGCAGATGTTGATGCAAATGTGGTAAAATGAAGGCGGGGCCTCAGGATGGAGGGAGTCAGTTTCCACTGGCCCCCAGGGCAGAAAACACTCTGGCAATGGGTTCAATTTCAAGATGGCACTGTGCCATAGCCACTTAGGTCAGGGGGGTAAGGATTGCTCTGTCTGGACTTTTATTATGAGTTCATGCAACTGCACAAAATCCCAGTTACTGTCCAAACTTGGTTTGGGACATGTGAGGACTGGGAGTCTCTTTTGTGGCAAGGATTGCTGGCATTTCTGGCAACAGTGAAAACAGCTGGGGTTTTTCAGCCTACCTTTTCTTTATAAGGAGAAGTCCCACCTGACTCCATGCTGGTCCCTGCAGGGAGACAATGTGGCAGAGGCAGGATGCCTTGCTCTGCTCTCTGTGGTGCTATCCCAGTCTTCTATGCTCCACAGGGATTTCATCACACCCTGATGCTCTGCACTGTATTTCTTCAGTCATTGCAGTCAAAATATATTTATTTGTTGTTTTGATCCCTTCTTGTTGCAGGGGTGGAGAAACACCAGACAACTGTAGTAGGCCATCTTGCTCCACCCTCTCAAATGATCTTTTTAATGTGCTGTTTAATTGTTTGCTAGTATTGTTGAAATTGCTTACTTACTGTTGAAATTATTCATCAAGGATATTGGCCAGTAGGGTTTTTGTTATGTTGATGTTTGTTTGCTTTGTTTTGTTGTGCTGTTCTTGTCTGGTTTTGGAGTCAGGGTAATGCTGGCCTCATAAAATGAGTTTGAAAGTAGTCCCTCCTCTTCAATTTTCTAGAACAATCTGAGGAAAATACCTATTAGTTCTTTAAATGTTTGGTTAAATTCAGTAGTGATGCCATCAGGTTCTGGGCTTTTCTTTGATAGAAGACTTTTTATTACTAATTCAATTTCCTCACTCATTAGTCTATTCAGATTTCCTCACAATTTAATCTTGGTAGGTTGTATGTGTCCAGGAATTTATTCATTTCTCTGTTTTCAGATTTGTTGACATATATTTGTTTATAATAGTCTCTTAAAACTCTTTGTATTTCTGTGGCATCAGTTACAATGTCTCCTTTTTCATCTCTGATTTTATTTGAGTTTTCCTTTTTTCTTTAGTTAGCCTAGATAAAGTTTTGCTGATTTTTTTTTATCTTTTCAAAAAACCTACTCTTCATTTCATTGAGTTTTTGAATTGTTTGTTAAGTCTCTATTTCATTTATTCTGCTCTGGGCTTTATATTTCCTTTCTTCTTCCTATTTTGGGTTTAGTTTGTTCTTATATTTCTGGTTCCTTGAGATACATGATTGCTTATTAGAAATTATTCTTTTTTAGGTAGGCATTTATAGTTATGAACTTCCCTCTTAGAACTTCTTTTGTTGTGTCCCATACATTTTGTTATAAAGTGTTTTCATTCTCATTTGTCTCAAAGAATTTTTTAATTTTCCTTTTAACTTCTTCATTTACTTGTTATTTAGAAGCATGTTGTTTAATTTCCACACACTTTTAAGGTTTCTGAAGTTCTTCTTATTGTTAATTTCTAGTTTTAAACCATTGTGGTAAGGAAGCTACTTAATATGAGTTCTGTCTTTCTTAATTTGGTAAGACTTGTTTTGTGGACTAACACATAATCTATCCTGGAAATGTTTCATGTGAAGTTGAAAAAATGTGTATTCTGCAGCTGTTGGATGGAATATTTTGTAAATGTCTGTTAGATCTATCTGGTCTATGGTACAGTTTAAGTTTGATGTTTATTGATTTTCTGTCTAGATGATCTCTTCATCATTAGAAGTTGGGTTGTGAAGCCCTCTAATATTATTGTACTGAAGGTCTATCTCTCCCTTTACATATAATAATATTTGCTTTATATGAGGTGACTTCAAAATGTTCATAAAAGAATTCTTATTGTCTTTTAATGCTATTCCTCCACAAACTTTCTGAAGCACCCTCATATATCTGGGAGCTCCAGTGTTGGGTGCATATATATTTACAATTGTTATGTTGTTCTCTTTATGATAATATAATGACATTTTTGCCTATTTTTACAGTTTTTGACTTAAAGTCTATTTTATCTGACATACATGTGGCTGCTCCTGATCACTTTTGGTTTCCTTTTGCATAGAATATCTTTTTCCACTCATTCGTTTTCAGTCTATGCTTGTCTGTAACAGTGAGATGAGTGTGTAGGCAGTATACAGTTTGGTCTTTCTTGTCTATTTTATCTGTTCAGCCACTCTTTATCTTTTAATTGGAGAACTTAATCTATTTGCATACAAGATTATTATTGATAGGTAAGAACATACTCTTAACATTTTGTTCATTGTTTTCTGATTGTTTTGTAGATCCTTTCTTCCTTTCTTCCTTTCTTGTTGTTTCTCTGTGTTTTGGTAGTTTTCTATGGTACTAAGCTTTGTTTTCTTTCTCTTTCTCATTTTTGAATCTGCTGTAATTTTTTTCTTTGTGGTTACCTTAGGGCTAACATAAAGAGTTTTGTACTTGTAATGGACTATTTTAAAGTGAGAACAATTTAACTTTGGTCACATAAAAATCCTCCAGTCTTTTTTCCCTCTTCCCCCCTGCCACATTTATATTTGTGTTACCTTAATTTGCATCTTTGTCTATTGTGTTTTCCTTAGCCAATGATTGTAGCTGTTATTGTTTTTGACCATTTTGAGTATAAACCTTCATACTAAAGGATTAAAAGATTTACATAACACCATTACGGCACTGGAGTATTCTGAGTATAATTATGAATTTACCTATACTGGTGAGTTTTATACTTTCATGTGTTTTCAAATAGTAATTATTATTCTTTTGTCTCCAGTTGTACCCTCCCTTAAAGATTTCTTATACAGCCACTCTAGTAGTGATGAATTTCCTCAGCTTTTGCTTGTCTAAGTGGGTCTTTTTTCTCCATTTCTGAAGGCTAGCTTTGCTGGATGTAGTATTCTTGGCTGAAAGGTTTTTCTCTTTCAGCACTTTGTGTATATTACCCCATCCTTGCTTGGCCCCTGCAAGGTTTCTGCTGAGAAATCTGCTGATAGTCTAATGGGGATTTTTTTGTATGTGACTTGACACTTTTGTTTTGCAGCTTTTAGAATTCTCTTAGACTTTTACACTCTTTACATTCTTAAAAATTATTATGGACTCCCCAAAGAACCATTGTTAAGCAACATATATAAACATTGTTTATCAAGGGCTATGTCTATCAACATTTACTTTTTCATAAATTAAAGCACAAATTTTAAAAATAAGAATAATAAGCTGTTACATGTTAACATAAATACCATTATTATTTTTATGAACAATAATTATATTACCCAAAATAAATTTAATGTAAACAGTAGCATTGTTTCTCACTTTTCCCAATTTCTTTAATTTCTGATTTAATAAAAACAGTTATATTTTCATGTCTTCTCGAGCATTCATGTTATTTTGGTTGAAGTATATGAAGAAAATCTGGCCTCAGATACATAACTGGAAAAAGTAAGGCATATTTTAATACACTTTTAAGATCATTAATACTACTCCAAAAATCAACAAGTGATAGTTTCTTAAAAATTAGTTACAATGTGAAATTTGAAACAATATCAATGAACTTTTAATACTCTGATACATTAAATCCATTGGTCTATCTTGTACTTTGAATGGATCATCTATTCATGCATGGTTTTGTAATGTGATGCATTGGTCATTTAGAAAATATTGGTTTGCTAATGTGTCAATTGGTTGACACATTTACTTATCCCATGAGAAATGTCTAAGTGTTGGGAAACTGTCAAGCTCATAACAGCAAATAAAAATTTTCTAAAATTCCAATTTTCACTTGAAAGCTCAAATTTTATCATTAGGAACAAATACTACCAGTTGTTTTCTTTGAATTGACAAGCTCTCTTCATTTGGGGGAAAATGTCTGCCAAGTACCCAAGTCTGAATAATCATACTTTGTCAGTCATTTTTTATTATCTTTCTGGTTTTTTTTTTATTATTGAAACATAAATGATGGCACAAACTTGTGGGGTACAGGGTTGAATATCAATACCTGTGTGCAATATGTGATGCTCAAATCAGGATAATTAGTATATTCAACATTATACAATGTAATCATTTTTTGTGGCCTTTTTCCAGTTTCTTGCTAGTGCCCTTTCCCCTTCCTGTCTCTGGTGGTCTCCTTTTGAAAGCTCAATGAATTATTGTGATTTTCTCCTTTTGAGTCCTGTTCTCTCCTTTTGAAAGCTCAACAAATTATTGTGATTTTCATATCTTTCTTCTTTCATTCTTTTTTTTATGAACTTGTTTGTGGGCTTTGGAGGGGCTTGGGGGGGTTGTTTTTTGGTTTTTAGCTCCCACTTATGAGTGAGGACATGCAGTATTTCTCTTTCTGTGCCTGGCTTATTTCACTTAACGTAATTTTTCTCTAAGTTCATCCATGTTGCTGTGAATGGCAGAATTTCATTCTTTTTTGACAGAGTAGCATTTCATTGTGTATATATATATACCACATTTTCCTTATCCATTTGTCCACAATAGTCATTCGGGTTGGTTCCTACCATTGGCTATTGTAAATAGATCTGCAATAAACAAGGGAGTGCAAGTGTCCCTTCAACATGATCATCTTTGTTCCTTTGAGTATATCCCCAGCAGTGGCATTGCTGGATCATATGGTATATCTATCTGTAGTTGTTTGAGGAAATTTCATACTGTTTTCCATAATGGCTGCACTAATTTACAGACTCGCTAACAGTGTAGGAGGGTTCCCCTTGCTCTACATCCTCACCAGCATTTGTTATTCTCTGTCTTTTTTATAGTAGCCAGTCTAACTGGGGTGAGATGATATTTCAATGTGGTTTTGATTTGCATCTTCCTGATGCTTAGTGATGTTGAGCATTTTTTCATGTGTCTGTTGGCCATTTGAATATCTTCCTTTGAGAAATGCCTATTTAGCTCCTTTGCCCAGTTTTTCATCAGGTTTATCAGTCTCTTTTTCCAAGTAGAAATGGTATTCCATGAAAAAAGCACCTAGTTCAGTTAGCAAATCAAACAATAGCACAAGTGCTTTTGCTCAAAAGTTTGGTACATAAAAGTGATTTATGTGAACTTTCTATTTTACCACTTAGAAAATAAAAAAGATATGTACTCAAGTATTAAGATTTAATAAAATTAATTTTTACTGCCTTATCAAGGACATTCTTAATTTAAACTGGATTTTTCTTTTCTTTTACTGCATGTGCACACACATGCTAGTAAAAAATACAATGACTAGTAGTACAGTGTATTAGTTAGGGTTCTCCAGAGAAACAGAACCAATAGGAGAGAGAAACAGAGGGTTGAGGGGAAAAGAGAATATTAGGTACTAGCTCATGCAATCATGGGTGCTGACAACTCCAAAAATCTGCAAGATGAGTCAGCAGGCTGGAGACCCAGGAGAGCTGATGGTAGAGTTCCAGTCCAAGTTCAAAGGCCTGAAAACCAGAAGCCATGGTATACTTCCAGTCTGAAAGTCGGGAGGCTCAAAATCCAGGAACAACTGATAATTCCATTCAAATCCAGAGGCAGAAATAAAGCCAATGTCCCAGTTAGAAAGCAGTCAAGTAGGAGGAATTCTCTCTTACTTGGTGGAGGGCCAGCCTTTTTGTTCTGTCCAGGACTTCAACTGATTGGATGAGGCACATACACATTAGGGAGGGAAATCTGCTTTACTCAGTCTGTCTATTTAAATGTTAATCTCTAGAGGTTACCAGAAATTGGGAGACGGAACATAACAAGTTATTTCTTAATGGGTACAGAGTTTATGTTTAGGATGATGAAAAAGTTTTAGAAATAGATGGAGGCAGTGGTTGCACAGCATTAGAATGTAATTAATTCCATGCAATTGTATGTTGAAAAATGCTTAAAGTGTCAATCCTTACACTATATATATTTTTTACCACAACAAAAATAAAGCACCTAGAGAATAAAAAAATAAAAATAAAAAATAAATGTTAATCTCATCAAAAACACTCTCACAGAAACACCCAGAATAATGTTTGACCAAATATCTTGGCACTGTGTGGCCCAGCCAAGTTGACACATAAAACCAACCATCAAATGCAATTTGTTGCTAATGCCTTGATTCTAAGGTAACTGCAGTTTTATCCACCATTGTTTTTACATCATCAGTGCAAATTTTAACACAGTGGAAAGGGCAAAAATTGTTTTAGTATCATTGTGAACAAAGTTTTGATCTTGGGGACTCCCAGGCATTCATGGACAACACTTTGGGAATAGTTAATGTAGAAGAAACAACTAACTAATGATATCAACTATCAAACATCAAAAGATGCTGTTGTTTTAAATAATAAGCTACACATCATCAAAGATATTCAAACAGAAGCTCAAGGTCATTTGTCAGAGTCGCAATAGAAGAGCCTCCTACACTGGGTAGGAGATGGAACTCATTTCTTTCCTTTCAAATTTAAAATTCCGTGTGATTATTTGACCAATGAGACTCAGTAGTAAATAAAATCATGACTGTTCTTAAAATTAATGTCTGAGATTTGATGATATAAGTAAAGGCAACGTTCTTAGAATGCCACTGGCACATACTAAGTGCTGTACGAATATGAATTATCATCATAATTTCTATTATCTTCCTCATCCTTTTCTTCATTATTATTACTCAGTTATGGTCAACCAGATGCATTTCTAACAGGCATACTAACAGAGGTACACATCCTTTCAAACACACAGGAAACATTCACAAAAAATTACTTAGTCCAAAGACAAAGAGGAAATCTCAGTAAAATCCCTCAACCAGTGTTTACTGAAAATATTGGAATAAAATTAGAAATCAACTACAAGTTATTAGAAAAATCTACACCTGGATATGTTAAGAAACACTTATATATAACTTCTAGATTAAAGGGAAAATAAAAATAAAGATTATCAACTACTCAAAACTAAATAACAATGAGAGCACTGCATATAAAAACCTGCTTTGGAATGCAAACTCCTCGAGGTCTGGGATTTTTGCCTGATTTGTTTACTTCTGTATCCTAAAATCTAATAACAGTGCCTGGCATATAATAGGTGCTTAATAAATATTTCTTGAATAAATGATTATGGAATTCAGGCAAAGCAATGCTCAGAAGAAAATGTATAGTGCTCATACATTTATTACAAAAAAAGAGAGCAAATAAAGGAAATTAAGCTTTCAACTCAAAAAAATAGCAATATAAACCCATCATTATAATTATTTTTATTATCATTTTCATCATCTTTTTCTTCATTATTATTATGATTCACTTATGACCAACCAGGTGCATTTGTGACAGGCGTACCAACAGAAAATGGACATCTCTGAAATAAGGAGATAACACACAAAGGAGAAGGAAAGGAGATAAAAGTGACATAATTTTCAAAAAGCAAGAAAAATACAGACAGATGATCACAAGCCTGGTTTCTGAAAAGTACACACACACAGACATACATAAAATAGACAAACTTTAGCAAGCATGATCAAGATAAATTATAAAGCCCCAATAAACAACATCAGAATCAAAATGGGGATATAACTGTAGAATGAAGAGGTGCAATTGTAGAAAAGGAGGAGATTTTTTAAAAATTGTAAAGGAAGGGCCAGCCCATGGCTCACTTGGGTTGAGCGTGGTGCTGACAACACCAAGTCAAAGGTTAAGATCCCCTTACTGGTCATCTTTTAAAAAATAAAATAAAAATAAAATTGTAAAAGAATATGGTGTGCAACTTTATGCTAAAACTGTTTTAAACTTATACAAAGTGGGCAGCTTTAGAGAAAAACACACATTTACCGAAATTGGCAAAAGAGACAGAATACCTGAATAGATCAAAACTGCAGGGCTACGAGCTACCCGCCACCGAAAACCCCCTGGGCTCAGAGGTGGGGTGGCGGAGGACCAAGGGCCTCAGCCACGCTCCCCCAAAACCTGCATCCAGCCCAGTGATGACTGACCTGCCCCCCGGAAGCCCCCAAGCTCCCCAGCCAGAGTACGGGGAGTCCACGGGCCTCAGCTATGCCCCACCGCCCTGACCCTCTGCAAGCAGGTCCCATAGGAGCTGGCTATGGGCCATCCCCACCCCCTCACTTCCACCTCTGTTTCCCTACCCCCTACCTGCCCCCCTACTGCTCTGCAACATCTTTGAATACAAAATAATAATAATAATTATTATTTTTTTAAACTGCAGGGAAAAATGAAATAAAAAATTCTATTTCTCCAAAAATATTTACTTTAAACATTTTGTTTTATTGAATCATAATTGATTATACTTATTTTGGGGATTCAATGTTGACATATGTGGATCAAATCAATATTACTAGTATGTATATTGTTACAAATTGTACTTATGCTTTATGCCCCTTGTCTGGTCTCTCCCTGACTCCCTCTCCCTCCCGCCTCCCACCACTGATAACCCTAGATCTCTTCTCTCCCTCTGGAAGAGTAATGGTTACTCTTGATTTGTTGTCTCAGTGATCTGTCCAATGCTGAAAGTTGTGTTCAGGTTAGGGTTAACATTCTAAATTATTGTACGTGTTACAAGCATGTATTACTTGTAGTGTAATTAATTCTTAATAAAATATAATGCACCTCATGAATATATACAATTATTATGTGCCCGTTAAGAAAAAATAAATGAAATTTTAAAACTATACTTCTCTGAATAGCTATGAGGCCTAGATGTATTTCCCATATTATCCAAATAAATTTTCAAAATATAGAAAAAGTTGATAAACCATCCAATCCACTTTATGAGGCTACATTAATCCCCAAACCAAAACTAGACATTGACAGGGCATAGAAATGACACTTCCGATCTTGCAGCATGGCTGCTCCAGGGATCTAGTGGTATAAGACTTCGTTTTTCTCTCCATTTCTTGGCTTTGCTTCCACAGTATTGGCTCCACCCTTATCAGTATATCTCTTCATAATTACAATGTCTGCCAGCATCTTCTGGTAATGCAGGTTTTCAGATTCCAAAACAGATGAAGACTGAGGCTTTGACTCAAAATCGCCAGCCCAATATTCGTTACATCTTGTGAGCTCTGATTTGGTCAATGCCATCGATGAATCAAACATTGTAGCCAGAGAAATGTGGCGGCTTGGACCTCTGAGCTAGGCTTGAAGTCAACACTTCAGGAAACACATGGACCAAAAGTGGGAAAGGCTGACTTCCCAGAAGGAAATTGGGGTAAAGGTTCTAGAAGTCTGAAGAGATGTGAAGTGGCCAAAAAAAACACATGTTCACTGTAGAATCCATATGTTTGTGTCTGTGTGTCCATCTCTTTCTGTATGTCCAATTATACCTATCAATAAAATACAAATACAATACTTCTCAAATGCAAAGTAAAAAAGATTTTAAGGGATAAGGTTTATTGAATACAAAGAATTGACGACAGATTTCTATAGGGTAATCAAATGAATCATCATATTTGTAGGTAACATTCTTCCAGATGAGTGGGTAGATACTGCTATTGATTGCTGAGAAAGAGAAAGTAACAGAACGACAACAGGACAAACAATTTTCTTAGACTTGCTCATTTTTCAGGACTGATATATAATGCCTTTTCTTCTCTGAGGGGACTTGGCATATGTTCTCTGTTGCCTCTTAAATTAATTGCCTTGACATTTCTCTTCCAGGGAGTGGAGGCTGGTGGTATTTTGCTCATTGGTCTATCTCCTCAAGAACTTTCTTAATCACTATGGGTTTGGCATGCTTGCTGGGTTGTGGGTGGGGGTGGGGCTGTCCCATGACCCCTGTCTCAGGACCCCAGGAAGCCAAAGTAAAATTTTAAATCAAATTATTTTGGAAAATTACCCAAAAACACTGGCAAAGCTAATGAGAACCTAACGAAGTTAAAAATTAAGATTATATCAGCCTAGAAAAGAGGATTTTTAATGTTCTCACCACCAAGAAATGGTGAATGTTTGAGATGATGGAATGGTAAATACCCTGATTTAATCATTACATAATGTATATATGTATCGAAACATCTCACTGTACCCCACAAATGTGTACAATTATCACATGTCAATTTTAAAATTTTAAAATGAAAAGTAAAATAAAAATAATGATGATATCAGCCGGCTTGAGGAAACATCAGGCATTTCAGGACAATATTTTCAATAGGAAGGACTGAGGAAAGCCCTCTGGAAAGTTGAAGAAGCCCTCTAGTATTCTGAGCAATTGATCTCTTTGTGAGCATATCACAAGAGAGAAATACTATGTGACTTCCTAAACTTAAAAAGAAATATCTTTTCCAATTGACCACTAAAAGTGCCCCAACAGCAGCAACAATTTTGCCCACCACAAACATTCATGTTACCCCCAACCCCAGATTTTAATCATGAATGCAGATGGTTCCTGACTTACAATGGTTCAACTTAAAGGCTTTTCAACTTTACGATGCATTTATCAGAACGTAAAGCCATCATAAAGCAAGGAGCATCTGTATGCTCTCCCCAGAAAGGAACTAGGGCTTATTGGGGAAAGTTTATGTTAAGTTTAGAAACAAGAAAAATCCAGTATACACTTATTGTTGCCAAAAAGTAATAATGCTGTCAAAAATAGGGCAACGCTTGATGGACCAAGAAGGCAGTTATAGGGTCTCCCTTTTTCAGTGCTGAACTAATTTAGCATCAAGGAGAAGCATAGAAGGAAAGAGATGGAAAGAATAAATGGGAGGAATGGTTAATTGGAAAAAGTGAAGTATATGAAATTCCAAGAATTCATAATAATGTTCAAAAGAGAAAACTAAGTGTGCAAAAAAAGGGAATTAAATACACCCCAAAAAAGGTGAAATAGTTTATCTTAGTTGATTTTAACAAGTAGAGGAATGTTTATATATTTGAGCTGTTTGTTTCTTCTAGTAAGTAAATGATTGTAAATAATTAATATACATTTATTTCCATTTGTGTATGTAAGGAAGGGTGTAAGTAGGAAGTGTATGAAGAACAGGAAAGATTAATCAGTGTTCATTGTAAATCAGGTAGGTCAGAGCTGCAGCAGTGAACCAGCACTGGAGTCACACACAGCGGCCAGGTACAAGGACCAGCAGTCAACAGCGTTTTCCAAAGTGATTAATCAGCCAAGTGTAAAAAAAAGAAAACTGACTACCCAGACTTCATCAGTCATCTTCCAGCAGGTGAAACTTCCAGATTGCTCTACTAAATATAACAAGATACTAATAAGGCAAACAAAAGATTTTTAATAATGCTAACAGACCAGTTCAGCATAATCATGATGAAAGGACACCAGCCAAAGTGGATTCTACAAGAACATCCTTGAGGGAGGCTTCAGGTTGTAAAATCCATAAATCGACTTGACGTTACAAAGTAAGTTTAACTACAAAAAAGGAAGCTGAGGCTAATGACCAGTGGCTTGGGTCTGAAACACCTTGGAAGTCACTAGCCCTAACTAAAAATTAGTCCATTTATAACCCAGATTATTTTACTTTAAGGATTTGTGGCAGAAACTGACAGGTAACTTCCAATACCCATTTTTCCGTTCTTGCATAATAGATTTTTGGGCTACCCAGAAGAAAGCCTACATTTCGCAGCCTCTCTTGCAGGAAAGTGTGGCCATGTGACTCCTCAGCAGCAGCATTTTCTGGACAGTGGAATGTGAGCGGGGGGGGGGGGGGGGGGGGAGTGCGCAGCCCCCGCCCCTTCCCCTTTTAAAGCCGCCAGCCTGCCGGGGGGGGGGGGGGGCAGTGGGGCGGGACCTAAGCTCTTAACCGTCGTGTTATTTGTGTTATGTTGCCATTGGATGCAGCTTGCTCTGCTGCCGTTCCTAGGGTGTTGCATTCATCGTCACGGTCCCCAGTGATTCCCTCTCCTGTCTGCACTCCACTCACCTGGAAAGGAAGAGATGCCAACGTAGGAGCTGGCGTCCGATCCCGGACTCTTAAATACGTGCTCGATTGCCCTCTCGTGGAATGATCTGGTATTTGACATAATCATTGAGTAACCGCATTGGCAAAGCTGAGAGCAGTGTGTGAAAGGGGCCACCAGGTCACCAGGGCTCAGTGTGGGACAAGAACAATATCCGGTTAGGCAAGCGGGTACCTACAGCACCTAGAAGAGGAGAGATGCCCGTCATTTCCTCCACCGCCTGCTTCAGGACTCTCACCACAATTATGAATACGGAGAGTAGGAGCTTATCGAGTTACCCGATGAAGCAAAGGGAGATTCTTCCACTAACAAAAGACAAGGATGCAATGGGATCAGGAAGTAGTGATGGGAATGATGCGATCACAGGTCAAAGAGTAACAAGAGCCATCAGAGCCAAAAGACGGAAAGATCTGATTCTCCGCTAAAACATCCAGGAGTGTGGCCCAGCAGACCCGCCTGGGCTTAATGCTGACCTTAAACCTAACCGAACCCCTAAAACTAATCCAACCGGTACCCATGAGGCTAACCCTAACCCTAACCCTAGACCTAATGCTAACCCTAGCCCTAACCCTAGCCCTACTCCTAACCATAACCCTAACCCTAGCCCTAAACCTAACCCTAGCCCTAATCCTAAACCTACCCCTAACCCTAACCCTAACCCTAGCGCTACCACTAACCCTAACACTAGTCCTAAACCTAGCCCTAACCCTAGCCCTAACCCTAAACCTAACCCTAGCCCTAACCTTAACCCTAGCCCTAAACTTGCCATAGCGCTAACCCTACCCCTACCCTAACCCTAGCGCTAACCCTAGCCCTAGCCCTAACGCTAACCCTAACCCTAACCCAAACCCTCACCCTAGCCCTAACTCTGGCCCTAGCCCTGACCCTAACCCAAGCCCTAACCCTAGCCCTAGACTTAACCCTAGATCTAGCCCTAACCCTAACCCTAAACCTAGACCTAAGCCTAGCCCTAGCCCTAGCCCTAGAGCTAGCCATAACCCTACCCCTACCCCTAGCCCTAGCCCTAACCCTAACCCTAAGCCTAGCCCTAGCCCTACCCCTAGCCCTAAACCTAACCCTAGCCCTAACCCTAGCCCTAGCCCTAACCCTAACCCTGACCCTACCCTAGCCCTAGCCCTAGCCCTAGCCCTAGACCTAACCCTAACCCTAACCCTAGCCCTAGCCCCAACCCTAACCCTAACCCTAGCCCTAAACCTAGCCCCAGCCCTAATCCTAAACCTAAACTGAACCATAGCCCTAACCCTAGCCCTAGCCCTAACCTTGCCCTACCCCTAACCCTAGCCGTAACCCTAGCCCTAACCCTAAACCTGACCCTACCCTAACCCTACCCCTAACCCTAGCGCTAACCCTAGCCCTAGCCCTAACCCTAACCCTTACCCTAACCCTCACCCTAACCCCTAGCCCTAGCCCTAACGCTAAGCCTAACCTTTCTTCAGGGATGAGGTAGGACTCGGGAATGTCTGTTGCGCTCTCACTTGTTGGCGCTCAGGAAATGTCACATGATGTCGTCTATTTTTCTCCAACCTGCGGATCAAGCCGTCATCTGCCTTACTCTCTCCCCCCGCCCCCGGAGGATGCTGCTGTCCACAGAGTCGTGCAGAGAGAAGCCGCTGTCCCCTCGCGCTGCCACACGGGGTCGCTGTCGGGCCTGTCTGGCGCGGGTGCGGGAGGACCTGCCGCTGCGACTCCGTGCACGGCTCCAGTCCAGGGCCCCAGCCCGGCCGGACTCCGCCTCCCCCTGGGCCCCGAACCCCGACCTGCCTTCCCGGTACCACACCGAGGGTCCGCGGCAATAAGCCCTCAAAGGCGCCCCTTTCCCTGGGCGAGTGGCCCCTCTCAGGAGGGGCTGCCTCAGTGGATCCAGGACGGCTGACCCTTCCCAAGGAGGCCCAAGGGGTCCAAGGGCAAGAAGAATGGACAAGTTGGGAACTGAGAGCTGACCCTGATATGGTTTCCTGGAGAGATACCTAACAGTGGCCTGGCTCCCTTCCCAGGCTCATCTTTTCCCATAGGGAGGCTGCCCGGCCTTCCTAAAACACACCACGCACTTTTACAACTCTGCACCTTTTCTGGGGCTGTTGCTCTGCTCTCCCTCCACCCTGATGGCTTCCCCAGGCATCATCCACTTGGTGCCTGAATTATTCCTTCCCTCCCCTGAGCTCCCAGAGCACTCCGCTCACATGGTTAGCGTGGCTCCCGGCCGCTGGCTCAGAGGCGCTGACTGTTTTCCCTGGGAGGCTACAAGTCCCTCAAAGCTGAAGCCTTGTCTTTCCCTTCTGTTGGCTCAGGGCCCGGCCTGGCACAGCGGGGGCTCTGCATAGATGTTTGTGTAACAAGTCTGCACAGTACAGCAGGTATACATTGGGCAGCATCACAAGACTGACCTTCCTATGATTGGCTCTCCAGCTCCCAGCAGCCTTCAGAAGCCCAAACTACCTAGAAAGTGCCAAGTCCCACCTGGTGGAGTTCCCAGACTGCAAAGCAAGGAGCCGTTGTAACCTGGGCAGCTTCTTCACCCCATTGCTTGGGAAACTGAGCAGGTACGGGAGGCCCCGGATCCCACGTGTCAGAGCCCAGAGTGCCCCAGCTTCGCTGCTTAGCTGCTTATCCAGGTCAGCAGTTCAGTTGCTTCCACTTCCCAGGCTCCTGCTGGTCCTGTAATTAACTGAGTTGATGCAGCTCTCATGGGAGGGGAGGCCAATTAAGAGAAACTGATAATTAGTGCTCATTAGTTGACGGGATCTGCTGGGAGTTCAGCCTTCTGCAAAACATTGCCAGGCTTCAGAAAATCTCCTGGGCATTGAGCAGGAGGAGGAAGAGAGAAACTCCCGACCCCATGCCTGAGTTGGAGGTTCGAACCTGACCCTGCCTTCTAGGCTGCAAGTGAGACTGCCCTTGCCAGGTGATCAGCGTCTCCCTCAATGATCCTATCTACTCCCCCCATCCTCCCAGCCTCTCATCACAGTATGGGCACTGCTCTGCCTCTCCAGGCTTTACTTTTAGAATGCAAGGACCCTGGCAGCCCAGCAGTCATTCACACCACATGGGGATTAGCAGGTCAGCCACTTTGCTAAACTCAGGAGGGCCTTCCAGAACCCAGAACAGGTGCTGGGGGAGGCAGGACCCAAGACTGACGTCTTTTCCAACCCACCGCATGGGAGTCTGGGTCCAGGTGGAAGTGAGGAGTCCTGAGACCCGAAAGGTTCCAGATTAGAGCGGCTGCTCACCGGGTGGAAGACTGGGGGCTGCAGGATGAAGCTGTCAGGAATCGGGTCCAGTTTTCTTCAGGTGACATGGGGGGCTGAGACAACTCCAACTCGGGCTGCAGATCCTGATTTCAGGAGCCCTGCCCCCACTGGACAGACTCACCTTCCGCAGCCAGGTTCCTAAATGTCTAGGGCAGCTTTCCCAGCTGTTAGTCTCGCCTGCGCACGGCAGGGTCCTAATGCCGCTTGCAGCAGGCCTAGGAAGGCAGGTCTGGGAGGGAGAGGTCCACCTCCCAGGCCCCAGCCCAGCCCCAGTGGCCCAGCAGAGCTGGCAGCCCTGGCTGGACTGGGCTGTCAGCAGAAACTCTGTGTCCAGGGGTGAGAAGCTGGCACTAACCCACCAACTAACTAGCTCCTCTGGGTCTGAAGTACAGGGCCACTGTAGAGGGAAGCCAGAGGCTGGCTCCTTGGGGCTAGCAAGAGTTCGTGGTTTCTGGAGCTCCTGTGAGCCCTCCCTGGGTCAGAGGAAGGGGTGGCAGGTACACGTGTGCTGGTTCCAGCTTCCTGGAAGCCTTGGGTGGCTTCCCATCCCCCTCCCTCCTGCCCTCATTTCCTTACCCCTTTCCCCACTCTTCTTCCTTTTCCAAGTTTACAGCCTCTTGAGGCTTCATTTCAGCATCAGCTGGAAGTGCCAGGGCCCAGCTGGGGTCACAAGAGAGTGGAGTGAGACAAGGGGCAGGGAAAAGAGGCCCCCTTAGGCTGAGAGAGGGTGGCGTAGTGCAGTGGGGGGTACACAGCTGCACGGAAGGAGCTTCTCTGCTCTAACGTGCTGTGTGCCCTTGGACAAGTCACCTCTCCTCTCTGGGCCTCTCTCTGCTCATCTGTATGTTGAGAGGGCGCCCACTGCAGCATGTCTTGCAGCATGTCCTTCAGCATCTGAGGGTGGTCCCCGGCATCCGTGTTTTACTAGAGTCCTTCCAGTTCTGGTTCAAATTCCAATAGGCTTCCCTTTAAAAAGTAGCACAACCTCTCAACTTCATTCTGAGTTGGGAGGTCCCAGGGTCTGACCTTAGAGTCAGACTTGGCAGCAGGGATTCCCGGCAGGACCAGGCCCGGCAAAGGGTCAAGTGCATTGGGTGCTGAGGGAAGGGTTAGCAGCTCCTTGAATGGAGGGGAGAGTGCATGCAGGGTCCTGGGATGAGGTCTCAGTGCTACTCAAGCTGCGGTTCGAAGGTCAGCATTACCTGGAAACTTGTTAGAACTGCAAATTTGGGGGCTCCACCCCAGACCTACTGAGGAACACACTGTGGGGGGGGGGGGCCCAGGGATGTACATGACAACATGCCTGCCAGGTGGCTGTGATGCACGTTTGTGTTTGAGAAGCGCTGACTTAGGTCATAACTGAAAGGGCTTTGGGTCCCTAGCCAAGGAGTTTGTTCAGATCTTGCTGGGTTGGTGGAGCTGGGTTGTTGAAGGTGCTGTGTGAGGAAATTTGATCAGAGGTGTAGTTAGGGAGACAATCTATACATACCTTGGAGGAGAAACCAAAGGTGAAGAGACCAGTTGAGGGGGACATGAAGCCTTGCACTGGAATCACATGTGAGTCCTGGTCCCAGCCCATCAGCAGATCCTGTGGCCTGAGGCCAGTGGTGCCCTTCCCCCATCCAGCCACAGTTTCTTCCACTGTGAAAGAGGAGGGAGGATGTATTAGTTTGCTTAGGCTGCCATAACAAAATACCACAGAACTGGGTGACTTAAACAAAAGAAATCTATTTCTTCTCTGTCCTACAGGCCAGAAGTCCAAGATCAAGGTGTCGGCAGGTTTGGTTTCTTCTGAGGTCTCTCTCCTTGGCTTGCAGACAGCACCCTCTTGCTATGTCCTCATATGGCCCCCCTCCCCCTCTGTGCCTGTGTCCTATTCTCTTCTTATAAGGACACCAGTCATATTGGCTTAGAGCCCATCCATATAGCCTTATTTTACCTTGATTACCTCTTTAAAGTCCCTGTCTCCAAATAAAGTCACATTCTAAAGTACTGGGGGCTAGGACTTCAACAGGCTTTTTGGAGGGACTCAGCTGAGCCCATAACACAGGAGCAGCTCTAACTGCTCCCTTCCTGAAACCCCAAAGCTATTGCCACTGTCGGGGGTGGGGCTGCTGAGGCCAACAGTGGAGGAGGTGGCAGAGGAGGGAGGTTGGCACTTTTCCTTTCTCTTTTCAGTTGACCCTGATTTTGACAGCTGGGAGGGACCTGATCGTGATTAAAACACAGAGCTTAGCCCTGCTCCAGAATAAGAGAGGGCCTTAGAGTCTGTGTGTGGGGGGAGGGCAAATTCCTCTTCCTGAGCTAGAGTGAGGGAGAACTTGCATGAGGGGACCAGGAAAGGGCTGATGACCCCCATGGCCCAGAGTAACCCTGACACTGGCAGGGGACATCTGCCCCCTCTCCCGAAACTGGCACCCCTCCCCCACCATCACCCCGGTTCCCTACACTCTGTGCTTTCCTCTTAGAGCCCTTGCTGTCACTCATCATTGTTTATTTGAAAAACTGTTTAATGCTGTCTCCCTGTTCTCCCTACTCCCCAACTACAAGTTTCACGAGGGCAGATTTATTCTTGTACCCTCAGTACCAAGCAAAGTGCCTGACACAGCTCAAACCGTATTTACAGAAGGAATGTATGCAACCAGTGAAGGTTTACAGCTCTTGCCTTCTGTCTTCTCCTGTGGCCCAATCAGACCGGTTCCATGCTCTTCTACTGAGCCACAGATTATAACCGGGGCACTTTTACCAGTTAATGGCCAGGGAAACATAATCCGTGGTCAGGGCTCCTGCAGTGCCCCACTCCCCTCCGTTCTTCAGTCCAGCAGCCTCTTTCACAATCCCTTCTCCTGCATGGGTGGAACTCTCTGGGCCTTGGAGGGACTAATGCATATAGTAACCCACTTTGGTCTACATCTCTACCTCTCTCTTCTATCTGATTGCCTTCTAGGTCACTGGAAACTCCCCATGGATTCTCCCTCTCCTCAGGCTGGTTTTACATCATCCTTGAACAGAAGGTGGGATAATTAGGGAAAATACTAGGCAAGAAGAATTGACAGAACTTGATGGATAAGGGAGCCAAGAGAAAAAACAAAAGTGACTCTAACACCTTGAACCCGAAGGCTGGGAAGGTTCTGGTGGCATTAACAAAAAAGAGGGGAGCTGTGGGTATGATCCAGGGGGTTGACAAGCTGCTAATTGCAGTCAAGACCACTTTGGGGGCAGATGGGGTGAGTACAGGAATCAGTCCGGCTGGAGCTTGGACACAGGGAATGTTCAATCAGCATTTGTTGAAGGAATGAAGGCGCTGTTGCCTGAAATCATGTCAACACATTCTTGAGAAGACGGTTTTACTTTATCTTGGTGCTTCCGTGCCCCCACAAGGGGGTTTTAGTAGCCACAGCCATTTTTCATAAGCGGTGGTTCAAAGGAGCAAAAACCAACACTGCTCCTGAGCAGCTTCCAGTCAAACTGGAGAGAGAAGGTGTACACTTAGGAGAACCAGAAGACAAAGCCCTCGCTTTTTACTTACCTCTTTTCCAAAGAGATAGAATGTCACGATCCTCTCAGTGACGGAGATGCAAGGATTACTCAAAGCCCAAGTACTTGAAAGCAGTGAGAGCCCCAGAGGGACTAAACTACCCCAAGCCAACTCCCACGGGAAAGGAGAGAGTCAGTGCAGCCCCGAGCTCAGGCTTGTCTCACCTTTCATTGTGGTATCAAGACCTTGGCCATTAACAAGCTGAGTACAGTATCAAAAGAAGTACAGAAAGCAGTGTGTGAACAGGACAGAAGATGATGCCAGTGTTCCCTGCTAATGAATCAGAACGTCTTCACTGTTTCCAGCGTGTGCTGTTTTCAGCACGTGATGTTTCGATTCTGTGCAGGGAAGGCTTTTGCCCTTTGTGCAGTCCCTGTACTAAACAGGCCCTTGCGTTCCCACAGTAGAACTGTTTTGACACATACTGTAAAACAGGGAGAAGAACAAGCCTCCCCCATGACCCCACTAGGCTCATGTAATACTTCTCATTACTTTGATATATGTCCTATTAATGCCACCTGCACCCCAATATGGATCGTAGGGTTATTGGGGAATCTCAACTCGGAGCCTGCAGCAGCTTGATTTTCTTTCTAACCACTACTCTTGATCATATCTGTTGAATGTCTCTTCCCTGCTAGGTTGCAGACCCCATCATATCTCAGTTGGATCCCATAACCTTCCAGTCACTGCTGGTTCCTGGAACTCAATCCAGGTTAGCACTGGTCATCAGAGGTTGCTGACATCATGAAAAGAAAGAGAAGCAGACATATGGGCCTCCTGACCGAAGAGCACATTGTCATTAGTAAAATCCTAAAAGAAAAAACAAAACAAAAAAACTAACCTGAATTTGAGTCTCTAGATTTAACCACCAGTTTGTAGAGAATATAGGGGGGAAATGACAATGTTGAAAAACAGCAGCAAAATGCAGACCATGGGAGACTTTACAGGACAAATGATCCAGTCTCTTCAATTAAAAAATTACAAGGAAAAACAAGGTGGAGGAGAAACCTAGAGGTTAGAGGTTGGTAAACTTTCTTGTGTGAAGAGCCAGACAGTAAATATTTCAGGCTTTGAAGGCCATCTCATCTCTGCGGCAAATACTCAACGTGGCCCTTGTAGAAGTTGTCACAGACGATATGTAAATTAAACGTGTGGCTATGTTCAAATAAGACTTTATTTATGGACACTGAAAGTTGAATTTCATAGGCTTTTCACATGACAAAGAATTATTCTTTTATTTATTTTTTATCCTTTTAACCGTATAAAACCAATCTTAGCTTGAGGGTCATACAAAAACAGGCATTAGGCAGGATTTAATTCTTTGTGGGCTGCAGTTTCCAGACTGTATTTTAACTAAAAGAAATTTGAGACATGTCAACCAGTTACAATTTATGAACTTTACTTGGATTTTGGTTCAAACAAACAAACAAAAAAAGTGTAAAAATCAGAGAAATGTGAACTTCAGTTGATCTGATAACATGGAACTGCTAAAATGTTTTTAAAGGTGCTAATGGTATTGTCATCTTTCTTTTTAAAAGATTCTTTATCTTTTAGAGATATGTACTGAAATATTTGCAGATGAAATCTGGCATGTGCTTCAAAGTAATCTGAGTGTAGAGAAAGTGGTTAGGGTGTTAAACAAAAATTATGGGAGGCCATTGTTTTGTACTGAGTTCCTGCGCTAGTCCCCAAAAGATCAGACCAAACCAAATGCAGTCACTCATATTAAGTGCCACATAATCAAACTGTAACTTTAAGAAAGCAGATATAGCTCAAAACAGACCAGTTTTTCTTTCTACTGAAAACAGATTCCAGCATAAGAAGGAAGTCCCCTCTGCTCTAACTTTTATGAAAAAGTAACCTGATGCGAATTAGTTTTTGGTTTTTCTTTTTGTTGTTCTTTCCTTGATCCTACCTTTTAAAACCTACTGTTCTTCTATTTCCCAGTGAGACTTGAGAACAAATAAATCCATTTTCAATGGTAACAGAGAGTGATGTCAGTGCCTAAAGTTTTGGTCAATCTCTCAAAATTGAGATGTTGACCAAAAGGCGGGGGGCGGGGAGGGGGTTGCTAAATTAAGTTTGGTGAAAGTTTTTTAGACATAGTGAACTGTAAACTAACCTGATGTGCAAACAGACTATAACCTTATTCTTGTAACAAGCAGCGGAGTCTCAGACAATTACCAGGAGCCAACTATTCAAACCATGTTCAAATAAGACAAACACCCAGCTGTAACCAATCCACCTGTTTCTGTAACTCACTTCAATTTCCTAACATCCCTTTCCCTTTATGTTTGTAAATCTTAGCTGACCATGTGGCAGCCTGGGAGTTGCTCTGAACATATTCTGATTCTGGCAAGCTGCCTAATTTGCAAATCATTCCTTTCTCAATTAACCTCTGTTAAATTTAATTTGTCTAAAGTTTTTCTTTTAACAGAGGATGTAGATAAAACAAGACTGACCACATACTGATAACTGCAGAAGCTGGGTGAAGGTAAATGGGATCCATTATTCTGTTTTCGCTACTTTTATATGGTGGTGAACATTTCTATAATAAAAAGTGAAAAATCAAAACAAAACTCACAACTCAACTAATGAAAACCTTTTGATCTCAAGTCCTATTCACGTCAGGTGAGATGCATGGCTTGAATCTGAAAGTGGGGGGAGCACAGTTTGCTCCCTTGGGCACCCTCCCTCCCACTGCAGTACCCTGGGAGGGGAGGCAGGAAGGACTGTTCACCTAAAGGACACCTTGTCTTCCTCTCTCCTCTTTAATGACGACCTCCTCTGCAGTTGGGGCCAGGGGGCAGGAACAGAGTTGACAGATCCTGGCAAGCCACAGGGCAGTCTGGGGACTCCCTCTAATTCTGTGCAGTTTTCATCCTAGAGCTGGGGCCTTTGCTTATGTGGTCTCTGTAGAGATAGTGTGCAGACAAGGTTGTTTTATTTCAGCATTCTCGGAGAGGCACCTGGGTCTCCCTTTGGACCTTTCTAGAAGGAGGAGTCCTTTCTCCTCCCACCCTCCAGCCCCATCTCACTGCCTGGCCAGCCCTGTGGCTTGTGCTTCTCCACCTCAGCTCCTCCTCGTCATGCCACAGGAAGCTCTGAGGTCCTCATCTGGGTGCTGTGAGAGCCAGGAGCTAATCACCAACAGACCTTCACTACAGGATCTTCAAGGGCTATCTGTATCTTAGGAAGAAAAAAGGTGACTTCAGAGGGAAGGTCTGTGATGCAAGAAGGAATGATGAGGAATGGTGGTGGCAAACACGTAGGTAAATCTAAACATAATAATTATAATAATGATGTGAATTCAGGATTAGAAAAAGAGCGGAACTAAAATAGCACAGGAGGAGAAAATGGGAGTAAAAGCGTTCTGGTTTTCTTGCATTGTTTCAGACCAGTGTTTAGAATATTAATTTTAGCCTTTAAGCATACATGTTAAAATTTCAAAGGCAATAAGTAAAAGAACAGAGTGTAAACTTCCAAAGGAGTAGATGGAAAAATGTAACATACCTATGATTAGATCTTTGTGAAGAATCTTATAAAACTTCATTGAAAGATGTTAAAGAAGACTTAACAAAAACAGAGATAAAATACATAGTGGGTTAGAAGACTCAGTTTTGTAAAGATGTTGCTATGGTTTGAATGCCCCCTCTAAAACTTATGTTAAAACTTAATCTTCAGTGTGGCAGTGTTGAGAGGTGGTGCCTTTAAGAGGTGATTGGATCATGATGACTCTGGCCTGAGGAATGAATTAATCCATTCATGAACGAATGGATTAATGGATTATCATAGGAGTGGAACTGTGGCTTTATAAGAAGAGGAAGAGAGACCTGAGCTAGCACATTAGCACACTCAGCCCCCTCCCCATGTGATACCCTGCACTACCTTGGGAATTTGCCGAGTTCCCCACCAGCAAGAAGACCCTCCCCATATGTGGCTCCTCAACCTTGGACCTCCCAGACTCAGAACTGTAAGAAATAATTTTTTAAAAATTTATAAATTACTCAGTTTCAGGTATTCTGTTATGAGCAACAGAAAATGAACTGAAACAGAGAATTGGTAGAGAAGTGGGAATGTTGCTTATGATGAATATCTGAAAATATGGCAGCGGCTTTGAAACTGGGCAATGGATACAGGCTGGAAAAATTTGGAGGAGCAGGCTAGAAAAAGCCCAGATTCTGGTGAGGGCCTAGAAGACAAGAAGGCCAGGGAAGGTTTGGATAAGTGGTCATGACCAGAATGCTGATAGAAATACGGACAGAAAAAGGCCATTTTGATGAGGTTTTAGATAGAACTGAGGAACAAGATATTGAAAACTGAAATAAAGGTCATCCTTGTTACACACTGGCAAACAACTGGTCTGTACTGTGTCCATGCCTGAATGCTTTATGGAATGTAGAACTTAAGAGCAATAAATTAGAATATTTGGTGGAAGAAATATCTAAGCAGCAAAGCATTCCAACTGCTGCACAGCTACTTTTAACCACCTATGCTAAGCTGTGAAAGGATAAAAATAACTTAAAGACACAATTTACAATCCAAAGGGAAACAAAGCAGAAAGGTTTGTAAAACTCTCAGTCTGGCCATGTAAAGAGTAAAAAACTGTGTTCGTAAGAAGCCAAGGGGATGGCCCAGTGACCTTTTGCTAAAGACGTAAATACACAGAAAAGGGATCATCAAGAGAATGGAGAAAGACTCTGAAGGTATTTCAAAGATCTTTGAGGCTGCTTCTCCCATCACAGGCCCAGAGCACAGAAGGGCAGAATGATTTTTGACGATAGGCTCAGGGTGTCCTCCATGGGGTCAATGCTGAGGGCCACCTCAGGTCTCTGCTCCCTGCATTCCAGTGGAGTATTTCTTGGCAGCCCCAGCTGTGGCTGAAGCAGCCCCACGTGCAGCTTGACCTATTGCTCCAGGGGGCACAGACATAAACCTTGAAGGTGTCCATGTGGTATTAATTCTGTAGGCCCACAGAATACAACAGATACAAAAGCATGGCAGATTCCACCTATATTTCAAAGTATATATTGAACAGCTTGCCAGTCCAAGCAGAACTTGTCACAGGGGTGGAGCCACTGCAGAGAGCCCCTACTAGGGCAATGCCTATGGAGCTGCAGGAGTGGGACCACCACCAAGACCCCAGGACTGTAGAGCTTCCAGCATGAAATGCCAGCCTGGGAAAGCTCAGGTGTGGGCTGAGCCAAGGAAAGCCATGAAGGAGGGGCTGCCTGAGGGGGTCCAGCACTCACACCAGTGTACAGAGGATGTCAGACATGGAATCAAGGGAGATTATCCTCCAGCTTTAAGATTTAATGTCTGCCCTGCTGAGCTGTACACTTGCTTAGGGCCTATTACCCCCTCCTTTTGGCCTATTTCTCCCTTTTGGAAAGGGAATGTGTACCTTGTACCTGTCCCACCATCGTATCTTGGAAGTAGATATCTTGTCTTGATTTCACAGATGAGACTTTGGGCTATTGAGGTGGTGCTAGAATGAGTTAAGACTTTGGGGCTATGGAGATAGAATGAGTATTTGTATGTGAAAAGGACATGAGTTTTGGGGGGCCAAGGACAGAATGCTATTGTTTAAATGTCCCCCCCCAAAACTCATGTTGAAACTTAATCTCCTGTGTGCCAGTATTGAAAGGTGGTGCCTTTACGAGGTGGTGCTGTCATGAATGGATCATGATGGCTCTGCGCTCGTAAATGAATTATTCCATTTGTAGATTAATGGATTGATGGATTAATGGGTTATCATGGGAGCAGAATTGGTGGCTTTATAAGAAGAGGAAAAGAGACCTGAGCTAGCACCTTAGCACATTCAGCCCCCTTCACCATGTGATACCCTGTGCCACCTCAGGACTCTGCAGAAGAGTCTCCACCAGCAAGAAGGCCCTCACCAGATGTGGCCTCTTGGCCTTGTGCTTCCCAGATTCCAGAACTGTAAGAAATAAATTTCATTTCTTTATCAATTACCCAGTTTCAGGTATGGCAGAAAATGGACTAAGACAGATGTCAAAATTGCAAGCTAATTTATTGATTCAATGTAATTCCAATCAAAATGCCAACAGAGTATTTTAAGCAACTTGATGAGCAAATTCTGAAATTTATATTGAAGGGCAAAAGCCCAAGATAGTTAGGAAGCTCCTGAGGAATAATAAGGAGGGAGGAATCTCCAGATATCCATACATCAAGATTTATCATAAAGATGTAGTAATTAGATCACATGATAATAGTACAAAGACAGACACATTTACCAGTGGAACAGAATAGAGTTGATGACATTACTGCTCATTCATGAAAGCCTGATACAGGACAGAGGTGACCTTGTTTATCACTGGAAAAGGAGAAACTATCAATAAGTGATGCTGAGATAAATAGCTATGCATATGAAAAACTGAAATTGGATTCCTGCCTCCCACATACACAAAACTCAGTTCCAAATAGATTAAATGAAAAAGGCAAATTTTAAAAACATTTAAAAAGATAAAATCTTTTTTTTTTTTTTTTTAATTTCAGGGCAAGGGAGGACATCATGAAAAGACAGAGAGCTGGCCATTAAGAAATGATTTATTAATTCTGCTTCAATAAAGTTAATACCTTCTTTTCATCAGAAGACATCATGAAGAAAATGACTTGAAAAGACAAGTTATGATCTGGAAGAAAATTTTGTAAACAAGTATAATTGAGTAAAGATGAGTATCAAGGATGTACAAAGAACTGCTACAAATCAATAAGAAAAGAATTCCTGAGAAAAATGGGCAAAAGACATGAACAGGCACTTTTTAAAAGAGAAAATCTAAATGGCTGATAAATATATGCAAAGGTCTCAACTTTATTAGTGATCAGGGAAATGCAATTCAAACTTCAGTGAAATACTATTTCATATTCACCTACCTGAAGCAATTAAGAATGTGACAGTACTAAGTGTTGGTGAAAATGCAAATCAGTAAGAATTCTTATGCATTGCTGGTAGAAGTGAAATTTGTATCACCAATTGGGAAAATGTTCTAGAGTTTCATTGTAAAGTTGAACATTTGCAAACCCCCCCTAGGTATTAAATCCCATGGAATCTCTTGCATACATACACCAGGTCACAATTGGGTTCTTTTTGGTTGTGTCCTACCCCAAACGGGAAAACAAAACACAACAAAACAAAAAACAACCAAGTGGTTTTATCACCGGATCAGTAAATTGTGGTATATTCACATATGAAATATTTCACAGCAGTGAAAATGAATTGCAGGTCTACACGGCAATGTGTATGTATTATAGAAACAACTTTGAAAGAAAAAAGTTGCAGAAGAGAACATACAGCATGATACCAGTTGTCTTAGATTGTTCAGGCTGCTATAATAAAATATCATAAACTAGGTAGCTTATAAATAACAGAAATTTATTTCTCATAGATCTGGAGTCTGGGAAGTCCAAGATCAAGGCACCTGCAATTGCGTCTGGTGAGGGCCCACTTTCTGGTTTGTAGATGGCAATGGTTGTATCCTCACGTGGGGGAAGGTGCTGGCTGATTCTCCCTGGCCTCCTGCATATGGACAGTAATGCCACTCATGAGGCCTTCACCCCATGACCTAATCACCTCCCAAAGGCTCTGCCTCCTAATGCCATCACTTTTTTTTTTTTTTTTTACAGTAGAATATATTGAACTCTTTAAAAAAAAATTTTTTTTTATTTTTTTTATTTTGTCGATATACAATGTGATTGATTATTGTTGCCCCTTACCGAAGTCTCCCTCCCTCCTCCGTCTCCCCCCTCCCCCCAACAATGTCCTTTCTGTTTACTTGTCCTATCAACTTCAAGGAACTGTGGTTGTTATGTCTTCTTCCCCCCCCCCCCCCGTTTTTTTGTGTGTGTGTGTGTGTGTGTGTGGGTGGGTGTGTGTGAATTTATTTATTTATTTTTAGCTCCCACCAATAAGTGAGAACATGTGGTATTTCTCTTTCTGTGGGGTTAGGATTTCAGCATATGAATTTTGGCAACCAAACATTTTGGATGCAAACATCCAGACTATAGCACCATTTTTATAAAGTTTTAAATAACCCAAACAAAACAATGTATCAGAGATGAAAAGAAGCGATTGAAAAAACTTTTTAAAAGCAAGGGCAAGGGCCAAGCCCGTGGCGCACTTGGTAGAGTGCTGCACTGGCAGCGCGGTGACGCTCCCGCTGCGGGTTCGGATCCTATATAGGGCTGACCGGTGCACTCACTGGCTGAGTGCCGGTCACGAAAAAAGCGACAAAAAAGAAAAAAAAAAAAAAAAAAAAAAAAAAAAAAAAAAAAAAAGCAAGGGCAAGATGGAAGACTCAGGAAAGAGGTTACGTGGGTGGGGCGGGGGCAGAAAGGTGGGATAAGGCAGAACACACAGGCCAGAGCAGCTGTACCAGGCGCGTTCCAGTCCTTAAGTGCGATGGGGTGTTCCTGGGGAGCCATTTCATCACGTTCCGTAGCTTCATGTATTCCACGTATTCTTTTGCATCGATTCTAGATGTACATATTACACTTACATATATAACATACATGTATTTTAAAATGAAAAACTGAATCCCTCAGGATTTTGTCTCCTGAGTGTGCCTCGCAAGGCTTCCTAATCTGGTCTCAACCTCCCCCTCCACATGTCGCTCCCCTGCGCCAAAACATTCAGTCTCCCCAGTCACACAGATGCCACCTCTGAGCCTTTGCTCATATTGTTTTGCGTTACCTTCCACCCCCGAATAAGCTCCTACGCCCCTTTGTCCTGCCTTTCCTCTCAAAACCCCCCAGATTCCAGGGCCTGCAAGCGCGCGCTTTCGCGCCACCCTCTGTTCCTGGGCGCCCCGCGCGCCCCCGCCGTTTGCCCCGCGCGCCCCCGCGGTTTGCCCCGCGCGCCCCCGCCGTTTGCCCCGCGCGCCTCCGCCCCGCGCGCCCCCGCCGTTTGTCCCGCGCGCCCTCGCCCCGCCCGCCCTCGCCCCCGCGCGCCCTCGCCCCGCCCCCCGCAGTTCGTAGCTTCGCCGCCCGCGGCTCCGCGGACCAGGGACCGCGCCCTCTGGGGACTCGCCGGGCGCGTTGTCCGTTGCGAGGCCCGGGGGCCGGCTTGGTCGCGGCGGCGGGATGGGCCTGAGCCGGATCCCGGCAGCCGGCGGGAAGCTCCGCCTCCCTAGGTCGCCCCGGTCCCGCCCCAAACCCGCCTCGAGAGCCGCCAGCTCGGGGTCAAAGGACGACCGACACCCTGCTCCCGGACGTTCTGCTGCACAGCAGGGGGGCCCCTCCCCGCGAGGCCGCCGCGCCCCGGCCCCGAAGCTCCCCTGGGTGGTTGTCCAGGTCCCAGCGGGTCGCTGGGCCTCCAGAAAAGGCAGACAGTTACCTTCAAGTCTTCTTCTCTAGACGTTAACCGTGATGCGTGAGTGTCAGAGCGACCGTTTATTGTCAGTTTAGCGAAAGCGAGATGGGCATCCAGGGACTCCCCGCTGCTGGACTTTAGGTGGAAGTGGGCGGCGGGGGCAGCTCCGCGGCGGGAGGACTTGGCTCCAGCTCCGGCCTAGCCCCGAGATCTGGGACACGGGCAACCCTCACTTCTCCACAAGATCGCTTAGGATCGGGGACAGGGCACTTCTTCATCCTCTTCCCGTTGCTGTCTCCGGAAATCCCGGTTTCTTTTTCGCAGAGGAACTGAGCCCTCTCCAGCACCTAGTCCCCACATCCCTGTCATCCACCCCAAAATGCATGGAGAGAGAACCAGGAGTCGGGCACGGTTCTAGACTAGAGCTCCACGTCCACCTTTGCGTAGCCATCAAGATGCTCGCTCCAACTCCCCTTTGACAGGATTCACCCCACCCCCCTTCCCCAACAGAAAGCAACTGTGGTTTGAACAGCATTTTTTCCCCTTGAATTAGAAGAAGAATCGGTGGGATCCCAAGCGTTGGTCCAGCTCCTGCCCAAGGAGCCCTGGCAGAGCACTATAGAAAAGGGCCGAAGTGTCCAGCAGGGGTAAGATTCTTTGAAAGGACTGGTCTTTGGGTGGGAGAAGCCTTTTTTTTTTAAAATATAAAGATGACCAGTAAGGGGATCCTAACCCCTGACTTGGTGTTGTCAGCACCACGCTCACCCAGTGAGCTAACCAGCCATCCCTATACAGGGATCCGAACCCGTGGCCTTGGTGTTATCAGCACCACACTCTCCCGAGTGAGCCACGGACCGGCCGGAGAAGCCTTTTGAAACATTGACTTGATTGGGAGTTTTGTAAAAGAAATCTGGAGGTGGTTTCTGTGTGAACCAGCTTACCACTAACCAGTAAGTGGGAGGCTGTTGTTCTCCTGGTAATAAGAGATTGCACTGGGCCTGGGACTTCCGCTGGCGGTAGGCAGGCCTTGCAGCAGTTCCTAGCCACAGGATCATTCTCCAGACCCCTGGGAACTGAATCACTTTAGTAGAAGGCTTACAATATTGCTGCTTGGTCTCTAACCGATGAATGATGCAACATTTTGCAGATTCCCTCAATTCACTTTCATTAATAACATGATGGTTACCTCTTTTTAAAATTCTGAGGGGCTGAAATTTTGGAGAAGAGCTGTACTTAAAATGAGGGGTTCCCCTTCCCCATACACTATTGCAAAAGAATTAAAACATGGGAAAAGGTAAAGAAAAAGCCATTATTGGTGTAACAGATGTGTACATATGCTCTCTCATTTAACCTTCTTGACAACTCTATGAGACAAATATGATCATCTCTATTTTATAGATAATCAAACAGGTTCAGACAGATTAATTAACTAGCTCAAGGTTGGTGTCAAAGGTAAGTTTCAAACTCAGGTCTTTTTGGCTCCAAAATATTTCCCTTTACTATACCGCCTCAAAAGCACACTGTTGCCTTTCATTTCAGTCCTCTGCTGTAACATTTTGTTTCAAAGGACACAGTACACTGATTTCTTTCACATTACTTGCAATTACAGTGTTGTGGCTTAACAAGATTTCTCAGAAATATGGAATTATTGGAATAAATAGCTCAAGAGTTCAAGGGACTTGCTTCTGAGCAGTGGGACCAGGATGAGAAGGGGAGGGGTGAGGTCCCCTTGCATTTCACTGTAAGCTCTTATGTACTTGTTTTGAAAAAAATCTATGTGCAAGTGTCTCTTTGATAAATATTTTTAAAAGATTATTAGCAAACTTTAAAAACTGGGAAAGTTATTCAGTGCTATCATTAGCATTTTAAACAGTTGTCAGAAACCAGTAAACTGCAATTTTGTGGTATGAAAGCGAATGACTTCACAGAAACTGGTTTAGGGAGAAGTGGCACCTACAACCTCAAAAGTGAAAAGTATCTGAAAAGTCACAGATCTGAAGTGATCTGCAATACAGATTTTCCACTAATTGTGAAATAGTTTTATTTGTTAACCATGTGACTGTACAATGATTTAGGGAGAAGCCTGTAGTTAACTTGGAGACCACACCCAGGCAGAGAGAGCGGAGATGGACTCAACACCCAAGCCTGAGTGTGAAGGCAAGTTAACAACGCGAGCCGCTGAGGTAGGTGGAACAAGAATTCTTAGAGTGAATATGTTTAACCTCCTGGCAACTTCTCTACATATTGTATTTTACTTTATTTAGACCATGTCTAATAAACATCCACATTGGTTTGGGATGTTAGTTATGCTTTTTTTAAAATAACCCAGCTTTATGGAGGTATAATTGACATATAGTAAGTTCTACAAATTTAAAATATACAATTTGGTATGTTTTAGTATTTGTATACACTTGTGTAACCATTACCACAATCAAGATAGTGAACATCATCATGCGCAAGTTTCTTTGTGTCTCCTTGTCATCCCTCCCTCTTCCCATCCTGTCCCCGTCCCAAGGCAACAACTGACCTGCTCTCTGTCACTACAGATTAGTTTGCCTTTTCTAGAGATTTACATAAATGAAATCATATCATATGTGCTCTTTTCTGTCTCGTTTCATGTAATTATTTTGAGATACGTCCATGTTGTTGTTTGTAATCAATAGTTGAATCCTTGTTATTACCGAGCAGTATTACATTGTATGGATATACCACTATTTGTTTACTCATTCACGTGTTGATAGTCATTTGTGTTGTTTCCAGGTTTTGACTATTACAAATAAAGCTGCTATGAACATTTGTGTAAGAGCCTTTGTACAGACATATGTTTTCTGTTGAGTAAATGCCTAGGAATGAAATGGCTAGGTGATATGGTAGGTTGTCTGTTTCACTTGCTGTTTTTTAAAATGGTGATATCATTTTACGTTCCCACCAGCAGTGTATGAGAGTTCCAGTTCCTCCACATCCTCATCAGCAATGATATGGTCAGGTCAGTCTTTTAAATTTCAGCTATTCTAATAGGTGTGTAGGTATCTCATCGTGGTTTTAATTTGCATTTCCCTAATGACCAATGATGTTGAACATCTTTTCATGTGTTTATTTGGCATCCATACATATCTTTGGTGAAGTGTTTGAATGTTTTGCCCATTTTTTCCTACTGTTTTGTACAAGTATATTTTGAGAGTTCTTCAGAAATTCTCTGTACAAACACTTTATCAGATATATGGTTAGCAATATTTTCTTTCAGTATGTGTCTTGTCAAAACAGGTTCTAACATTTTGATGAAGTCCAATTTATCAGCTTTTTCTTTTATGAATTTTACCTTTGTGTCTAAGAGATCTTTGCCTAATCCAAGGTTACAAAAATTTTCTCCTGTTTCTTCTATATATTTTATGGTTTTAGTTTTTACATTTACATCTTTGATACATCTTGAATTAATTTTTGTGTATGGATCAAAGTCTATTTTTTCCATATGGATACAACAGTTGATCTAGCATCATTTACTGAAAAGACTATCCTTTCTCCACTGAGTTGCCTTCCCACCTTTATAAAGAAAACCAGTTGTCATGTACTTGCGGGTCTCCTTCTGAACTCAGTTTTGTTCTGTTGATCATATTTAACTATTGTGAGGCCAATACCACACTTTAGCTTTATAACAACTCAGAGTCAAGCAATTTTAGCCCTTCAACTTTGTTCCTCTTTTTCAAAGTTGTTTTGGCTATTCTAGGTGCTACAAAAAATCTGCTGGGATTTTGGTTGGAATGGCATTGTATCTTTAGATAACTGGCAATAACTACTGTTTTCTGACCCACGAACAAGGTGTTGTATTTATTTAGATCTTTAATTTTTCTCAGCAATGTTTTGTAATTTTTATTGTAAAGATATTGCACATCTTTTGGCCAGTATTTCATATTTTTGGATACTGTTGAAATGGTATTTAAAAATATTTAAAATTTTAAAAATGTGAAACACTTCAATTTCTGATTATTTGTTGCTAGTAAATGGAAATCCAATTCATTTTTGTATATTTATCTTGAAACCTTCAATCTTGCTGGACTAACTTAATTGCTTAAGTAACCTTTGTTGGTAGATTCCATCAGACTTTTTACATAGATGATAATGTCGTCTGCAAAAAAAGACAGTTGTACTTCTTCTTTTCCAATCTGGATGCCTTTTATTTATTTTTCTTAAATTAAACTAGCTAGAACTTTTACTGCAATGCTTAATAGAAGTAGAGGGAGTAGACATCTTTGTCTAAGTCCTTAAAAAGGAAAACTTTCCACCATTACCATTTAGTATGATATAAGCTGTGGCTTTTTTTTTTTTTTTTTTTTTTTATAGATGCCATTTATCAGATTAAGGAAATTCCTTTCCTTTGCTAGTTTGAGAGATTTTTCTTTTTCAATCAGGAATGGATGTTTGATTTTAACAAATACTTTTTCTGCATCTATTGAGATGATTATCGGGTTTTTCTTTTTTAGTTTTAATTGCATTGATTGGTGTTTGGCTGTTATGATAACCTTGAAATTCTGGGGAAAAAAGCCAAGTAGCCACGATGTATTCTCCTTTCAAAATATTGTTTAATTTGATTTACAAAATTTTGTTTAGAATTTTTGCATTTATGTTTATAGAGGATATTGGTCTTTTAATTTAATTTTCTTAAATTTTAAAATTTAATTTAATTTAATTTTCTTGTAATTGGTTTTGGTATTAGGGTAATTCTAGCGTCATAGATTGTGTTTGGAAGTATTCCTACTCTATCATTTTCTTGTGTAGAATTGTTTTATTTCTTCCTTTAATGTTTGGTAGAATTTAGCAGTGAAGCCATCTGGGCCTGATGTTTTCTTTGTGGGAAGGATATTAACTACAAAATCAATTTCCTTGATACATATAGAAATACTCAGGTTATCTATTTCTTTTCGAGTGAGTTTGATAGTTTGGTCTTTCAAGGTATTTTCCCCATTTAATATAACTTGTCAACTATATTGGCATAAAGTTGTTTATAATATTTCCTTACTATGCAATTAATATCTGTAGAATCTGTAGTGAAGTCACCTCTCTTATTCCTGATATTGGTAATTTATGATTTCTCTTTTTTTTCTCCTTATCATTTGGTTAGAGTTTTATCAATTTTATTGATTTTCTTAGGTAACCAGCTTTTTATTTCATTGATTTTCTCTGTTGTTTTTCTGTTTTCTATGTCTCTGACTTCTGCTGTGATCTTTATTATGTCCATTCTTCTGCTTAGTTTGGGTTTAATTTTTATTTTTTTCCTAATGTCTTAAGGTGGAAGGTGAAGGTCATTGATCTCAGACCTTTCTCCTTTTTCTAGTGCAGGCATCTATTGCTATAAACTTCCCCCTGAGCACTGCTTTAGTGGCGTCCCGCGAATTTTAATACATTTGTTTTCATTGTCATCCAATTCAGAGTACTTACTTTTTTCCCTTTTGATTTCTTCTTTGACCCGTGGGTTATGAATAAAGAATTATTTAATTTCCAAATGCTTAAATATTTTTGAGATATCTTTTTGCTATTAATTTATGTCCATTCTGTTTTGGTCAGAGAATATACTTTGTGTGACTTGAATCCATTTATATTTATTGAGATTTATTTTATGGTCCCAAATATGGTCCATCTTGGTAAATGTTCTGTTAGCTCTTGAGAATATGTGTTCTGCTATTATTGGGTAGAATGTTCTATAAACATCAATTAGGTCAAGTTAATTCTTAGCATTATTCAGGTCTTCTGTTTATATTTTTCTATCAATTATAGAGAGGAGTATTGAAATTTCTGACTATAATCGTGGATTTGTTTATTTTCCTGACAATTTTATCAGTTTATTCTTATTGAATTGCGAAGCCCTATTATTAAGTATGTAAACATTTAAGATTGTTATTTATTTTTGATAAATTGAGTCCTTTATCATTAGAAATTACCTTCTTTATCCCTAGTAATATTCATTGTTTTTAAATCTACGTTGAGGTTGACGTAGCCACTCCATCTTTCTTCCAATTAGGTAGTATGGTATATTATTTTCCTTTCTTTTACTTTTAACCTACTTATGCATTTGCATTTAAAACGTGTTTCTCATAGGTAGCGTAGAGTTCGCTTTTGCTTCCCTCCCCGCCCCCCAGTCTAACAATCTCTTTTAATTGTGGCCACTATTGATATGATTAGATTTGTCTGTCTTTTCACCATTTTTTTCTATTTACCCCATCTGTTCTTCATTCACTGTCTCCTCTTTTTCTTCTGACTTCTTTTAGAATAAGTGAGTATTTCTTATGATTCAGTTTTATTTGTGGCTTACTGGCTATAACTCTATTTTATAATTTTAATTCTTGTTTTAGTTTTTACATTGTACATTTTAAACTTATCACAGTCCACCTTCAAGTGATATTATACCACTTTATATATAGTATAAGTATAATATTTTACTTTCATTTCTTCATACTCGTTGTGTTGTTATATATTTTGCTTATACAAGTTATAAATCTCACTATTAATTGTTATTTTTGCTTAAACACTTATCTTTTGAAAAATATTTATTGACATATAATTCACATACATAAAATTCACCCCCTTAAAATATATAATGCAGCATTTTTAGTATATTCACAGAGATGTGCAACCATCATCACTAACTAATTTTGGAACATTTTCACCACCCTAAAAAGAAACTTTGTATCAATTAGCTGTCACTCCCCACTTTTTCCTATCACCAGTTGCTGGCAACCACTAGTCTACTTATTCTGGACATTTCATGTACATGGAATCATACCGTATGTGGTCTTTTGTGACTGGCTTCTTTTACTTAGCATAATATTTATAGGTTCACCCATGTTGTGCAAGTATATATGATGTATTAGTACTTCATTTATTTTTTATTGGTGAATAATATTCCATTATATGTATATACCACATTTCATTTATCCATCAGCTGATGGACATTTGGGTTGTTTCCACATTTTGACTATTATGAATAATGTTGCTGTGAACATTCACGTACAAGTTTTTGTGTGGTGTTATGTTTTGAGTTCCCTTGGGTGTGTACATATAGTCAGTTATCTTTTAAAAGATTTTAAATTATAAGAAAACATGAAGTGATTGCACCAGTATTTTCTAAGGTGTCTTCTAGCACTAGTAGAAGATTCTGGTGAGCACCTATGATTCTAGGTGTTCAGAGTCTGCTGGGGAACTTGACTATCACAGTTATGGCTGGGTTCATGATGACTTTTTGCATTGTGTTCATGTAAATGAGGCCAGACTCTTGATCTAACGGTCAAAGATTTTTATTTCTCATTATATGATAGAAGAGGAAAATGCCAATTGATTCTACAGATCAACTGTATTGTTTAGGAATATAGAGATGTGAATTATTACAACATTATTATCAGACCAATGAATTATCAAGCCCAACCACCAATAAGAATTTCAGGTTCTTCCTGAAGCGTATTTTCTATACACTATAACAATTTCTAGAATGTTTCAAGACCATTTGTTCAAATTATACTTCCAAGGACTGATTAATATTAACAGAGAACAGAATAAGTTGGTAACGGTTATGAATATTCATAAGGCCTTCATATTGCACCATATAACAAGGTCAATATTCTTGTGAATGTTTGCAATTTAACACCTTATCAAGTCAGATTCTTTAGCAAGTTTTATGATGCAGAAAGTTACTGCTGCCTCTGTAACTGCAGGGTGGCTATTGTCTTCAACACTTTATTGTATGACTACTTTAAAAAAATTTATGAAGACTTGCATTTGTAAGGTTAGGCTCTGGAACTTCATTTGGTACCATTATAAACAAAAAGCAGGCCTGTAGAAGTCAGTGTTACTGGCAAAAATGGAATAAGAGACGAATAGGATTTTACTTAATAACAGTGAAATAAGGATGTTTATAGCATCACTTTGCAGGTTTTTTTTTTTTTTTTTTGTCCAGCAGAGATCTTGGAGGATATTCTTGTCTTTGCCCTTGATGTCCTCACAGACTATTTGGGGAAAAAAGAAGATGAGAATTTATATTCCAGTGTGATAAGCACCATCAGCATCTCCCCATATGAAACTTTGTGTAATGCTATATGAGGTTTCTTTCACCTTTCCTTGTTTGAGAGAGTTATGACAAAAATCTGCCAAGACATATCTCTTCAAGCGGTTCTGCTTTCATCCTAACCTGATTGAGGTCTGTGCATACATCTTTGATAGGCATGTTTTGTTTTCACCCTTCTCTTGTGTCCCCAGTTCTCCCTGGCCATTGTAAGGCTCTTGATGCATCCCTCCAATCACATTTCTGCTGCTTTCACCCTTTAGGACACCAAGAATTACTTACTGCTTTATATAATGGGGATGAATTAAGACAGAGCAGATGAAATAAATGTGTCTTGAGGTCCTAGCACCTGAGCAATGCCAGCTCTTTTCCTAAACTGAGGCCTTGTAGACTGCTGGCCACAACATAGGCCCCCCCCAACCCAGCCCACATTCTGTCCTTCTTCCTTTCTATTCCCTGTATCCATATGCCATCTACAAATTCATCCCCATGCTCACTTGCACCGGCCGTCCTAGCCTTTCTGTTTGTCTACCTGAAATGATGAATGAAAGTCTTTTCTTCCTCAGTGCCTTTGCACTTTCTGGATTGCCAGGACTGCTCTTCCCTGGTTTTTCCAGCCCCTCAGTGTGGCTGTGTTTGTAAGGAACTAGTTCAGGTTAGATGAGGTCATGAGCGTGAGGCCCTGAGCTGATAGGATTAGTGTCCTTATGAGAGGAGACACCAAACAGCTTGCTCTCTCTCTTTCTTCCCCCCACCCCATCCCTCCTGCAAGTGCACACAAAGAAGAGGTCACATGAGCACACAGCAAGATGGCAGATACCTACAAGCCAAGAGAAAAAGCTTCAAGATGAAACCTACCTTGCTGGCATCTTGATCTTGGACTTCCTAGCCTCCAGAACTGTGAGAAAATAAATGTGTGTTGTTTAAGCTGCACAGTCTGTGGTATTTTGCTATGGCAGCCTGGGCCGAGGAACACACATGTGTTCTCTTGAGAGAGGCCCTCCCTGACCTGTCTGTCTGAAGATCAACTCCTCCTCATCATGCCTGTATTAGTCTAGTTTCTGTTGCTTATAACAGAATATCTGAAACTGGGTAATTGATAAAGAAGTGAAATTTATTTCTTACAGTTTTGGAGACTGGGAAGTCCATGGTCCAGAGGGCACATCTGGAGAGGGTCTTTCTCTGGGTGGGGACTTTCTAGAGTCCTGTGGTGACACAGGGTATCACATGATGAGAGTGGGAAGAGTTCTCTCATGTGCTCCTTGTAAAGCCATAAGTCCACACCCATGATAACCTGTTACTCCATGAAATTGATAAATCCATTCACAAGGGCACTGTCTTCAAGATCCAATCACCTTTAAAAAGCCCCACCTTTCAAATTTAGTGATCCGATTTCTCACCCTCTTAACACTGTTACAGTGGGGATCAAGTTTCCAACACATGAACTTTTGGGGGGCACATTTGATCCATAGCAGTGCCCTTGACCTCTGCCCCTTCCCATTCACTTTCCCAGAATGCTTTGCTGCTGACTAATCTACTTTCTCTGCTGTCTTTAGCATCTCCCTCTCTGCTGGAGTCTCACCACCAGAATTTATACGTGTTGTTGTCTTTCCTGTCTTGAAAATGCCCACCCCAGACCCCATGGTTCCCTTCATTTGCCACTTGATACCTCTTCTCCATTTTTTTCAAGGGTCAGAGTTGAAAACAAAGTTCCTAATAGCTGTGTCTTGTCAATTTTCTTCTGCTTCTAGCTTTCCACATCTGCTCTAATGCCCGGTCAGGGACTGGTGCAAGAGTCAGTGGCTTCACAGTATAGGAGCTTCACATTTTTTCTTCCAGGAGTTCAAAGTAATGCCTTTTCTTTGGAATCTGGCTCCTGCTTCTCTGCCACATGCTACAGGCAGGAACAAACCCTCAACCTAGTTTCCTGCACTGCACCCGTCAGATTTATAATACTTTCAGAAATTGTTATTAACCAGGGGGCCTTACAAAAGACCAGTTTTTCTAAGTGGATGCATATTTGTGTGAGAAGGGCCAGAGCTGGGTTGCCAGGTGGTGCAAAGGGAATAAATAGCAGAGGGATGGAGGGTTTTGAAATAACAGCTTATTCCAAAGGGAGAAAAGGGGCAGAAAAATCTTAACTTGCAACTGAATATTGGAGCATCAATTGGGATTGGAGGCTACTCCAGACGATATAGATAGGTTCCTTGTGGTTCATGGAATGCTGGGAAGACAGTAAAGGAAAGAAAAAAGGACCTTGGAAAAGCCTCCAGTATAGCTGCAACCTTGGCTGCACATTAGAATCACCTGGGGAGCTATTAAAACTTTGGCTCCCGAGACATACTCAACACCAATCTGAACTTTCTAAAGCTCTGCAGATGATTTCAGTGTGTAACCAAGGATGAGAACCGATGCTCAATGTAATCAATTTACAGTGGGGGAAAATTTAGCAAGAGAGTGGGTAACTCTAGATGACTGTCAAGTCTGTGAATCTCATTCAATTATCTGCCCTAGTACCCAATCCAGGGGCAATGTTGCAGGTGAGAGAGTATTAAAGAACAAAAGAAAACTCCTTAAAATTCTAGAATTCTCTCCTCACTCCTTCCCCAATCCCTCTACCTTCTGTTTTCTGTACCACAAATCTTGTTAAACATACTTGATGACCAGAACTTGAATTTCATTAGATTTTCTGTTGCTTATAAACAGCATCACAATGAATTGTGCTATCTTCTTGTTATTCCTGGAAATAACACCAAGGATAATTGATTGATTGCTTGATAGTTGTGTTATCGGTGAGAATGACCCAGCCAGTTAGGTGAGAAGTAATTGGTTATTTGGTTGATGGGGACGTGGGCCTATGGGGGTCCTGCATATTCCTGGGAAGAACAGATGTGACTGTCCAGCTGGCTTGGCAGACTTTGAGAGCCCTGCCCTCCACTAGATACTCTGCATGGAGAGTGAATGTCATTGGTTAGGACTGTCAGGTATTGGGGTTTGTGCTCAGATAGAGTGAGATGGAGACAGGAGTGGGTTCAAAGGTAACATAACATCTCATCTGGGTTTCTCTCTGAACTGACTCAGCAATACCTGCCCTATATCGTCACCATCGCCACCACCCCCTCCATCCTGATCAATGCCACAAGTAGCTGAGTTTGATTGATTTAACTCCTGCACCTGCATCTGCAGTTATTGCTCATCCTCGGTCTGTGGGTCTTTTTTTTCTGTCTTAATGTCAGGACTTAGATATTAATGGTCCTTAGGTTACCATATCAGTGAGGGTGGGCCTATGGGCTTTGCTGTGTCCTGTGTATGTGATAGCAGAGATGGTCCCAGCTCAGTGCATATGTCTATTTTAAGACATTAGATTTAATAAATTATATTCCTCTCTTATTTACCTATGTCCAAAAGGGAAAAATAATTAGAAAAAAATCTATGAATCAAAGATCTGTACATACCTAAATTGTAAGTTAAACATAATTTAACCTGCATCAGTACATGCAAATATTGAACCTTTAATTTTTAAGATGAGTTTCAAAATATGTGAAATTCGGACTTCCTTATGGACTTTTAATTTTTAAACAGTTTTATTTAAAACATCACCTTCTTCAGTGTGCTACCACGTCCCAGGACTTAGGGAGGGGTATATCCACATCTCTTTCCCTGGGCTTATGGCAAAAGGAAATGAAATCCAGTTTTATGTCTCACAATATAATTCTGCTTTCTGGGTGAGAAGCCTGGTTTGGGGGGCCCTCTAGTGGGTGCTCAGCTGCCATTGCATTCCCCCCTTTAAACATTTTTTCATTTATTTTAATTTTATTTACCTTTTTCTATTGACACATAAGAAAGGAAGAAATAGAGAGAAATAAATACATACATCATACATACATACGTACATACATACATACATGCATACATACATACATACATACATACATACATACATACATACATACATAAGAAAGAAAGAAAAGACCACAATAATACATTGAACTTTCAGGAGAGGACAAAGCATTTCCACTTTAAGGCAGAAGAAGAAAGAGTTGGTCTGGTTAGGCAGGACGGAGCCCTGATCCTGGTCCTAGCTCTACCACAGATTTGGTGTGAGACCTTGGAAAAAGCACTGCATTTCCTTTGGCCTCAATTCCTTCCATAAAATATTGTAGTGTAGTTTGTCTGTTTTGCACCCATAAAAACTCATTTCTGCAAGTGGGTGGCACTTCTGCAATGGCTAAGTGTGGATCTCAGCAAATCCTTTCCCCCAAAAGTGAAGATAAAGCTGGACAAAATTGCCAAAGACAGCCATTTAGAGACAAAATTTGACCAACGGCATACAGCAAATTGAGAAGTATTAATGCAAGAAGATCTATTGCAGAATCTCAGAAAGAACAATGGAAGTCTATAGTATTTTAGCACCCTTTTCCCCCAGCTCTGTGGCTCTGTGGTAGACAAGGTCTTCCTGGATGGGTGGCGCATGCGGGTGGACTGACAGGCAATGGAGGGAACTGACTTTATTTGGAGAAGAGTGTGGAAAATCCTATGCCCAGAAGTGCTGTTGAAAATAATAGTTATCGCAGCTGCAAACAATCATGGAAAGCCAAAACTGCATCTAGCCTGAGGCTACAATACTGATCAGGACAAGCAACAGACCAGTGGACCAGCCAGAAATTTAACATGGAAATCCAGGTAACAAGACAGCCAAAGAGGGTCTTGAAAAGCTGCCACATATTATTTGGTGATCTGGAAGTTGTATTCAAATTCAGGAGAGACTGAAGGGGCCCTAGTGAGTCTCTCACTCTTGAATGAACACGAGGCCTTGTGAACGCAGAAAGTTAAAGCTGGGACAGACTTGTAAACATCTGGAACTTTGAATGTACTCCAACCCACACAGAGATCCACTGGCAAAAGGTTGGCTCAGGGTGTGGCTCAACGGTCAATCACTGGCTGACCAGTAAGCTATGCTGATCCAGGAAGCCAGGCTTGAAAATGAAAACAAGAAAAAAAAAAAAGCCAAAAAAAGACTAGGTAGATACATCGGTGGTTGCATGCTGACATTACAGAATTAGTTCAGGCTGGTCACTAAATGAACAAACAGCAACAACCATCAGCCCTTATTGGGAGTGTGGTGTTTTTGGAATCCAGAGTTGCTACAATATATTATGTAAAATGTCCAGTTTTCAACAACAAATTTTGAGAGATGCAAAGAAACAGGAAAGAGTGACTCATACACAAGAAAAAAAGCAGTAAATAGAGACTGTTTCCTTGTGGACCCAAATGTTAGGTTTAGCAAACAAATACTTTTAACCAGCTATCATGAATATGTTTAAAGAAATAAGGGAAATCAAGTTGAAAGAATTAAAGCAAAGTGGAATGATGATGATTGATCAAACAGAATATTGATAAGAAGGTAGAAATTATAAAAAAGCATCAAATGGAAATCCTGGGGATGAAAAGTACAATGGCTGAAATAAAGAGTTCACTAGAGGGGCTCCACAGCAAAATTGAGCTGCCAAACAGAAAAAAGAATCAGCAGACTTCAGGATGGATCAGTAGAGATTATCCAACCTAAAAAGCATGAGGAAAAAGAATGAAGAAAAATAAACAGAGCCTCAGAGGCCCATGAGACACCATCAAGCAAACCAACAAATGCATAATGTAAGTCCCATAAAGAGAGAAGGTAAAGAGGCAGAAAACATAGAACAAAAAATAATGGCTGAATACTTCCCAAATTTGCTAAAAATCATTTTCCTATGTAGCCAGGAAGCTCACTGAACATCTATACACAACATAGTCAAACCACTGAAAGCCAAACACAGAGGGAAAATCTTGAAAGCAGCAAGATGAAGAAGACTCATCATGTACAAGGCAACCACAATAAAATTAAGCCAACTTTTCATCAGGAACAGCGGAGGCCAGAAGACAGTGGAATGATGTATTAAAAGTGCTGAAAGAAAACAAAAAACAAACTATCAACCAAGAATCCTATATCCAGTAAACTATCTTTCGAAACTGAAGGTGAAATATAGATAGTCCCAGCTAAATGAAGACTGATAGAATTTGTTGCTAGCAAAGAAAGTTTTTTAGGCTGAAAGGAAGTCACACAAGATAATAATTCTAATCCACAAGAAGCAATGCAAAGTCCCAGTAAAGGTAATTGCATAGGTTATTATATATTTTATCTTTTATTCTAACTAATTTAAAAGACAATTGAATGAAACAATAATTATAAATTTTATTCTTGGTCTTCTAACATGCAAAGATGTAATCAATATGGTAATAATAGCACATAGGAGGGTGGCTGAAACGAAGATATATTGGATGAAGAGTATAACACCAGTTGGTACCTTGAATCAAGGAGAAATGGAGAGAACCAGAAATGGCAAATACATAGTTAATATACAGGATTTTATAAATATATATTTTTCTTTCTCTCTTGACTACTTTAGAAGACATGTTTGATAAAGCAATATTTGTGATACTGTATTGAATTAATAACATACATATATGTAATATATCTGACAATAATAGCATAAATGAGGGGAGAGGGAATGGAGCTAAATTGGAGGGAAGTTTCTAGATTTTACTGGAATTAAGTTAGTATTAGCTTTTACTGGAATTAAGTTAGTATTAATCTGAAGTAGATAGTGATACATTAAGATGCATATTATAATCCCTAGAGCAATCTTTAAGAAGATAATTTAAATATATGATAAAGTCAACAAAGGAATGGAAATGATACATTAGAAAATATGTATTTTATACAACAGAAGGTGGTGAAAGAGGAATAGAGGGACAAAAAAGATATACAATATATAGAAGGAAGTGACAGTCATAAGCAGCAAAGTGACAGACATAAATCCAACCTTATTAACAGTAACATTAAATGTGAATGAATTAAACACTCCAGAAAAGGCAGAGATTATCTGACTTGATAATACAAGATCCAGTTATATGCTATCCACAAGAGACACAGTTTAGATCCAAAGTCACAAATAGGTTGAAAGTAAAAAGATTTAAAAAGATGTCAACACTAACCATAGCTGGAGTAATCAGCTCAAATCAGACAAAATAGACTTTAAGAGAAGAAATATTATTAGAAAAAAAAGAGGAACATTTAAGATGATAAAAACATTTAAAATGAAAATTTAAAAAGGAAGGAATAACAGGAAGATACAACAACTGTAAACATATACACACCCAACAACATAACCCTAAAATTCATGAAGGAAAAACGGATAGAATTGAAAGGAGAAATAGGCAATTCAGAAATAATAGTTGGGGGACTTCAATACTCCATTCTCAATAATGGATAGAACAAGTATGCAAAAAATCAGTGAGCATATGAAATTTGAATGACAGTATTAATCAACTTGACCTAATTGATATTTATAGAAGATACCACATAACAGCAGCAGAATACAGATAGTTCCTGACTTAATGGTTTAACTTACGTTTTTTTCAACTTTTGATGGTGCAAAAGTGATATACATCAGTAGAAATTGTACTTTGAATTTTGAATTTTGATCTTTCCTGGGCCAGCCATATATGGTACAGTACTCTCTCATGATGCTGGGCAGTGGCAATGAGCTATGGCTCCCTGTATGTCACATGATCATGAGGATAAACAACCTATACTTTACAGTGTACTGTGTTGCTAGATGATTTTGCTGAAGTGTAGGCTAATGAAAATGTGCTGAGCATGTTTAAGGTAGGTAGGCTAAGCTATGATGTTTGGTAAGTTAGGTGTATGCAATTAAGTAAATGCAATTTCAACTCATGATATCTTCAACTTAATGATGAGCTTATCAGGACATAACCTTATTATAATTTGAGGAGCATCTATGTGTATTCATCTCAAGCATATGTAAATGTTCTCCAACATAGACCATATTCTAGGCCATGAAGTAAGTCTCAGTAAATTTAAAGGGACTGAAATCATACAAAATATTTCCTTTGATCACATGAAGTTAATTAAACACCTATAACACAATGATAGTTTTGAAACTCTACAAGAATTTGGAAATAAAGCAACACACTTCTAAATAACCAATGAATCAAAAAAGAAGCAGTAAAATTAGAAAATATTTTGAGCTGAATGAAAATGAAAACAGAACATATCAAGTTTTTTGAGATGTAGCTACAGCAGTGCTTAGAAGAAAATTTATAGCTATAAGTGCCTATATTAGAAAAGAAGAAAGCTCTCAAACCAGTGATCTAAGATCCCACCTTAAAAACCTGGGAAAAAAGCCAACTAAACCCAAAGCAAGCAGAAAGAGGAAAATATTAATTAATTATTGGAGTAGAAATCAATAGAGAAAATCAATGAAGTACAAAATTGGTTCTTTGAAAAGATAAACAAAATTGACAAACAGTTAGCCACAATGACCAAAGAGAGAGAACTCAGATAGCCAAAATCAGGAATGAAAGAGGGGACTCACTATCAATCTTATAGACATTAAAAGGAAAAACTTTATGCTAACAAATTAGACAACTTAGATGAAATAGTAAGTTCCTAGAAAGACACAGATTACAAAACTGGCTCAAGAAAAATTAGACGACCTAAATTTAATTAGGAAATAGAAATCTTTCTACAAAAAAAAAAAAAAAAAAAAAAAGCTTAGACCCAAGTGGTTTCAGTTGGGAACTCTATCGTGCATTTAGAAAAGTTAACAATCCTTCACAAGCTCTTTCTGAAAACAGAGAAACAGAGGAAGGACTGCTTCCCAACTCATTCTATGAGGCCAGTATTACGCTGATACCCAAGCCAGACAAAGGTATCTCAAGAAAAGTACAGACTAATATCTCTTATGGATATAGATGTAAAAAATCCTCAGAAAAATACAAGCAGACTGAATCTAGCAACATAACAAAAAATATTACACACAATGAATAAGTGAGATTTATCCCAGGAATACACGTTTGGTGTAACATCTCCCATATCTATTAATGTAATATACTACGTTAATGAGTAAAGGACAAAAATCATATGATCATCTCAATATCCTCAGAAAAAGAATTTGATAAAATCTAACTGCCATTCATGATCAACATTCTGCTAAAAGAACTGTCAATTGTAGGGAACTTTCTCAACCTGAAAAAGGGCACCTACGAAAGCCCTGCGACTAATGTATTTAATGGTGAAAGACAAGGAGCAAGGCAAGGATGTCGCTGTCATCACATCTATTCAATACATGTAGAAAATCCTAAGTAATCTACAAACACACACTTACAAAACTATTAGAATTAGCAAATATTTTCAGCAAGGTTGCAGGACACAGATTAACATACAAAAATCAATGTATTTTTTATGTATTAGCTATGAACCATGTGAAAATGAAATCAAGAAAATAATTCCATTCATAACAGCATAAAAATTCTTAGGAATAGATTTAACAAAATAAGGAAGACTACAAAATACTCCTAAGGTGGATAAAGATTTAAATAAATAAAAAGACAGTGCACATTTGTGGGTTGGAAAACTCTAACGGTGGCAATCTTCACCAAATTGATCTATAAATTTAATGCAATCCCTCTTGAAATACCAGTAGGCTTTATTTTTATTTTTTTGATATAAATTGATGAGGTAGTCCTAAAACTTATATGGAAAGACAAAGGACCAAGAATGGTCAAAATAATATTGAAAAAGGAGAACAAAATTGGTTAAGTAAAACGTGATGTATCCATCTGAGGGAGTACCGACATATGCTACAATGCAGATTAATCTCAAAAACATTATGCCCAGTGAAAGAAGCCAGACACAAAAGAACACATGTTGTGTGATCCCATTTATTTATTCACTTATTTTAATCTTAATTTTCAATTTTTTAGTTTTAATTTTTCCTTATTTTTTTGATCCCATTTATGTGAGATGTCCAGAAAAGGCAACTCTACAGAGACAAAAATTAGATTAGTGGTTGCCTAAAAGTAGATTAGTGGTTGCCTGGGGCTGGAGGGGAAGGTAGAGGAAAAAAGGGGAGTGACTACTCGTGGGTACAGGGTAGCTTAGGACTGGGGGTGGGAAATGGGAATTACTGCAAATGGGCATGAGGAATTTGGGGGTGATAATGGATACATTCTAAAATGGGATTGTGGTGATGGTTGCACAAACTGTACATTTACTAAAAGTCATTGAATTGTGTACTTAAAAAGCATGAATTTTATGGGATGTAAGTTATATTTCAGAAAATCTTTAAAAGAAACAAGTAAAAAACACCTCTTTACTTCTATGAATTCTTGCTCTGGCAAATGACTGTCCTCAGTCAGGGAAATAGGGCTGAGAACTGGGAGGAGAGACACAGCTCTGAAGAAGTTCAACTCACTGGGAAAATCGTGGCATGCTTGGGATAAGGAGAGATGCTATTGGAAAGCTGGTGGGTGGGTGGGCTGGTTCATATCTCGCCATGTGGCTCTGACTTCCTAGCGTGCCTTTGCAGGGAGGCATCCATGAGCTGAGTCTCTTCCTGGTACCGCTCTTGGACAAACTTAGGGATAGTGTGAGAGGGTGTGGAATCTGGAAATCAAAAGTTAGATTGAAATTTTGTTATTGAGCACATTACTAGAGTGGGAAAGTTCTGGTTCTTGCAAGTAACAAATTATCAGGAGAGCTTAAGGGCTTTGCTACATGTGTGCAATATGAGCACATTCAGTCATTCTCACGGTCATGGACCCACAGATATTCGTGTAAGTTCACGTCATTCTCATATTCACCAACACATCCACTTAACTGCACACATATCTGCATGTGTACGTTCCCATGTACACGCCAGTTGAAATATCTTAATATCTCTCTACTTCCACTAGAATGAAGGCTCCACAGCATCAATGAAAAGAATACGTCATTCTTTTCTGGTGTATTCCTAGTGCCCAGGACAATAATATCTGGTACAGCATACGTGCTCAGTAAATGTTTTTAAAAATTGGATGCTCAGCATATTCACAACTCCATGCCTACCCCTTCAAATATATTCTCATTCTCTTTTTACCTCTCTGAAGTGTGCGCACGCGCACACACACACACACACACACACACACACACACACACACACACACACACACACACACACACACACACACACACACACACACACACACGAGTCTCTTAGATGAATCTCCCTCTTTGAGAGAGAGTGTATCAGCGTCTCAGTCCAGTCAGGAGTTAGAAACCACACAGTAGGTTAAACACCATAGCGGAGTTTAAAGAATTAGTAAGCTATGAGAAAACAGGAACTATGAGATATGAGAGAACTCTGTAGGGTCTCCCAGAGCTGGGAGAGAGTACTCAAGGAAGGACAAGCTTGGAAGGGGTTTATCTCATTGGAGAGGTGTGGTTCAACCCTTTGGATAATGGAGAAGTTCACTGGTTTGGCCACGCTGGGGCCAGTCTACAATGGCTGGCAAGCAGGACGGAGTGGCCATCAGTAACAGGGGTGTGGGTGTGCAGAGAATGGGGGATGCTCCCGGCTGTAAGTGGACCAGATGGAGGACCCGCAGAGAGAATCAGGGTGCCAGCAGGGGCAGGAGGCCTTTGGGCACTGGTTTCTGTCTCGTGGGACAGGCCAATGCCACGAGTTTGATGGGGCTGACGGCAGACCTCCACCAGGTGTCCTCACACCCACAGTACTGACCATTATCCTGCCGGCTCCGAGCCAGAACCTTAGGAGAGCCCCTTGCTCTTGCAGTGCCCCTCTAGCGCCCCCTACTGAAAAAACTTAACGTCATGCTCACTTTTAAGGAGAAATGCTTAAAGGAGATGTCACTTATCACAGGGCATATGTTGGAGGGTGCATTTGGAGCTGAGAGGTAATGCACTGAAAACTGGCAGACATCCCCGATAGCTTTAATAATATGAGTGGTAGAAGGAGAGGGGGAGTCCTTTGGTCCTCTGTGTGGAGAGAGCTTTCCCCAGCTTGGGTTTCTGTAGAGTGATGAACCGCAGTGTGGGGATCTTTATTTAGGCTTGAGATGAGCTGTAGCTGATCTCCAAACAAACAGGGCCTCGGGCATGTGCAGTTTATCTTTTTATTTTCTATTATAGGGCAAATCAAGACCCAGCCCTGGAGACCTGATTGAGATTTTTCGCCTTGGCTATGAGCACTGGGCCATCTACGTGGAAGATGACTGTGTGGTCCACCTGGCTCCTCCGAGTAAGAGTGGACACTCTATTGAAATGTTGATACCGAAGTTAGCAAAGCAAACAGAAATGCAGTTAGTTACTGTGCTCCTCAGCGGCTGCCCTTCTTTAGTAATAAAACACCTGAAGCTTTTCTGTACATTTATTTACTTTGTGATGGAGATTTATCTCTGTTTACCAGTAACTAACTAGTGTCCTGCCCTAAGAGTGATACAAGTGTAAAGAGTGTCCCCCACCCCACCTGAGATCCTAGAGCACTCTTTCTTTCAAAATACAATCTAACCTGAGCCTCCATTTTGCATTGACAACTGTTCAGCATCCTTCTTCATATTTCCAAAGATCCCCAGGGAAGGGTGCAGATGCTTATCTGTTCTGATCGCCACTTGTTTCTTATTGTCCCCAAACGCTGCTTCTGGCTTCCTGATCACCTTGGCACCTTCATTCCCTTTGTCTCCTTGCTGTTCCCACGTGCTCCAGGCTGCTTCACCCTACATGTAGACACAATCCTCTTTTCAATTCTCAAGACAGCGTTAATGCAAGGCTGAGATTAAATTTGTGGTTAAAGTTTAGTGGAGATTTGATGAGAAAGCAGTGGTGATGACACAGGAAGATGACAACAGAATGAGAAATGACTTAAAATTGAATATTTAGAACCACTGGTCACAGGGGTTGCCTCAGCATTTGGACCTGGTGGGATGGAGGGCTGGGAGATGGGGAGGGAGGGGAACCCATTGCATACTCTTTGATGCCTTTTGAATTTTGCACAAGTGTGCCATTCACAATTAAATTACAGAAGGGCACTGTACCAAAGACCTTTGGCCACAACATGTTCACAGCTCTCAACCCTGTGTCCTGTCCTCTTCCCTTTGTCCTGTCTTCCTCCTTTGGCCCAGTCTTCATCCCGCTGGGACCTCCCCACAGAGCAGAGTCCCTTTCTCATCTCTTCCCTTCTTTGTCCCAACCACGCACACCCTTCTCCACTTCTTGGTCTGGAGCCCACTCGAAGTATGTAGAAATTCACCTCCCCCTCCCCTTTCCAGAATAAGCACAAGAGCTTCCTTCTCGTATGGCCAGAGAGATTGTTAACAATTATGCCTCCTCCTCCATCACATTTTTCTCTACGAATGAATTCTGCCATCTACTCCTGAATTGCCTACCACCAGCTTTTGTGAAATAAGCAGATTGTCTTCCAATACATAAAAAAAAAAAAGAACATTTCTCACATTTGGACGACGTACAAAGTGAGAGGGCACACACATTTACATATCCATATGATTGTAGCAGAAAAACAGTCCTGGCTTTAAATGACCACCCACCTGGCCTTGGACAGGTTCCTGGCCTCTCTGGGTCTCTGTCTCCTTTAAGGACTGAATATGATAATGTAGTTTTCAAATGTTTCCTTTTTCAAAGCTGTGGAATCCTATTTTCAAAGAAACCCTTAACGAGAATCCCCATATTTGAGTAGAGATAAGGGCCATGTGGCTCTTGGTGGAAGCTGGTGGGAGCAGGCACCATTCAGAGCCCTGTCTGCTTAGCCTCATGCTCCCTACAGTGGAACCGCCATGACCGTATGCATAATAGTCCCTTACTCAAGAACTGGCACTTACATAAAGGGTGCTCATCAAACATCAGTGAGGATTACTGAAGTCTAATTAGGAAACAAAACCCAAATCCTGGAACTTGGTCAGGCCAGTACAACACAGTCTGGGGATGCAACACAAGGCCCTTGTAGAGTTTAATAGGAAGGAGATAGCTGTGGTGTTGAGAGAGGGAAGTACACTGCTGGGCAATAGGCTTCTAGGGGAAGTTGGTCCTTTGCGGTTCATTTATTCCAACTCCCCCCCCCCCTGCTGTGCCTTTTATTGATGGTGCAAATGACGGTCCAAGTGAAGTAGCTCGCCACCCAAAGTCTTAGATGGGGCCAGTGCCCTGCCCCTGCTGCCCCTTGCATCTGTCTAACTTTTGTCTCCGGTCTCTCTAGGTGAGGAACTTGAGGTTGGCAGCATCAATTCCATCTTTAGCAACCGGGCTGTTGTAAAATACAGTCGCCTGGAGGATGTGTTGCATGGCTGCTCCTGGAAGGTCAACAACAATCTCGATGGGACGTACCTGCCCCTGCCCGTGGACAAGATCATCCAGCGTACAAAAAATATGGTCAACAAGATAGTGCAATACAGCCTGATCAAAGGGAACTGTGAGCACCTTGTCAACAACCTCAGATACGGTGTGGCCAGGAGCCAGCAGGTGTGGCCCCATTTGCTCTCATGAGGGCTTCTGGCTGAGCTTTCTTGAGGTTTCTCATCTCATTAGTGATCAGAGTGGTGATCAGGGTTTTCTCACATTATTTGTTGTTCTAGTAGGGCCTTCTGTTTCTACAGGACTTTATGGTTCAGAAGGTATTTCCACCTCTGTAAACCCACGGAGGAGTGAAAAAGGCTCTGGGATAATAATAAGGCCACCTGATTGGAATCCCAGCATGGCTATTAACTTGGGTGATCTCCTTGGTCAAGTCACTTTTTTTCTGAGACCATTTCTTTCTATACAAAATGGAGATAGACAAAGGTAGATAATTTATCACCAAAGTTGCAAGCTAGCAGCCTGCAGGCCACATCTTGGATGTATAGTATTTTTTAAAATTTGAATTACTGGCCAACATTTAAAAATATAGACATTTTATATAAAAGGAATCTGGATTTCCAGCCTCTCTTGAACAACCAATTGACAAGGCCATCTGGCCAGTGTTCCTGATTGCTGAAACTATGTGGCCTGGTTGTGGCTCTGTGGGGTGTGTGGGTCTAGGTGTGTCACCTAAGCTTCACTCACATTACCAGCCTGGCCTGTATTGCATTTGGCTCTGTGACCCCCCCTGCCCCCTGTCCCCCAGCCATGTAGGGTGGTGATAAATTAAATGTGGTACAAGATGTGTGAAAGAGCTTTGACAGCCTAAATATCTGTAACAGTTTCAGCTGCTCTTGCACTTGTTAATAGTTAATGCTGTGCTTGTTAAAACCACATGAGATGAAGAGTTAAAGACGGAACATAATTTTTCTATTTTTTTTTTTCTGTTTCTTGTGTTTTCTGAACAGACAGGGCTCAAATCCCAATGTTGATCTCTACCATTGCTATCCCATCTCTCAGTGAGCTCTGATAGGCCCCCCACCCACTCCCTCTCCCTTTACTTTCTGCCTCCTCGACTAGCCCGTACTCCATTCTCGTGAGGCCTTGCTCCAGGGCCGGGGGCTTTGTGGTGTCTGGTATGAGGAATCTCCCATCCCATGAGCATTTGTGCATGAAGAGAAGACCCCAAGGACTGAGAACACTGTAGGAGGCCTCTGAAGAAGGCAGGCCCAGAAATCATGAGACACAAGCCCAGAGCTTAGCTTGGACACTAATTCACTGTGTGGATCTGTCCAAGTGAGTTCCCCTCCCTGGGCCTCAGATTCTCCATTTGCAGAATGAGGGCCTCAGTGGCTGTGGCATTTTGAGATCCTTTGCCTCTGAGCCCCACACTGGAGGCAGACCCTGGGCTGAATGGCTCTGATGGAGGAAAGGGACCAGGAGCCCTGGATGTCACCCAGGTGAAAGGGAGTCCGTCTGCCTTGGAGGGCTGTCTCCAGCAATGACAGCTGCTCTAGGTCTCTTGCGGCTCTAGGATTTTTGGCAATATGGGATAACACAGGCTGCTTCCTCCTCCGGGCAGACTAGTTCCTGAAGTGGGTAAATATAGAGGAGGGTGTAAGCGTCGGATTGTTACTAACTGCCCTGTGAACTGATGTGCCTTGCAGGTAGAGCACGCCCTGAGGGAAGGAGCAAAGGCTGCAGGAGCCGTTATTTCAGCTGTAGTTGATAGCATAAAACCCAAACCAGTGACTGCCAGAAGGTGTTGAAGACTCCAAGTAGAGGAAGAGCCACTGACACCAGCAAAGAGAACATGCTTTCTTTCTCCCCGACTTTCTCTTTCAATGGCCCCATTTAAGAAAATTGTGAACTTCGGGAAGAATCTAGAATGTATTCAATTACCTCCCCAGAAATACATCCAATATATGTGATCATAGACCCATGGAATCTCAGGTCAGAAAGAACTAATATGTATTGTGTATTATGCGCCAGGCACTGTGCTAGGCATTTCACATGCTTGTCTAATTTTACTGTCTTTGTAGGAATTTCTTAGGCTGACCCTGGGCTATCATGCTCCGATACCATCAGAAACATCCCTCAAGCCTCTGCTTGATAATTTCCAGTAACAAAGAACTTTTCCAGAAGTTCTTTTTATTGAACGACAATGTCTCTGACTTCTTTCCATTCATATTAGTCCTGCCCTTTCCTAACCACAGTGTAGCTCAGGGAGAACTGTAAGGAAAACTGTGACTTGCTATTCAGGACCAACTGTGCCTTAATCTATGAACACAATTCCCAAGGAATTGTGTTTTCTTTTAAAAATTACACAGCAACTTTACTCTTTATTGTTTAAAAATCCTTGATTTAAACTTTAATTGATAAGAACATTTATCTTCCCTTTCTACCTTTAATTATGAGAAAATATGGAGTTTCTATTCTCACTGATTTCAGAAAAATATTTAAAATAGTTTAATCAATTGATCTCTACTGTGTGAATGAGGGAGAGGAAGGAGTGGTTTTTGTGTTTTGAAGAATGTTGACATGTTGGAAGATCTGAAGTTATGACTGGAGATTGTCGTGTTAGTTGACAGTTGAAATCACCCAAGTAGGCTAGAGAAGGATTCTCTTGTGTCTTGTGGCTCTGGAAATGCCTAGAACATCTCTCCCCACAAACCAAAAACATCAGTTGAGTTCCTAACAGCTCTTGCTTCACTCTCTTTATTCATTATATGGTCTAGATTGAGATTTCTTTTGCAGCAAAACCTGAGTGCCAGGAATTTATATTTTATAAAGTATATTCTTTTTAGCTTTCAACTACTCAGTCATGTTTTAGTGAATCTGTTCATCTTAACATGACTTCGAAATCATGGGCCATATTAATCTTTAATCCAACAAGCTGGATGATTCGTAACAAATAACTTCCTGACACCAAGGAATGTTTAGTAACTTCTAGACAAAGGACTCCTCCATTTCTTGCTTATGTCTGGAAAAGACACTTCTCTGGCTTCTTTCTGGTTTGAACCCAGTAGGGTAGAGACTCTCCAGAGCAATTAGAGCTTATGTTCTCTCTCAACCAACATTTTTGAGTGTCTACAAGTGCCAAGCCCCCACCTTTGCCTGAGCCTAGTGGTCAGGGCTGACCATGAGAAGTTCTGAGTCTGTTGATAGGACACAAGGCACAATTGTGCATGGGGCAAAGACCACCGGCTGGACAGCAGTTCTTCCCACTTCCAGACTGTCCATAAAGCCGTGAGCTCTAAATGCAGAGCCCACACTTTGGAGACGAAGAGGGGAAGGTTTCTTAAAGTGTTTTTTTTTTTAAAAAAAACAAATCTGTAGCAGCTCCTGCATTCTAGGATAGAAACTGAAGTCTCTGCTTTGAGTGAGACCACTTGGGTTAACATTTTTAGTCTTGCAGATGTAAGGCACATGCCCACTGTTGATGGGGAGGAGGAGAAAATCCTAAAGGAAAGTAATCCGAATGCAAATGTTTCTGAGATTAGTTAAATGCTGGTCTTTTGTTTGTGTGCTTATTTTTCACTTTTGGGGAGGCTGGTGAGTGGGGCAGTGGCATGTTACATGGAGAGTCAGACCACTTGAACATGCCGTGTTCCTTAATGGTAGGGAGGCCCAGTATGTAAAGTGACACAGGAGCCAGCAGTGTCACATGCAATCCAGATATTTGCTTAATGACAGAAAGACTGACTTCAGGAAACATTTCTGCAGAGATTATTACGGCCATAAAGCAGTCTGATTTTGCCTGCCAGGAGTGGGAGATAGGGACTGGAGAACACGTCAGTCAGGGATGTCAACCTAAAAAAGGAGAAGAGTCCCCACCACTGGGGCAACAGGCCAGACGCTGCAGGAGAACGGGCCAGAGGAGAGCCCTTTGAGACACCAGGTGAAGAGGTAAGCTGCTCTCCAGTTACCAATTTTAAGTTTTTGTCTTATAATCACCTATTTTTTTTTAATCTTTGAGGTTTGTTGTTAGCTTTGCTTGGGGAACAAAGGGAGGAACCAGTGCCCATGGTTTGTACTATCCAAGAAGGTTGCAGCTGTGGAGAAAGGAGGCTCAGGGGCCACCAGAGGTGTCCATAGGGAACAAGCAGACCTGGGAGGTTTCGTGTTGATTTAACACACAAGCATCCTTTGGTGTCCTCTGGAACATGTTGAGAGAGAACTGGACTTTCTGCAGTCATGAAAGAAGCTTCATGGGAGCTTGGCCAAAAAAGTAAGATTTTAAAGAGGAGAGTAAATCTGTAGGACTTGATGTTTATATCACACCTAGACAAGCACAGCACAAGGGGAGTCAGGGTTGGACACAGCCTTCTGGTGATCATAGACCATTTTGATCCCCACAGAGTTCCTGTTGAAACTTCTTTTGTCACTTTAGCAGAATAATGAATGGTTGTACAAACTCTAAGAAGGCTGTTTGAGCAAAGTTTATATTCTCAGTGCTTTTGAGGCCAACTTTCAGCTGGGCAGGATTGTTAATGAGAAGCCAACTGTTTACGAACCCCACACTGCTGCTTGGTACAGAGCAAGTGTTTTTGTTTTTTCCTTGCTTGACTATAGTAGTTGTTCATTTAGTTTAAAAAATTTTTTTTGTGACTCAGATTATTCATTTCTCTAGGTGAAATATGAAAAGATGAATTTTTACATTTGTTTTAAAAAAGATTGCTTAAAGTTCAACTTCAGAGTTAAAACATCACTGAGTTTACAGCAAGATGAGGGATGCGTTATAAATGATTAATTTTGGGTACTTCCAGTTCTGCTTTGGTAGAAGGGCTTTTGAAAAAAACAGTGGAGGCCACAGGTTTCCTGTCTTTTTGTCTTGATGAAAAGTGGCTACCCCCACCTTTACTTGAACCCACGAGAAATGGTCAGGGTTGGCTGTGGGTTCTAAGGCAGAAATAAAAGGAACCTGTGTTCTCCATCAATTTTCCCGAGCAGTGGCTTCCAAACTTTTCGTTAGCTACAGAGCCCTCTCTTCAGGCATAATACCATTGAGCTGCCCAGTGTAAAAGAGGGAAAAATGGAGCAGCTCTGGGTGAAATGGGGCCCAAAGCTTCCCGCAGGCAGCCAGAGGGGCATCTGCTCGACTGGATGCCCTTGCAGATATGCTCTGCTGGCAGTTGTTGGGAAAAAATAATGACAATAGTTGCATTTGTCGAGTGTTTGTGCTGTTCCAGGTGCCATTTTACATGCTTCAGAAACATCTCTGTGAGGACCTTCTGTCACCCTATGGCTATGAGTTCATCTCCATGGTTTCTACTCCAGGCTTCGTGGCTCTCTAAACAGACTTCCCCACTCACCCAGCTCTGTCCAGTGCTTCAACTGGGTACATGTTTATAGCAGTAATGTCTCCACTTGGTGGAATAGGGAAATTGAAATAAAGAGCTTATTTATAATGAACTCAGAGATGAATAGGCGAAGAGGGTAGCTAAAGCCCAAAGATGTCCCACTATAGGGACAATTTGGGCAGGGGCAAAGGGCTGTGCCATGCATGGGGTTCACTAGCAGGGGAGAACCAATTGTATGTAATCTTAATATAAGGCCTTTGCTAATAGGCGAGTAGTAATATATTATTAATGAGTAGGATAAACTTTTTAAACCCATCTATGGCACCTCTGGGATGGAAGGTCTCTGCAGAGTATAGACAATGAGCTGTGATTACCCACATGCAGTATCTGCTCACAAGAGCCGAAGCAACAAGGTGTGCCCTCTTTATGGGGGGTGGGGTGTGAACTCAGTCCAGGGAGGGACTAGGGATCTATGGAGCATCAAACCTCTTCAATACTGATCAGCTTTTTGGGATTAATGCAGCACAGAGACCACCAACCTTGTGGTTATAGCAGAGCTTGCCTGGATGGTGAAACCCATCAAGAGGGCAGCTTTGGTGTCTCAGGGAGACCAGTCTGACACAACCATAACAGGAGTAGGCTTTGCCACCACGTCACGGGGCATATAGCAAGTTTCTGTAAGTCTCGCTCAAATGCGGATGCTGAGGGTTCTGTTCTTCCATCCTGCTATGTTCTGTGGGTGGGTGTCCAGGGCAGCCCTGCAGCACCTCCTCCAAAGTCCTAGGGCTTCAGAGGGCAATAGGAAATCAGTGTTCCAATAACTGTCTATAGGTCACTGATAAAACAACATTTTGGGGCTTCACACTCAAGACTATTACGCTGCAAGGCTGAGCTCAGGGTGGGGTGGGAGAAGCTCGTCAAGGTTTGTTCATCAAGAATATACACCCAGACTCCAAACATGAGAAGCCTGGCAGATATATGGTAATAAGACAAGTGTGGGGAAAAAAAGGCATATATGGCACTATTGATCTGTCAGTCTCTGAAAATGGGAGAAAAACCTGTTAGAGACTTCACTAGTCTCATCTCTTTAGGCATTCCAAGAGCCACAAGTAGACCTGTCTAGAATTCCCTTAGTTGCAAAGGAGAGAAAACTCAACAAAATAGCTTGTGCAAAATGAGGAATTTACAGATTTAAGTGACTATCAAATCCTGTAGTAGAAAACAGTACACCATGAAGAGGGCTTCATGACATCAGCTTCACAATAACATGATGGGTTGGTTCTCTGGACTCATGTGATTATCGTGGAGAAAGAAGTGAAAGAGTCAGGTAGATGGAAACAGCACATGATTACACTACACCTCACGATTTTACACTTTGCTCTTTTTCCTTCAGTGGGACCTAGACTTTTCTCTGATGCAAAATAGCTGATCCTTCTGGCTAGACTCGTGGCTGGGATTCCTTGGAGAAGCTTCATAGGTAGTGAGACACATGGGTAACGCTTGTTAACAGATTTTTTTGCCCTTAGGTTATTTCATAGGAAATATTCATTTTGTGGTTTACAGTTTTTGTGGTTTCAGTTCAGTCCAGCATTACAGAGGATCTATGGTTGCAGGTCAGGCTCCCTGTGCAACAGACTCTGAGGCTGAGGTTTGTGTGCATAAAGTTTACTGGGGGAAGTGAAGGAAGCAGGATTAGGCAGAGGGAGAAGTTGAACTGTGATGCAGTCACAGAAAAGGTTTTAGCCAAACTGTGGGGAACTCTGGAGCTGAGATGGCCTTGCAGAGTTGTCCTGAATTGAAGTGAGAGGGCCAATCTTTCACACCCCTTCATTTATTAGTCTGTGGATGCAGGCTGCCAAGGAAGAGGAGGTGACCCTCCCAGAGAGAGACTCAGCTGAGAGTTTCCAGCCATCAACCCTCCTGGCAGCTGGAAGAATTTGTCCTTCAGTCCTGAAAGCTGTAGGCAGTGGACAGCACACCACATATGTAGGCAGCACACAACAGTATCCACTACACCTACCACTTTTGGGCACTGTGTATGTTTCTGGTGATTACACGATAAGAAAAGCACTCTTTGAGAAATTCAGGCTCTGGAGGAGACACCCACATGAGAGAAAAACCACACTATTGCTATCCTCTGCTTATATTATCAATGCAATTTTGTAGGCAAATATAAAAACAATTTTAATTTGGGGCGTTTGGATTTTACTCACCAATGTAAATGTAGCTGACAGGACTTTCTTTAAAGCCAAGTAACTAGGCTGTGCAAAAAAGTAACTTAAAAAATACAACTTTGCCTCTATTTAGAGTCCCAATTCTGCCTAATGGCAGACAGCATTGGCGAACTTAGTTGTTTCAGGTTAAAATTTAGCCATTTCGGAATATTTTCTTCTCTTTCTTTTTCCCAAGAATAGTACCTAAGTGACACAGGAGGAAGGTGGAATCTGGCCTACCACTACCTTCTGTCATATGCTTGCGTCTGATGCAATATAATTCATCCTTTCATGGTCCGTGGCTATCCAGCTATCTTTTGGTGTTTTCCCAAAGATGCAGTTCAGACTATGTATGGTTCACTAGGCTGCACCCTCCCAGAGACTTTGAAACCCCTTCAAGCCATCTGTTTTCTTTTTCTTTTTTTTTTTCAAGTCCTAATTTTTAAATTAGGTTCAGCCAACATAAAATTACTTGTCAAAGTGTTATACAATTTTCTAAATGTTTACTCTCAGTTTCTGCACTTAGCTTATTACATACGGACTGATAACAGTTTTCAGACCATCACCAGTGTACAGAACATACTTTGTTTTTTTTGTTTTTTCTTTTTTTTTTTTTTTTTATTACAATCTTTTTTTCTTCAGGAGTGTAATCAAACATCAGCTGGAAACTTCCTTTTTTTTTTTTTTATTTTTTATTTATTTATTTATTTTTTTTATTTTATTTTTATTTTTTATTTTATTTTATTTTTTTTTTTTAAATTTTATTTTGTCGATATACATTGTAGCTGATTAATGCTCCCCATCACCAAAACCTCCCTCCCCTCTCCCTCCCCCCATCCCCCCCAACCATGTCCTCTCTGTTTGTTTGTTGTATCAACTTCAAATAATTGTGGTTGTTATATCTTCTTCCCCCCCCCCCCGGTTTGTGTGTGTATGTGTGTATGTGTGTGTGTGAATTTATACATTAATTTTTAGCTCCCACCAATAAGTGAGAACATGTGGTATTTCTCTTTCTGTGCCTGACTTGTTTCACTTAATATAATTCTCTCAAGGTCCATCCATGTTGTTGCAAATGGCAGTATTTCATTCGTTTTTATAGCTGAGTAGTATTCCATTGTGTAGATGTACCACATTTTCCGTATCCACTCATCTGATGATGTGCATTTGGGCTGGTTCCAACTCTTGGCTATTGTAAAGAGTGCTGCGATGAACATTGGGGAACAGGTATACCTTCGACTTGATGATTTCCATTCCTCTGGGTATATTCCCAACAGTGGGATGGCTGGGTCGTATGGTAGATCTATTTGCAATTGTTTAAGGAACCTCCATACCATTTTCCATAGAGGCTGCACCATTTTGCAGTCCCACCAACAATGTATGAGAGTTCCTTTTTCTCCGCAGCCTCGCCAGCATTTATCGTTCATAGTCTTTTGGATTTTAGCCATCCTAACTGGGGTTAGATGGTATCTCAATGTGGTTTTGATTTGCATTTCCCGGATGCTGAGTGATGTTGAGCATTTTTTCATATGTCTGTTGGCCATTTGGATATCTTCCTTAGAGAAATGCCTACTTAGCTCTTTTGCCCATTTTTTAATTGGGTTGCTTGTTTTCTTCTTGTAAAGTTGTTTGAGTTCCTTATATATTCTGGATATTAATCCTTTGTCAGATGTATATTTTGCAAATATTTTCTCCCACTCTGTTGGTTGTCTTTTAACTCTTTTAATTGTTTCTTTTGCTGTGCAGAAGCTTTTTAGTTTGATATAATCCCATTTGTTTATTTTTCCTTTGGTTGCCCGTGCTTTTGGGGTCGTATTCATGAACTCTGTGCCCAGTCCTATTTCCTGAAGTGTTTCCCCTATGTTTTCTTTAAGAAGTTTTATTGTCTCAGGGTGTATATTTAAATCCTTAATCCATTTTGAGTTGATTTTAGTATACGGTGAGAGGTATGGATCTAGTTTCATTCTCCTGCATATCGATATCCAGTTATCCCAGCACCACTTGCTGAAGAGGCAGTCCCTTCCCCAGTGAATAGGCTTGGTGCCTTTGTCAAAGATCAGATGGCAGTAAGTGTGTGGGTTGATTTCTGGATTCTCTATTCTATTCCATTGGTCAGTGTGTCTGTTTTTATGCCAGTACCATACTGTTTTGGTTATTATAGCTTTGTAGTATAGCTTAAAGTCAGGTAGTGTTATGCCTCCAGCTTTATTTTTTTTGCTGAGCATTGCTTTGGCTATTCGTGGTCTTTTATTGTTCCATATAAATGTCTGAATAGTTTTTTCCATTTCTGAGAAAAATGTCTTTGGAATTTTGATGGGGATTGCATTGAATTTGTATATCACTTTGGGTAGTATGGACATTTTCACTATGTTGATTCTTCCAATCCAAGAGCATGGAATATCTTTCCATCTTCTTGTATCCTCTCTAATTTCTCTCAGCAGTGGTTTGTAGTTCTCATTATAGAGATTTTTCACCTCCTTGGTTAACTCAATTCCTAAGTATTTTATTTTTTTGGTGGCTATTGTAAATGGGCAGGCTTTCTTGATTTCTCCTTCTGCATGTTCACTATTGGAGAAAAGAAATGCTACTGATTTTTGTGTGTTGATTTTGTATCCTGCTACTGTGCTGAAATCATTTATCAATTCCAACAGTTTTTTTGTAGAGGTTTTAGGCTGTTCGATATATAGGATCATGTCATCTGCAAACAGGGACAGTTTGACTTCATCTTTTCCAATCTGGATGCCCTTTATTTCCTTCTCTTCTCTGATTGCTCTGGCTAGTACTTCCAACACTATGTTGAATAGGAGTGGTGAGAGTGGGCATCCTTGTCTAGTGCCTGTTCTTAAAGGAAAAGCTTTCAGCTTTTCTCCATTCAGGATGATATTGGCAGTGGGTTTGGCATATATGGCTTTAATTATGTTGAGATACTTTCCCTCTATACCTAACTTATAGAGGGTCTTTGTCATGAATGAGTGCTGAACTTTATCAAATGCTTTTTCAGCATCTATAGAGATGATCATATGGTCCTTGTGTTTGAGTTTATTAATATGGTGTATCACATTTATTGATTTGCGTATGTTGAACCAACCTTGCATCCCTGGGATGAATCCCACTTGATCGTGATGAATAATTTTTCGTATGTGTTGCTGTATTCTGTTTGCTAGTATTTTAGTGAGGATTTTTGCATCTATATTCATCAAGGATATCGGCCTGTAGTTTTCTTTTTTGGTTATATCTTTACCTGGTTTTGGTATCAGGATGATGTTTGCTTCATAGAATGAGTTTGGGAGATTTGCGTCCGTTTCAATCTTTTGGAATAGTTTGTAAAGAATCGGTGTCAATTCCTCTTTGAATGTTTGGTAAAATTCTGCTGTGAATCCATCTGGTCCTGGGCTTTTCTTTGTTGGGAGCCTTCTGATAACAGCTTCAATCTCCTTTATTGTTATTGGTCTGTTCAAATTTTCTACGTCTTCACGGTTCAGTTTTGGGAACTTGTGTGTGTCCAGAAATTTATCCATTTCCTCCAGATTTTCAAATTTGTTGGCGTATAGTTGTTTATAGTAGTCTCGAATGATTCCTTGTATTTCAGATGAATCAGTTGTAATATCGCCTTTTTCATTTCTAATTTTTGTTATTTGAGTCTTCTCTCTTCTTTTTTTTGTTAGCCATGCTAATGGTTTGTCAATTTTATTTATCTTTTCAAAAAACCAACTTTTTGATTCGTTGATCTTTTGAATTGTTTTTTGGTTTTCAATTTCATTCAGTTCTGCTCTGATCTTAATGATTTCTTTCCGTCTGCTAACTTTAGGATTGGATTGTTCTTGTTTTTCTAGTTCTTTAAGGTGAAGTGTTAGGTTGTTCACTTGCCATCTTTCCATTCTTCTGAAGTGAGCATTTAATGCAATAAATTTTCCCCTCAATACTGCTTTTGCAGTATCCCACAGGTTTTGGTATGATGTATCATTGTTTTCATTAGTTTCAATAAACTTTTTGATTTCCTGCTTGATTTCTTCTTGGACCCATATGTCATTAAGTAGAATGCTGTTTAATTTCCATGTGTTTGTATAGTTTCCAGAGTTTTGTTTGTTATTAATTTCTAGTTTTAATCCATTGTGGTCTGAGAAGATACATGGGATAATTCCAATTTTTTTGAATTTATTGAGACTTGATTTGTGACCTAATATGTGATCTATCTTGGAGAATGATCCATGTGCTGATGAGAAGAATGAATATTCTGAGGTTGTTGGGTGGAATGTTCTGTAGATATCTGCCAATTCCAATTGGTCTAGAGTCTTGTTTAGATCTTGTGTTTCTCTACTGATTCTTTGCCTAGATGATCTGTCTAATATTGACAGTGGAGTGTTCAGGTCCCCTGCTATTATGGTATTAGTGTCTATTTCCTTCTTTAGGTCTAATAGAGTTTGTTTTATAAATCTGGCTGCTCCAACATTGGGTGCGTACATATTTATGATTGTTATGTCTTCTTGATGGATCAGTCCTTTTATCATTAAGTAGTGTCCCTCATTGTCTCTTTTTATGGTTTTTAGTTTAAAGTCTATTTTGTCAGATATAAGAATAGCCACTCCAGCTCGTTTTTCTTTTCTGTTTGCATGGTAAATCTTTTTCCATCCTTTCACTCTTAGTCTGTGTGAATCTTTATGGGTGAGGTGGGTCTCTTGTAGGCAGCATATAGTTGGGTCCTGCTTTTTGATCCAGTCAGCCAGTCTGTGTCTTTTAATTGGGGAATTTAAGCCTTTAACATTAAGAGTTGTTATTGAAAGGTGTTGATTTATTCTTAGCATTTTATTGGTTGTTTGGTTGTCTTAGGTGTCTTTTGTTCCTTGCTTTCTGATTTACTGTTTGGTTTCTTTGTTTGTTGGTTCCTTAGGTTGTAGATAGTGTTTTTGTTAGCTTGTTTTCTCTTCATGAATGCCATTTTTATTGTACTAGCGGGTTTAGATTTTTCTTAGGTTTTTATGGCAGTGGTAGTTATTTTTCAGGAACCAAACCCAGTACTCCCTTGAGGATTTCTTGTAAGGGTGGTCTTGTGGTAGTGAACTCCCGCAGTTTTTGTTTGTCTGAGAAATATACTATTTGCCCCTCATTTCGGAAGGATAGCCTTGCAGGGTAGAGTATTCTTGGCTGGCAATCTTTGTCTTTTAGTATTTTGAAAATATCATCCCATTCCTTTCTAGCTTTTAGGGTTTGTGATGAAAAGTCTGATGTTAACCTGATTGGGGCTCCCTTATAGGTGATTTGACGCTTCTCTCTTGCAGCTTTTAAGATTCTCTCTTTGTCTCTGAGTTTTGCCAATTTGACTATGACATGTCTTGGAGAAGGCCTTTTTGGGTTGAATACGTTTGGAGATCGTTGAGCTTCCTGGATCTGAAGATCTGTGATTTTTCCTATACCTGGGAAGTTTTCTGCCACTATTTTGTTGAATATGTTTTCAATGGAATCTCCATTTTCCTCCCCTTCTGGAATACCCATGACTCGGATATTTGAGCGCTTGAGGTTGTCTGATATCTCTCTCAGATTTTCTTCCATGTCCTTGATTCTTTTTTCTTTCTTTTTGTCTGCTTGTGTTATTTCAAACAGCCCATCTTCAAGTTCAGAGGTTCTCTCTTCAACTTCGACAAGCCTGCTGGTTAAACTCTCCGTTGTGTTTTTTATTTCGCTGAATAACTTCTTCAGTTCAGCAAGTTCTGCTACATTTTTTTTCAGGACATTGATTTCCTTGTATATTTCCTCTTTCAGATCCTGTATACTTTTCCTCATTTCATCATGATGTCTAGCTGAGTTTTCTTGTATCTCATTCAGTTTCCTTAGAATTATCACTCGAAATTCCTTGTCAGTTATTTCAAGGGCTTCTTGTTCTATAGGATCTAGAGTATGAGATTTATTAACTTTTGGTGGTGTACTTTCTTGATTTTTTGTATTTCTGGTGTCTTTTTTTTGGTGTTTATTCATTGTGGCAGGGGGTTTCACAGTCCACCGGTTTGAGACTAATGACTAACTAGGATGTTGCTGTGGTTGCCAATTTGGTATGGCTCCCGCCGTGACTGCTCAGTTGGCCTCTAGTGTCTTGTGTGTGTGGTTGCCTCGGGTCTTGGGCTTCTCCGGGGATCCACCTTTCTGGTCAGCTTGTACTTTGCTGGGCTGGTGGATCACGTACCACAGGGTGTGTGATCTCTGTTGAGCTTTCACTTTCTGTACAGGACTTCTCCCCGTTCCGTGTGCTCTGGCCCAGGCTGTTAGATCGTGCAGTGGCGACCCCACCGGGTGTGTGGTTTCTGTCGAGTCTCCGCCTCCCTGGCCGCACGTCTCCCCCCTCTGTGCACACTGTGCTGGGTTGGGGCGTGTCTTCTGCACCCCTCGCCTATCAGCTGGGCCTTCAAGACCCTGCTCAGCACCGCCTCGCCCAGGAAGTCTACCAGGTTTCTGCTAGGCACAGACGACCGGTCTCTCTGGGTGCCTTTGTAGCACTGTGAAGATCTTTCTCGGGTCTTGTTCACCTTTGTATCCCCCCGGTATAAACCGAGTCTAGTGCCCGCCTGCAGCCTGCTCTCCGGCAGGTTCAAGCGGACCTGGGAACTCTCCTACCACACTATTCCCAACCAGAAATTCGTTAGGCTTTTTTCCAAACTGGTGGTTGCAGAGATGGTATCTGCCTCCCAGTAACAGGAAGTTTACCGGGGCCGGAGTCCAGGGTGTGGTGGAGTGACAGTCGGCCCGCCCGTACTTCCTAGCCCTCCCAAAACTGGTCGGGACGCCCCACACCCCCAGCCCTGCCAGAGAACCGTGGAGGGAGTGGGAGAGGAAGCCGGCCCGCAGGGTCCGGAAAGCCCCGCGCCAGGCCAAGCAAATGGGCTCAGTGATGGCCGAGCAGGGCGAAGCTGCCCGCACCTGGGAAAATGGAGGCAGCACCGGGGTAGTGAGTGGCCTGGTGGTGCAGGCGGGGAGCCGCGTGTGCATCCACCCCCCGAACAGAGCTGTGCCAGGGATCACTCACAGTGCTGTGCCAGGTCGGGCGCTCGCTCTGTCTCTGGTTTGTTGCCTTCCGTGTTCTCGGCGCTGCCGCCTCGGGCTGTTCAGTCGCGGCGCCGCTCGGGCGCTCCCAGGAGTCTTCTTTAATGCCGGCCTGAAACCTCGAATCCTGGATAGGGCAGCTGGCCGCCTTTAGTGCGGCCCCAGCCTCCGGGATCCTGGCTGCATCCACAGCAGCCCTGGCGCCGTGTTCCCTGTTTCAAAACTCACTTTTGCAGCTAAGAATCAGTTCTTTTCCTGCTCCACACTTCAAAGCTGTTGCCTGCAAATGAGGCAGCCTCTCCTGCCGGGGGCAAAGTGGCGTTGAGCCCCCACGACCGGCCAGCAGCAGCAGTCCTCCCTTAAGAGATGGCCAGAGGAAGGTCCACAAGTTTCCCGGCTGCCTGAGGCCCAGTGGCCACCTTTTCCACCTCAGCTACTCCGCGCCAGCTGCCGCAGCCGCCGCCATCTTGAAACTCAGGAAAGCCTGATTTGGATTTTCCGAATGCTGAGTGATGTTTAGCATTTTGTTCATTGTCTAATGACCCTTTGTATGTCATCCTTTGAGACATGCCTATTCATCTCCATTGCCCATATTTTAATCAAGTTATTTAATTTTTTACTGTTAAGTTGTTTGAGTTCCTTGTATATTTTGGATAGTAGTCCCTTGTCAGATGCATAGTTGGCAAATATTTTTTCCCTCTCTGTAGGCTGACTTTTCTCTTTTTTTTTCTTTTGCTGTGCAGAAGCTTTTAAATTTGATATAATCACATTTGTTTATTTTTTCTTTTGTTGCCTGTTATTTTGGGGTCATATTCACAAAGACTTTGCCCAATCCTACTTCCTGAAGTGCTTCCTATGTTTTCCTTTAGTTGTTTTATACTTTCAGGACTTATATGTAAGTCTTTAATACATTTTGATTTGATTTTGTATGTGGCAATAGGTACAGATCTACTTTCATTCTTCTACATGTGAATGTCTGGTTTTCCCAGCACCGTTTATTGAAGATAAATGTCTTTTCTCCAATGTCTGTTCTTGGTTCCTTTGTCAGAGATCACTTGGCTGAAAGTATGTGGGCGGATTTCTAGGTTCTCCATTCTGTTCCCTTAGTTTGAGTGTCTGTTTTTATGCCAGTACCATGCTGTTTTGGTTAGTATAGCATTATAGTATAATTTGAAGTCTGGTAGTGTTATACCTCTGGTTTTTGTTGTTGTTGTTGCAGTTCAGGATTGCTTTGGCTATTTGTGGTCTTTTGTTATTCCATACAAATGATAGGATTGCTTTTTCTATTTCTATGAATAAAGCCATTGGCATATTGATGGAGATTGCATTGAATCTGTAGATCACTTTGGGTAGTATGGACATTGTCACAATGTTAATTTTTCCAATCCAGGAGCATGTAATATCTTTCCATTTCTTGTGTGTCTTGTTTAATTTCTCTCAGCAGTGATTTAGTTCTCTTTGTAGAGATCTTTCACCTCCTTGGTTAAATTGATTCCTAGATATTTTATTTTTTTGCTGACTATTGTAAATGGGCTAGCTTTCTTGATTTCTTTTTCTGCTAGTCCATTGTTGGAGTTTTAAAAACACTACTAGTTTTGTGTGTTGATTTTGTATCCTGAAACTTTACTGAAATCTTTTATCAACTCTAAGTGTTTTTTTGTAGAGAGTCTTTAGGATTTTCTATATATATAGGATCATGTCTTCTGCAAAAAGGCCAGACAAATTTCACTCTTTAAGAGATGTTGTCGTGTCAATGAAAGAATTTAAAGTGTTCAGGACAGGAATTAGAAAAAGTATGATTCTAAAACTACACGTCATGCATGAGGTATGTGACTTCTCTGGATCTCCACTGCTATGGATCATAGCCTGCAATCTTTTTACTGTATAATTTTTCTGAGCCTTATTGTGAATTACTTGAGTGCTCAGTGTTTTTTTTTTTTTCCTCTGAAGGGTAAGGGGATCGCAACCCTCAGCAGGGTATGGTCCTCATGGCGCAAACCTCAGCACCATATGGTCCTCATGGCGCTCAGCCAGTGAGCGCACGGGCCATTCGTATACAGGATTCGAACCCGTGTCCTCAGCATTACTAGCGCCACACTCTCCCTAATGAGCCACAGGGCTGGCCAGAGTGCTCAGTTTCTGTTTTTTTCTGACCGGTAAGGGGATCGCAACCTTCACCACGGTATGGTCCTCACTGCGCTCAGCTCACTGAACCCCGGCCTCGGCGTTACCAGTGCTGCACTCTCCCGAATGAGCCACGGGGCTGGCCTGAGTGCTCAGGCTTTTTTTTTCTTTTTTTTCTTCTTTTTCATGACCGGTAAGGGGATCGCAACACTTGGCTTGGTGTCATCTGCACTGCACTCAGCGCAGTGGCCATCCCTATGTAGGATCTGAACCTGCGGCAGGAGCGCCACTGCGCTCCCAGCACTGCACTCTCCCGAGGGAGCCACGGGTCGGCCCCATGCTCAGTTTTTAAACACATGTGACTTCCTCTAGAAAACCAGCTTGAGGGCCAGCCGTGGCTCGGTCGAGAGAGTGCGGCGCTGGGAGAGCAGCGGCGCTGGGAGCACTGAGGTCGGGGGTTCAGATCCTATATAGTGACGGGTGATGGCCGGAGGACAGCAAGCCAAGGATTGCGATCCCCCTACCGGTCACACACACACAAAAACAAACAAACAAAGAAACAAACAAAAAAGAAAACCAGGTTGAGAGAGACTTTCAGGAAGATGGCAGAGTAGAGGTGCCCATGAAGCCTTCCTCCCACAGAAGAAGATTATAAAGTGGCACTCTGCCACCACTGCCACAGTCACCAGAGCCATTGTCTACTACACAGATACCACATCTATGAAGGATGCCCTTAGAGCCACCAACAGGTAACCCCACTGCACTGCAGACACTATAGCTGCTCAGGCCACTGCTGTGGATACCACAGCCAATTGGGCAACTGCCGCAACCACCAATTCTACAGTCGCTAGCACCAATACTACAATGCAGGCACCACCATCATGTGAGCAGCCTGCCACCACTGGAGCCACTGCTGCCACTTAGGCAGCCCACAAAAGTCATGCCCACAACCACTGCCATCACAAGGGAAGTCTACTATTACAGCAACAGCCACAGCATCCACTAGTGCTGTGCAGGTGGACTGCCAAGAACTCAACGGCAGTGACCCTACGAGGGTCACATGTAAAGTCCAGGGAAGGAGAGTAATAAAGCAGTAGAAGAAGCAAGATGACCAGAGAACAACATAGAAATACTACAAATACCAAAACAAACAAACAAACAAAATGATAGAAAGTATGAGTCCACTAAGGAATACAATAACTCTGAAGTATCAGATCCCTTAGAGTAGGAAATCTGTAATAAAACGAAAAAGGAATCCCATGTAAAAATCCTAAGCAAACTCAGTATAAGAAGATTTAAGAAGGCGCAGTTAGACCACACAGTGAACTGAGTTCCCGGCCAGGCCTCAGTGTTTCCAGGCAGAACCCGGCCCTTGGGGGGAGCCCCCCCCCCCGGCAGCCCCCCCCCCCCCCCGCGAAGCCGGCGTTGCCAGGGAAGCCAGCGTTGCCAGGGAACCCTGTGTTCTGTCGTGGAATTCGGAGCGTTTGGATGGGGACTAGTCCCGTGAAGACCTACGTTCCAGGACATTTGGCGGGGTTGTCCGACGGCGCTGGACGCTTTCTTCGGAGCTGACAGGGTCGTTCTCTAAACCCGCAGCGATGTCGTCCTGGCTTGGGGGCCTCGGCGCCGGCTTGGGCCAGTCTCTGGGTCGAGTGTGGGGTGGCCTGGCTTCCGTCACTGGCCAGATTTCAAATCTGACAAAGAACATGCTGAGGGAGGCCACGGAGGAAGTGGACGGTAAGAGCTGGAGTCAGGGGAGGGAGGGCTTTCCTGGGACCCTGGGAACATCCGTCAGCAGATGGGGACAGGTCGCAGACGAGTCCCACCCCGTCCCTTTTCATTAACACTCCTCCTTTAGACTCTTCCCGGTTGATTTTCTGTGATGAATGACCACGGGGGTCTGCAGGAGGAGTCTGGTTCTTGTCCTTTGGACTACTCTGGAGGTCTCAGAGTCAAACTGCTCCCAGGTGGAGTAGACTTTAGTTTTCTTTGGTTCATTCACACCCACCACTTATTCTGCCCTCGTTTTGGGGGCGGATCTGAATTTTGACCATCTTCATTTTGTCACAGTTATAAGAATTGTATGTGATAAGTCATCACTTTTTTGTTTTCTTCTATTTTTGTAACAATAGAAATAACCGATAATTAAAACATTTGGTAACACTTGCCCTTTCTGTCTTGCGTGTATTATTTGTTAGTGAGACATAGCTGTTTTTCCATTCAGTTATATTTTTACTTACTGTGATAACACATTGTACAGTTCCAGCTGCTTTTAAAAATTACCATTCTAAACAGATTAGGTTATACTTTGTCTTCTTCAGGGTAGCAATTAGACAGCCAGAGTTTCAAACAAAATGTGTAAACAACCAGAGAAGCAACCCTACCTGTGATTTTCAAAACAAGGGTGTTTTGTCAGTATAATTTATTGCATGCTGCTTGTATTTTCTTTTGACTTATACTATAGTTCAGAGAAGTTATTTTCATAATATTAGAGTGCTGTGAGTAATGAAAAAACACTAATACCTAGAAAAAAATAACTCTGTGGATAATAATTTTCTGACAGCATCAATGGTGCTATTTTGGCACTACTGGGCTCTGACTCTACTTTTAAATGCAAATGTATAAAACCAGACCGAGCTCATTATTATTTTTAATAAGTTATATCTATGTTGCTTTAAATAAGTGTTCTTTTAGTGTATTTTCATTTTTTGTTTACAGGTCATTAATTATTTGATATTAGAATCAGAAGTTAGAAATAAGGCCTTAACTCCCAGTTGAATAAGTATCATCTAAAATTACAGGGTAAGTCAACAGAGAAAGAGTGTCAGTTTTCAAAACTTAATGAGCACTTCAAGGGAGTAAAGGTAGACATCCTAAGGTATAGGACAGAGGCAAAATAATGACTTGTATGATAATGAACAACATTAATGGCAATGGAAAGTTGTGATGAAAATCAAGTGGTATACGTCTGAATTTGCTCTCATATCTGCCTACTATTCTGTTTAAACCCAGTGAAATATATTTTCCTTAAAATGCTTGTTTATGCTTCATGTGTTGATCAGATATTCAGTACATGCTATTTCTTTTTTCACAGAATTACCTTTTTTTATGAGAACGGAAACTGAAGCCATTCATGCAGTCTTAATATCAGAGGTAAGGATAATTAAAGACTGGTTAAACTTAGATTTTTCCTCCCTTTTTTCTTTTCTTTTCTTTCATTCTTTCTTTTTTGTGTGTGGTTGGCCAATAAGGGGATCCAAACCCCTGACCTTGGTGTTATCAACACCTTGCTCTAAACAATGGAGCTAACTGGGCAGCCCAGATTTTCCTTTTTGGAAGCTGTGAGAGTTATTCAAGCTTTATTTCAGTCCTGTCATTTTTAATGCACTCCCTTCCACTTTTTATCTCTTCTTCTTCATCTCTGTTTTTGTGAGCTTTTATCAGTCACCTTTAGATGAAGAATATATTTACATGTTACTGCAGTTTGCTGTTCTTTAATATTCCCATCTCTATTTCTATATGCTGGAAGTAGGAAAACTGCCAAATGTAGAAATGACTGTTACAAAAATCTATCATTATCGAGGATTTACTGTGTTCTAAGAGTGTGTTTAATTGCAGTAGTACATTTATTTAAGTATAATATAAAGACTGTAATTCTGTTTAATTTACAGCTTTTTAATTCCCAAACATTAAAATAACAATAATATTTGGATACAAAGTAGTTAAGAATATAGGTATAGCAAATTAATTTTACCATTGTATTCATTACTGGTCAAGTGTCTAGTCGTGACTAGTTCACATTGTACTTAATAGGGATGAGAAAAGCTTGGAAAAGAGTTCAAAGGAAAGCCATGGAGAAAATGAAAGGCCTTAAAAGTAGTTTCCAGGGCCGGCCCCCTGGCTCACTCGGGTGAGTGCGGCACTGGGAGCGCCAAGGCTGCGGGTTCAGATCCTGTATTGGGATGGCTGGTGCGCTCACTGGCTGAGCATGGTGCAGACAACATCGTGCAGAGGGTTGCGATCCCCTTGCGATCCTCTTACTGGTAACAAAAAAAAAAAGTAGGTTCTATTGTAAAGGACTAAAGAAACTCCACTATTAACCTTGAGATAAGAACAGTGAGAGAACACTTAATAATTGTGTTTCAGCAAAAGATATTCTTAGAGGACCGTGGTAAGCATGTTTTCCTCTTAACTAAGCCCATAAAAAGAGAACATAGAATTTAGATATAAGAAAATATTTACTGACTAGCATTGTTGAACTCTGGTCTAGATTATCCAGGTGGGATTGTGGAATTTGAAAGTAGAGGGACCTCTCAAGAAGAACTACAGTGGTATTCTGCTTCAGTACAAGATGGCAGTTTGGTGGCACTTAGAGATCTTAGCCAATACCTTAGTAATTACCTAATAAGGAAAGTAGGTGTGTTCCAGTGACAAACAGTTTCTTTGTACAGCCAAGATAGGAAATCGTTCCCACAGTTCCTAAAGAAATCCTGAGAAAGCACTCATTGGCACAGATCCACCCAGAAAAATTAAAGGGCAGAGGTATGTGTAGTAGCATTAGCTTTGGTTAATTCACCAGTGTCCATTTTGATCAAAAAATAAATAAGGTTAACCTGCTCAATGAATGTCTGCTCCGTATTGAGCTTGAGAAGGGACATAGAAGTCTTCTGTCCTTCTATTGATCTCAGTTCTTTTAATGCCTCTCATAGTGTTATCATTGGACCATAGTAAGTATGATTCTAGTGTTTAGAAATATTTGTTTTGATAAAACACCTCCAAATGCAAGCTAAATTTCTCATTTGGTGTTCATTCAAAGTACCATAAGCTACTCAAATACTAGAGGAAAAGAGACAATTGGACTTCCCAAGGGCTTATTTTCAAAGATAATTTTGACTATACATAATTCTCACCTTATGTGCTTTCTTCATACCCTAACCCCGTATGTGACTGTACAGTATATCTATTCAAGACTTTCTGCTGTAAGAGGATAAGGTGTAGATATGGCTGAACATTTTATTTAGTAAGTTTTCATATAGACAGAGGGCAGTGCTTTTTCAGAGGTTTTCCAAAGGAAATTAGATTTGCTTATAGATGTTAATATTTGTAGCTGACTGAATTAGTTAGGATTCTTTAGTTCCAAGTAACAGTAACCAGTGTCAGCTAACTTAACCTTCTGTATACGAAGAAAAACAGTCATCACATTTACTGTCTTGGTCCAATAGACTATTTTAATCTTTTTATATTAAGTCATTTTACAAACACCTTACAGAAGTATGAATAAAGTAATGGTGAAAAACTTTATTAGAAATTTTAATAATAATTTAAATATAGCAAATCCAAACTTTTATTTCATATTTTTCTGGTTTTAAAACATATACACACAAAATAGGCAGTGTTCTTTGAATTCAGTTAACTGCTTAGTAACTCTTTTTTTGTTGTTTTTTAAAATTAAATTTTTTATCGAAACATATTGATGGCACATGTTAACTCTTAAGCATACATGAGAATGTTTCTATCTATCTTGTAAAAACTTGTTCCAGATTTTAATTACTCCCCTAGTAGACTTTAGGTTATCATTACTTCTAATTCTTTTTTTTTGACCGGTAAGGGAATCACAACCCTTGGTACGGTGTGGTCTGCACTACGCTCAGCCAGTGAGCGCACTGGCCATCCCTATATTGGATCCAAACCCGTGGCCTCAGCGCTACCAGCACCGCACTCTCCTGAGTGAGCCATGGGGCTGCCCCCCTTTTTAAAATTTTTTGTTTTGTTTTGATCATTACTTCTAATTCTTGACTTGTTTCATTAAAACTGACAGTTTTGAAAACTTTAATGGCTCATGTTTTTTAAAAAAATTTAATCATAATTGATTATACATATTTTGGGGATTGTGTGTTGATCAAATCAATATTACTAGTATGTGTATTGTTACAAATTGTACTTATTCTTTATGCCTCTTGTCCAGTCTCTCCCTATCCCCCCTCCCTCCTCCCTCCCACCACTGATAACCCTAGATTTCTTCTCTCCCTCTGAAAGAATAATGGTTACTCAGTTGATTTGCTGCTTAGATGATCTATCTAATGCTGACAGGTGTGTTCAGGTCCCCTAATATTATCATAGAGCAGATGCTTCTTCTGTCATTCTGGAATGGGCTTTGTGGAGAGAGGCATCCTCTTCTTTTTTTTTTTTTGGTCTCTGCTGGTGACTCTCCTTCTGTCAATGCATTCCAGTGGCTGGTGGACCATGTGTGTGGTGGTTATGGCATCTAGCCACATTCGTGGCAACCTTGGTAGCGATGGTGAGCCAACCACATGGAGGTGATGGTTTTGGCGTGTTCCTTGGCACTGGCGGTGTGCCTGGTAGTGGACAGGGGTATGGTCTCTGGCTCCATGCCCCAGGCCCCCTGATGGCCCCAAGGCACTGGTGGTGTTCCTGGGCCGGAACTAATATTTTGTCCTTTGCTTACTTCTAAAACGGGTGAACTTCCTGTGGGAACCAGTACTTGAGCTGTGTTGCTGCACTAAATTGCTGCTTTGCTGCTGTTTCCCTAGGGAAGGCTTTTTTTGCAGCTCAGGTTTTAATGGTTGACCTTATAGGTACTTCTGGCTCTCCAGAGACCCAGTGCACCTGGATTGTGTAGAAACTCTGATCTGGGCCTGAATCTTGTCATCAAACTGCACCGCATGCAATTCTGCATTCCTGACCAGTCTCCTCTGAGTGGTCCTGTGCTGACTGGGGGTCTGATTGGCTGTCCTTGCTGTATCCCAGTTTTCTCCTGGTGGGCCCATCCCCCCCACCCACACTTCATGTGCAATGGGTCCTGCACGGGTCCCATGCAATGACTTACTGGCCTCTTAGCGGCTCCCCTTTTTCAGCTGTTCTGGCTCCTTGCTCCTGTGTGGGTTTACAGGTACCCTATTAGTGGTCTTGCTGTCCTGGGGACCACCAAGGCCCTCTTCTCTGCCACCTCCAAGCAACTCCATTGGAAGGGCACAGCTGTGGCTTCTACTGGCTCCTGCACCATGTGCTCAGCAGTTCCAGCCTTTAAGGCTGCCATGGCCCGAAATCCTCCAAGCAGTTTTTTCTTTGTCTCTTTGTGGTTTCTCCACATTCATGAACTCCATAGGTCTCTCCTCCTCTTCCCCTGAGCTCCAGTGGCCCCACCTTGGCTGTTGTTGCATTTTTGTAGTTGTAGATTGGTTGATTTGTGGGAGAGAGAACTCATGATTTTGTTGATCAGACAATGGCTGTCAACTTTGCTCCATAATTACAAAGTATTTTTATTCTTATATTTATAAACACCAATTAGAATGATCAATCCATTGAATTATTTTCATTTCTGTGTCATCTGTTTCCTCCTAGTCATCTTTGTATACACACTGGCCTTCAGCATTTGTCCATGAATGAACTGAATCAAGTAAATTTTGGAGTACAAATGTTATACTTAATGAAAGAATACTGTTTCATATTCATTTAGCAAAATGGGATGGTTCAGGTCCTTGTCATAAAGTATTGCAGAATAAAATACTTTCTTATTGAATGGCTAATGTGAAAATCATATTTCCTTTTTGTTCTTAGAAATATATTGTTCATTCATCAGTTCCTGAGTTTGAGAAAATTTCATTTTGATATTGCCATCTAAAGACTTGTTTGAGATTTTGCCTCTATAGTCAGTTTCACCATTAGATTCTAGAGTGCTTCTTTCTGTCTCTTTGCATTCATCTTCAGAGTTGTCTAGTGATTGTGAAATGTTTTCCTCTGTCATTTTATTTTTCTTTGTCGAAAAACAAAAAATTCTGAATTTTCAACTGTGTTCAATGAAAGCCAAAAAAAAAAAAAAAAAAAAAACCTCCAAAGATATCTCCAAACTGCTGTTTACTTTCGTAAAGATGATGTCATACTTAGGGCAATGCAAACAGAAACATGGTTATTTCACTATTACATGATTCTTCTAGGTGATTCCGTAAGTTTTCCATTTTCTTATTATTTTAGTCTTTTTCAGCATAGTTGGGAATAGTTGATAAATAATGATAAAATAAATCTTACGATAATAAAATAGCAAAATATTTCAGGATACAGAAAAAACAATATCATTACAATCCCATGGATTATTCTTAGATTTATGAAAGGATCCAATGTACCATTATGGTAATTGCACGGTGGAATGAATTTTATTCTATTTTAAAAAGTAGGCAAATTTTTTGTTTGTTGGAAGACCTTTAAGAAAGAGTAATAGTCATTAATATCAATTCTTATAAATAAGACTTCTTTAAAAAGAAATTAAGGTTGGTACTAGTGGACCATGATAGTTTACCAAGCATTAAGCAGGATGAAATATTTTAAGAATAGAAGTGTGTCTGGACTCCAAGAGCAGAAACGTAGGCACACTTTAGGAAGGGGCTGCAACTAGAAATGGAGGCCATCAGGAGTCTTTTTTTCTCATTTATATTCTTCTCTGCTCTTCGTCGTGTGTATTTATTCTTTTTTCCTTTCAGCCCAGCCTCCTCTGCTATGTATTCCATGTGATCGAAAATATGACCCCAGACAACTCTTAATATATTACAGGTTCAGCCAGATAAGGAGAATCTGTCCTTTATGTGTTTTCTCAACCTTTCTGACTCTCATATGGCTGGGGAGATGAGGGCAGACAACCAAGTAGGTATTGATCAAATTCAAAGTTCTAGTGATTAGCCACAGTTAAATAACTTCAGGGGTTTTTTTGTGTTAAAAAGCCTCAAGTGGACTTTTATAACCAGGTTTTGACTTCAGTATATTGTGTTATTCATTTCTGTATGTTTTTCATGTTAACAGCTCTCAGAAAATCATGCAAAAGCAGCCAATAGAATAGAAGGTAATTAGTTGTGTGACCATTGGTCCTGTTTCTTGCTACTACTTCTTCAAGATAAGAGAGGTCTGTGTTAGATTTCTGGGGCTAGAGTCCCAAACTAGGGTTTGTGGATGTTGTAATTATTCCTTTGATTTACTGCATTCGTTTTCTCTGGGATTCGTGAAATATTCCTAGACCGTAGTTTTCATGGCTGCTGACATCAGAAGTTCCTAGAATCTAAGAAAAAAACAGATGACATCCCCCAAAGTGAAAAATTCATCATCTTCTGGCAGCTTTCTTGCCCACCGTCAGTCTCCTTTTACTCAGTCATGATTGTTAAACTGTGTAGATATATTAGTAGAATGCTTAGTAAATTATCTCTAATAACTTTTAAATTCTTTTTTGCAGAGTTTGAATGTCTATTTCTCTTGTCCCATTATATTCTTATTATGTTCATATTATGTCCATGACAAGGAGTGATAATAGGTTATGATAATAGTTATGTAATTTTTTTCATGTTTTCCAACATCTTAAAACAAAAGAGTATGTATAATGTCTAGAGTCACTGAATTATATTTAGACTATTTTGTATACTTTTAACAGTAGTTTTTCAAACAATCCCAGTAGTGATTTTCAAATTGGATTGTTCAGAGGTGCCTCAGGGCGTCTGGGGAACAAGGCAAGTAGGTGATGTGAGGCTTTAACCTCCTACCTGTAATTCAGCCAGAAATCTTTTTAAAAAAATATGTCTTAAAAAAGTTCTGCTGCTTGGGGAGAAAACAGAAGCTCAGACAGGTAATCTGTCCATTCATTTACTAGACATGGATTATATGCTAGACATTGGGTATAGAAAGATGGGAGAAATGTCAATCAGCGGCTTTTCTTAGCAGAAAATCAAACTGAGCAAAATGTTAATTTTCCCCCTTTGGTTTAGAATTAGGCATATTCTGTATAAACATGCTTATGCACTTGTGTAATTTGAAAGTATATTTTAAATGCCGTAATTCTGTCTGAGACCTTTTATATTTTTACATCATTTTTATATGAAGCAATATGTTTTTCATAATTCCATACACATAACTTACAGTCTTTTTGTTGAAAATCCTTTTTTCTTTGCTTTCTAGAATGAAAGACTGAAAAAACTTTGTACTGTTCAGCAAGAGAAGCATGAAGCCTTAGAGTTTCAAATAAAGCAGCAATCTACAAATTACCAACATCAACTACAACAGAAAGAGGCAAAGATTTTTACAGTTACCTCGTATTCACTTTACTGTAATGTATTTAGGAAGGTTTTTAAGAGTTATTATATAAATCAAGCTATCTTGATCCATAAAAGTATTGAAAGGATGTTGAATTTAATAATTCCCGACTCATTTTGGTAACACCATTTTAACAAGAACTTTCTAAGCTTTTCTAAGTTTATATTATGTAAACTGACCTCTGTGGACTTTAATTTCTACTTTCCAAAAGAAGGAAAGTTTTTATGTAAAATGTCTTCAGGCATCTGTTGCTTGTAATTTCTGATTTTATGAAACTTTAATTTATCAAATTTTCTTAAGTTGTTTTAAATCAGTGTGGTTATTCCTAATGACTTTTTAAAATGCTTTTGATTGCAAGTGTTATTATTTGTAGTACTGGCATATACTTGATTTTCCATGGAAAAAGAATATGAAATATAATTATACTGTTTTATAAATGTTTTTGTTTTTTTTTTAGTTTGATTGAAATGTGTGTTTTGAAATTGGCTTATCTTTTCTTTGCACTGCTGGTAATAGATATTGTCTGATATAACCACTGTTATCCCGAATCCTTACAATGTAGACTGCGTCCCCATGTGTCATGCTGTTATTGAATTCTCTTTACTGTTTAGTACATAAGTGGAGTCCAATAAATACTTATACTTGTATTGAATTTAACCATTTTATTATGCAGATCATTTGGGTGTTTTTCAGTTTGTTGATTTAAATGTTTATGTCTACCATAACTTCATATTTAGGTGTTTTAAATAATAGAGCTTAATTTTTTAATCTAGTGGGAATTTTATAATTTCATAATACAATAAAGATAAATTATTTCAAAAATAAAATGAATACAGAAAAGCAAAGTTACAAGTTCAAATTAAAATTAGAAGCCCACTTACTGCCAAATTGCTTTAAAACTCTTTAAACTTTACTCATTGATGTTTGTACTTATGGACGGGAAGCAGACATTCATGGCGTCAATCCATGGACCACACTTTGAGTAGCACTGCCTTATAGACATTACGATAGAATAGTAGCTCCTACCCAGGGCTTTACAGCTGAACCATTAGTGACACTTAAAAATACACATGCTTATGCCCCCCAGGAGATGCAGGTTTAGTGTACTGGGAAGGGGCCCTGGTACTGCTAATTTTCAGGAGCTCCATAGATGATTCTGATGCTTACCCCAAAGTTGAAAACTCTGCTGTGGGAAACTTTGGCTTTTTATTTTCTTCTTAACTATTGATATTAGAGAGCGCATTAAGCATTCAAGTTTGCAAATGTGTCTTTGTGATTAGAGCTTGCACTGTGTAACTCTACAACTTGATATAAATGTCTGTTGTATAAGGACAACTTTTTGTGTTATAGATACATCTAAAAAATTGTGTATTTCAGTACTTTTTACTAGGATGAAAGCTAATATGTGACTGTATAAAACTGCTCTTTTCTGAATCTGTTTGCTGCCCTCATTGTGATGTTCATATTCCCCCAAAATGCAATTTATTTCATATCATTTTGGGGAAGATGAATAAAATTTGTGCACTACTCTAAATCTCCCTTAGGGAAGGGTCTCTAATATGAAAAACCTGTTTGTTATGACACATGGCATAAATGTGTTTGGTTTTTGTTTGTCTAATTGCTTAACGTTACTCATGTAGAAATACTGTAACTTGTTGGCTGTTTTTTCGGTATCACATTTTCCTTAGCTGTGGCAGAGTGTCTTTTGGACTAGTTTGAGTTTTTCGTAAAAGGCTTCTGAGAGTTCTCTCTAGATTACTCACTTGTGTTTTTAGTAATCTTTCATTCCGAATGGATGTGGCATTATGGTAGATTCTGTGTTCATAATTTCTTTGAGGCTCTGGCTTGGTATCCAATACATCAACTGACACAGGTTTCATTTTCTTATCATTTTAAGGTTTGATCATCACAAACAGAACCCTAAGAAATTGCCTATAGTACCCCATACATAGATGATAGCAAACCCACGTTTAACTGAGAAATTCATTGCTTTAGTTAACATGTGAGTGAAATTCTGATCTTATAGCATTTGAAACATTATCTGTGATTTCACTCTGGTGATCATGTTTGTTTTTTAAATAACCATGTTATGGATAGGATGTTATAGAAGACGTGGGTTCAGTTAACAGAGTACCATTATTTGATTATCTTAAACAAATTATTATACCTTTTAATATTATTAATTTATAAAAGGATTAATATTGTTATTTTAAAGTACTTTCTCTAAAACATGGATTATAAATATATAGGTCGAAATCAGCCAGTATAAAGCAAGACAGATTGCTCTACAGGATCAGTTGCTGAAACTGCAGTCAGCCACTCCGTCAGTACATTCAGGAGCTGGTGGTATACCAGCGACCACTGCATCTTCTTCATTCGGTTGTGGGATCGGTCATCATGCCTCAGCTTTCCGTGATGATAACATGGACTTTGGAGATGTTATTTCATTACAACAAGAAATAAAAAGATTGTCAAATGAAGTTTCAAGACTCGAGTCTGAAGTTGACCATTGGAGGCATATTGCTCAGGTAGCTAAAATTTTCATGAGTTTTTGAAAATAGTGAGTAAAAATACTGATGTTATATGAATAGACATATAGAGAGCTCTTGGTATTAGAAAGTACTGTGGGCTAGGAAATAGAAAATCTGTACTCTAATTCTGCCAATGACTTTCTTTCTAAGTGATTTTAGTCAGGTGGTCTTTCTCTTTCTGCCTTAGTTTTCCCTTCTGAACAATATTTGGAAAAAATTTTCCAAAAAGAATTTAAAGAAATAGATCCATTAAAAAAAATAAAATAAAAAGTTTCAAGTCCAGGACTCAAAAGAGATAAAAATTGAATTGCTTTTGATTGAACCAGCACCTTTTCCACTGGAATCCCTGAAGGCTTCTCTGGTGGAAACATCAGGAGTCTGAAGCACCGTGTTTGATCCTGCTTGCTTAGACGATGTCTTAGGTTTCTTTTAGCTCTAGGTATGTGTAAAGTGACATCTGATAATTGGATTATAAAATAAGTTAGACTATTTTGTGTTGTCTCATGCATTAGAAATTAAATCCTTGCTATTTTGGGCTGTAAACTTTCTCCCAAGGAACACTATTTTTCTTACATATTAGAGTTAATGGAGTTTGTCAGTAGACATGAGACCTGGAATAAACTGGAGCACTGTTCACTTGGATTTAATTTCATCAGTTTAGAAAAAACCATAGTATTTAAATAGACTATTTTTCTATCTTTTTGTGAATTTAATCTAGTTATGTAAAGGAGAAATCATCCCAATTAAAATGTTCTCTTTCCCAAGTTGCTAGACAGTCCCAGTACCCAAAATAAACCTTAGAAAGGTTGATTTGTTTGTCCATCTTTTCTCCAAAAAGTAGTAGTTCTTAAACTTTGTATCTGTAAGAATATCCTGGGGAACTTGATATTGTAGATTTTCAGGCCTGTCTTCAGAGATTTTGATTTAGTAGCCTTGGAAACCACATTCAAACAAATAAATACCCCAGGTGATTCTGATGTTCTGAGGAACACATTTTAAGAAACACTGCTTAGGTAAGATTTCAAAGGGAAGTGATGGGTTTTCGTTATGTTCACTTTAGCATAACTTAAATGTTTTACTGTATGACAGATCTGTGCTGAAATATAATGGTGAAAAAAATTGGGACATTTCAGGACTTAATTTTCTAGCAAGGCATAATAAAAATTATTTGTATTACACTTTACAAGATGATTTCATATTTATTATAAAATATATATTATGTTATCCTGATAACTATGTGACAAACTTATTACCTCTATTTTGGAGATAAGGAAACTAACAGTTAAAGTAATACACCCATTTTCACAGTGATTAAGTTATGATTCAAAAATATCTTTTGACTCCAAAACCTGTGTTCTTTCCATTATACTATGTTCCTTCTTTCAGCCGTAGAGGACCTTTTAGTTTATTAACATACTATATAGGAAATGTTAATAAACATAAATGACCAACATACAGCTTTGAATGAGAAGAATCCAAAAGTTCTTTAATTTACTTGTCATACCAAAAATTATTCTGTCTTGGATTAGAGATCTTCTGGGTAACATCATTTAAAAAATGTTTATACTTGGATCATTATTAGCATTAATATTAGGTAATTTCCATTTTAGAAATTTCCTTTTAAAAAGCTGCTCAATTATCCTCACATTTGCATTTTGTTAAGCTAAATAAAATATTCTATGATTTTTTCTTCTTAACATTAGCTATTTTATAAAACCATTGTCTCTCCAATCAGTTAACAAATTCTCAAATATGATACCTTTTATTTATTGTGTATTGCTATTGTACTAGGTTCTTTAAAAGGTGCTTGGCATTCATTAATCATAATCTGTCTGAGAAATGCCCCTTTTTTGAAAAGAATCTGTTAATAAAGTTAGTTTGCAACTTCCTATTTTAAAAAAATCAGTGTAATTATTTTCTAATTCTCTTTTTCTGATCTAGACTTCTAAAGCACAAGAAACACATAGCTCTGATCAAAGAGAAATCTTCAAACTGCAAAATATCATTAAGGTGAGTCAGATTGCTGATTTGCAGTTGCTATTATACATCTAAAATCTTATTAATAGCATAAGCGTATTGTATTAGTCTGTTTTGTATTGCTATAACAGAATACTTGGAACTGGGTAATTTATAAAGAAAATGAAATTTATTGCTTACAGTTTCTGAGGCTGGGAAGTCCAAAGTCCATCTGATGGTGGCGACAGTGACCCAGGGGTCTCACATTGCAAGATGGTGGAAGCAGAGAGAGCAGAGAGAAAGACAGACTCTCCTCTTCTTTTTAAAGCCCTCAGAACCACACCCCTGACCACAATTTCTAATCCATTCCCTCCAGCGTGGTCCTACAATCCAATCACCTCCTCAAGGCTCCACCTTTCTATTATCATAATAGGATTTCCCACCCTCTTAACAGTCACAGTGTGGGCTAAGTTTCTAATACATAAAACTTGGGGGACACAATTCAAACTTCAGGGAGTTTTGGGGGGACGTAATTCAATCCAGTACATTCCACCTCTGGCTCCCCCAAACTCATGTACTTTTCACATACAAATACATTCATTTCATCTCCAAAGTCTTAACTTGTTTCAACACAAATGTCCAAAGTTCAAAGTCCCATCTGTGAAATTCAAAACGAGTTATCTACAATGGTGGGACAAACAAAGGGTACATATTCCCATACGAAAAGGAAAAAATAGGCCAAAAGAAAGGTGTGACAGGTCCCAAACAAGTCCGCAACCCAGCAGGGCAGGCATTAAATCTTACAGCTGGTGAATCATATACCTTGATTCCATGTTCGGTGTCCTCTGCATGCTGGTGTGCAGGTTGTGTCCCCAAGTCCTTGGGCAGCTCTGCCCCTATGGCTTTCCTGGTTGCAGGCCACACTTCAGCTCTACCAGGCTGGGGTTCCACTTTGGTAGGTCCACAGGTCTGGGGCCTCCATGGTGGTCCCGCTCTCCTGGCTCCAGTAGGCATGGAGCTTTTGGGGTTTTTCTGCTGCAACTCTGACCCCACATTTCCACTTAGCATTTCTCTAGCAGACTCACTGCAGTGAATCTACTCCTATGACAGATCTCTTCCTGGGGCTCCCAGACTTTTCCGTACATCCTCTGAAATTGGGGTGGAGACTCCCAAACCTCCTCAGCTCTAGCATTTTGCAAACATGCAGACCTAACACCCTGTATATGCCGCCAAGGCTTCCGGCACGTTTCTTCTAAACCTGCAGGTCCAGCTACACCTGGGGTCAATTTAGTGATGGCTGCAGCAGCCGCAGCAGCCAAATCAGCCAGGGTGCTGGTGCTGGCAGCAGCTTCCCGAGATGGCCCTGGGCAGTGAGCCTCTGGAGGGTGCCTCAGGCCTGTTAGTAAAAGTCTCAGTTATGAAATTATATTTGTTTATTTTTTAATATTTTGTATCCTCTATTTTTTATGACAAGTAAGGTATATAAAAATCTCTTCCGAAAATCTTTTTTTGTGTGTGTAATTCTGTGTGGCTGGCCACAGGGATCCAAAATCATTTGTTAGTTAGTTTATATTTCATAAGTCTCTACACTCGACTGTATCTCATAAAACTATATTAAAACAGAATTCCAAGGCTGTTGAAGTTTCAAGATTTAAGATTAAATGCTATTGACAACATAAAATGCTAATATTATTCATTGTAAATAATTATTTTTACTTTATTGTTAAAATACTTTATTGCTACTTTGTGTCAATTATATTTCTTTTAAGATAATTCTTAGTTACATATATTTATTGTGTCAATGAATTGTTTTCAGTGTCTAAATTATTGTCAGATACAGAATTTTTAGTTTTTGCTTTTATTATTATTATTTTTAAAAAAAATTTTTTTGAGTCAAAATTGATTATACATATTTTTGGGGTTCAATATTGAGATATGTTGATGAAATCAATATTATTATATATTGTTATATATTGTTATATATTATATATTGTTACAAATCCTAATTATTCTTTATGCCCCTTCTCCAATCTTTCCCCATCCCCCTCTTCCTCCCCCTCCCCCCTCTAATTGCCCTAGATTTCTTCTCTCCCTCTGAAAGAATAATGGTTACTTTGTTGATTTGTTGCCTAGATGATCTGTCCAGTGCTGACAGGTGTGATCAGGTCCCCCAATATTATCATAGTACAGATGCTTCCTCTGTCACTCTGGAATGGGCTTTGTGGAGAGAGACATCTTCCTCCTTTCTTTATGTCTGTTGGTGACTCACCTTGTGTCAGTGCACTCCAGGGGCTGGCGGACCATCTGTGTGGTGGTTGTGGTGTCCAGCTGCTTTGCCAGTAGCCATGGTTATTTTAGTGGCTGTGGTGGGCCATCACATGGAGGTGATGTTTTTGGCATGCTCCTTGGTGCTGGCAGTGTGCCTGGTTGTGGGGAGTGTCTGGTCCCCATCTTCATGCCTTGGGTCCCCGCCTCCATGTCTCAGGTCACTGGGTGGGCCCCGAGGCACTGGCACAGTGTGCCTGGTTTTGGGAGGGGGGCCCAGTCCCCTTCTCCATGCCTCAGGTCCCTGGGCAGTCCCGGAGGGGCTGGCACAGTGTGCCTGGTTGTGGGAGGGGGTCCGGTCCCCAGCTCCATATGCCGGGTCCCTGGGTGGGCCCCAAGATGCTGGCACTGTATGCCTGGTTATGGGTGGGGGTTGCGGTCCTCTTCTCCATGCCTCAGTTACCTGAGTGGGCCCCGAGGTGCTGGTGGCATGCCTGGATGTGGTAGTGGGGTCCTGTTCCTGCCTCGAAGGCTCAGGTTCCCAGGTGGGCCCCAAGGCACTGGCTGTGTGAGTGGGTGTGAGTGGAGGTCCTGTCCCTGTCTCCATGCCTCATGTCCCCAGGCAGGCCCCAATGCACTGCTGGTGTGCCTGGGCTGGAACTATTATTTTGTCCTTTGCTTACTTCTAAAATGGGGGAACTTCCTGTGGGAACCAGTACTTGAACTCTGTGGTTGAGCTGAATTGATGCTTTGCTGCTGTTTCCCTAGGGAAGGCTTTTTGTGCAGCTCAGGGATTAATGGTTGACCTTAAAGGTACTTCCAGCTCTCCAGAGACCTGGTGCACCTGGGCTGTGTAGAAACTCTGACCTGGGCCTGAGTTTTTTCATCAAACTGCACCCCCTGCAATTCTGCATTCCCAACCAGTCTCCTCTGAGTGGTCCTGCGCTGATTGGGGGGGCTGATTGGCTGTCCTTCCTGTGTCCCAGTGTTCTCCTGGTGAGCCTGTCTTCCCCACCACCCATGCTTCAAACACTTCCCATGGGATGGGCCATGCACCGGTCCCTCGCGATAACTCACTGGCCTCTGAATGGCTCCCATTTTTCAGCTGTTCTAGCTCCTCACTCCTGTGTGGGTCCACAGGAACACTATTAATGGTCTTGCTGTCCTGGGGGCCACCAAGGCCCTCTTTCCACCTGCTGCTTCCAAGTAACTCCATCTGAAGGGCACAGCTGTGGCTTCTGCTGGCTCCTGCTCCATGCACTTGGCAGCTTAAGCATTAAAGCAGCGATGACCTGAAATTCTCAGAGCAGTTTTTTCTTTCTCTCATTGTGGTTTCTCCCACATTCATGAACTCCATAGGTCTCTCCTCCTCTTCCCATGAGATCCAGTGGCCCCAGCTTGGCTGATGTTACATTTTTATAGTTCTAAATTGGTTGAATTGTGGGAGAGAGTGACGCTGGTGACTATCTATTCTGCCATCTTGACTGGTACTTACTGCTTTTATTATTATTACAACACTTGTTTAGGTGGATTCCAAAGTCTGACCTGTGTTTGAATGTTCATTGTGCTATTTACCATCTGTGTTACTTTGGGCAAGTTACTTAACCTTTCCAGGCTTCTGTTTTATCATCAGTAAAGTAGATGTCATCATAATACCTACCTTGTAGGACTGTTTTGAGGTTTATATTATATTATATTATATATTTATTTATTTATTTGAGGTTTAAATATAAAGCTGTCAGCCCAGTGCTGGCACATAAATAAGTGCACAGGATTAAGAATGGAAGTAGAAGCTAATTTATAGATTAGGATTCTTGGTCAGCAGCAAAAACTATCTCTAGCCAAGTAAAGGAAAAGAGGATTTACTGGAAGGACCTGGTGTAGTCCATCCATAGGACTGGAGGAAGAGATGAGCATTCTGGCCACAGGAGTAGGGACGGTGTCAGGAATCTAGGTAGTGGGATACAGCAGACAGACTCTTGAAGGGGCAGCTATCATAAAGCTTCCTGTCCAACCAATTTCTCTCTTTCGAGGACTCAGCTCAAGATCTAGGTTCCTGGGAGAGACACTGGTCTTCTCAACTTGGGTAGCAAGGCACGTTGGTTGACAATTTGGAATTCCCATCAAGACTGGTAGATAGAAAGGCTGAGTGAGAGGATGGGGATAGTAGGATAACAGATACAGATTGGCCAGAGGGTTGATAGCTGGCATTGGTGGAATATGTCATTAGGAAAAGATATTTTTGCTTATCTTTTGTTACAGTGTTTTCTTGCTGGTGTTCCCTCTTTAAAAGTAGAAAAACTGTTTTTAAGGCCTAAGAAGGGAAAGGGTGTAGTCTTTCAGAATTGTTCTAATTTGGGGCCTGTGTTTAAATTTTTTTCAGCCTCGACATATTCAGAGAATTATTTTTAATAAAATGGACTTTTGGACAACAGTAAAATAAATAGCTTAGGTAAATTTATTGATCATAAACATGGTTAACTTTGTTTTTATTTTTTAAGGAACTTAAAGAGAAACGAAGTCAGGAAATTAATGACCATCAACATGAAATGTCAGTACTGCAGAATGTACATCAACAGAAATTGACACAAATGCGTCATCAGTATCGAGAGGAATTAAGCTACTTCCAAGAACAAATTGAAGAACTCAATAACCTCTTCGAAGAAGGTTCTTAGTTTTATTAATTTAACATTTTAGATGACATACTTAAATGACAATTCTAGCACTCTGAGACCAGGACACTGCTAGAAATTTGCACTAAGTTCTAAAGAATGAGTAAATGACTAGCTCTGCTTGTCTGCCAGAAATTTGCTATGGCACCACTACTTTCAAGATTTTGCAAAAATGGAAAGGCCCTTTTGCATTTGTGGTAAATAGTTATAATTCATAGATTTGGTTTTGCATTGTTTGGTGGTCATATTTTACTTTCTTTCAAACTAAAATTCAGGTATGTAGGTTTTTTAGTAGTTGATTCAAATCCTATGTTTCCCCAACTTTTTATTTATTTAAACATGCTTAATTTAGTATAGTAATTTAATTTTTCTTTTTAAGCTTTTCAAGTTCTAAACTCTTAAATCTTAGTTGTAAATAGCAAGCTATTTACTTCTTGATTCTTAACATTGATATCGTTGACTTTATATTTTAAGTGGCTCAGGAGTTACAGGAACTGATCACTCTAAAATCTATGAGATGCAAAAAAATGATCCAAGTTCTACAAACTGAAAAAATGGAATCTACAAAGAAAATTGAAGAACTTGAGGCTAAAATAAAAGACCTAAATGCAAAATTATCCTCTGCAGAAAATGACAGGGATGTTTTAAGGAGAGAACAAGAACAACTAAATGTGGAAAAGAGACAAATGATTTCAGAATGTGAAAGTTTGAAACTGGATTGCAGTACATTGCAATCTTATGCTGTGAAGCAAAGTGATTGTGTGACAGAAAAGGAAAGAATTCTTCCACAGAGTACATCAGTGGAAGAAGTGGTCACACTACAGCAAGCACTGCCTGGTATAAAATGTGTGGAGCTTATTTCAGACTGGTATTTCATTGCACACTAGTTGTTTTTAAACACTTGAATAAATGAATCCTTCTTGGAAATGGAGTATTCATGGAAACAACTTTGAATAATTTGAGAATTGCTTGGTTTGGATTCAGTGCCATAGTTAATAATAGATCACAGACAGGAATTTTCTACTAAAAATGGTTAAGTATTGGCTTGGTGTTTTTCAACCTACCTTCATTATCCTTTTATTTACATGTAACTCATTGATTTAGGAGGCCATGCAGATATCTGAGAAAAGTTTATGTACATTGACATTTTTGGGAGGAGGTAAAGGTCTGTTTCTTGTAATCTATATTGAATACTTCCTGTAACTCATCAGGGCCCAAACCCTCCAGTTAAGGAATGCAGTCTTTCTTCTTCAAAATCTGTTGGTACCTTTTGAAATGATCTCCTACATCGAGCAAAGGCCTGAGTAATAAAACCATAGATCTTCTGCCATTTTCCATGCTGAAGATGATATTTATAGTATTGGATGAAATACACCAGTATGCATTCATGGCAGGAAAACATAATGGGAACTCTTCCGCTGAAAAGATGCATTTCATTTTGCACTTTGTCCTTCTCTCACACTATCAACTCTCACTTTTTGAACTCACACATTTATGCTCTGGAGGTTTCCAGTCCTTGTGTGCCTGTGACCCCCCACATCTGTATCCCTCAACCAGTTGTTTATCATGAATTCCTGATCTGTATGGCCAGTTCTGTATATATCAGATGGATTTTCAAACTAAAGTTAAGTTTAAAGTAAAGCCACCGTGTCCTTTTCCGCCTCCTCTTCCTTTCCCTACCTTAGTGATTGGTAGCATTTTCCAGTCTCCCAAAACAGAAAGCTAGAAGTCATCACCTAGCAAGACCCATAGGTTGTTTCCTTAGCTTTTCTCTGATTCAGTGATATTTTGGGATTGTATGCCATAGGAGCTCTAGGGTTTCTCACAGGTTCATCAGTCCTGGGAGCTGCCATGCAGGCAAAGTGCAGTGGGATTCTGGACTTCTTTCTCAGTTGGCTTCAATCGAAGTAGCTCTGCTCTTTTAAAAAAAAATTATTTATCTATCATGTTGGGTGATCTATATGAGTTTCTTTGCTTAAAAAACAAACCTACTGCCCTAGACTTTCTCCTTTTTTCCATTTTTGTTGCCATGGAATTACTTCAGCCAATCATAATTGCTTTTTGCCTATGTTAACTATAACAGATCTCTTAGTGGAGCAGGATAATATAGTGGTTGAGAACCTGACTGGGTTGGAATACAGCTCTATCGCTAGCTAGCTGACCTGGGACAAGTTAGTTAACATCTTTTTGCCTTGGTTTTTTCACTGACAGGGTTGAGATAATAATAGTAACTTCCTTATAGTGGTTGTAGTAGTAATGAGGATTATAAGAGTTAGTTACTAGCTGCACATTCTCTTTAGAACAGTGTCTGGCCAATAGTGTGATAAAAGCATTAGCCATTTTTATTCTCTGGTCTCTATGATTCCTTCTTCAATCCATTTTTTTTCCATTCTGCAGCCAGAATAAGTTTTCAGAAATGAAAAGCAAGTTATTCCCTTGCCTTTACCTTTTTTTTATTTGGTTGCTGACTGGTTTGGGGATCTGAACCCCTTGACCTTGGTGTTACCAGCACTGTGTGACAACCAACTGAGCTAACCAGCCAGTCCTTAACAGTTGTAGTCTCCCATGTGGGAAGATTTAGTTTTAATTCTTTAATTTATTTTTTGGGCCCCTGGTCAGTATGAGAATCCAAACCCTTGACCTTGGTGTTCTAATACCGTGCTCTAACTAACTGAGCTAACTGGCCAGCCCCCATTCCCATGTTTTTAGTACTTTGTGGCTCCCTGTGAACTTCAGGATGAAGTCTAAACTTCTTCATTGGACATGTAATGTCCATCATGATCTGGTCCCTGTCTGCCTCTTTTGTTTCCACTCTTCCCATTCTCCTCACATTCTGAGCATTAGTCATATTGAACTTTCTATAGCTTCTCAAACCAATAGTGTTGTGTCTTTGCTCTGTTGCCTTTGCTGGTTTCTCTGTGTGGACTGTTGCCATGTTTCTTTTAGAAAACTCTTACTATTTTGATTCAGTATGGGTATTACCTCAACTGGGAGGTACCTAGCACTGCCACTTCCCTGGCCCCATTGGCTTCCTCTAGTCTGGATTAGGTGTTTGCCTTTTTTTCTCTCATAGCACCTTGTACTCACTGTATCACACTGTATTGAAATCATGGATTCACTAGTTTTCCTTCCCCTCTGATTTGTAAGATCTTTGAGAGCAAGTACGAAATTTTTACATCTTGTGGTCTAGCACCTGGCCTCATGGTAAATGTTCAGTATTTCTTTGAATGAATGTCAAATGTATTACCTCAGCTGAACTCATGGTACTGTCTTTGTGTTCCTCTTCCAGAATCTCTTCTATTTATGGATCTATCTATACTATGAGATTGAATGGTCTTTTTACCAATAGACATGTCTAAATCACTTTAGAAAATTGATACTATTGTATTGTTGTGGTATAAATATATATTTATTGCTTTTAAGGTTTTTTTCCCTTCAGTCTTAGACCTTATGCTGTTTTCTGCTACCCAAACTAATTAACTCATTTTGAAATGTAGTTGTTAGTATTTTTATCAAGGTGATAACTTATGACTCATTCAGAATACAATCATAGTTCTTATACTTTTCCATAGAATTGGATTTAAAAAATTTTTTGGTTTTTTTGTTTGTTTTTTAAAAGATGACCGGTAAGGGGATCGTAACACTTGACTTGGTGTTATCAGCACCACACTCTCCCAAGTGAGCCATGGGCCGGCCCTTAACATGGCTTTTAGCTGGCATTCATATTATGATTTCTTTGGTATAATCAAAATAGAAATACAAAACAACAAAAATGTGCTTCACTTGGAACTGTTAGCACTTGTTAATTAAGCTTATAAATATACTTTGTTTTAATTGGGTTGCATTTCTTAGTTTAATATAGGATGTCATAAGTTATTTGAAATTATTTTAATGTCAGGTTCATTTGTTGTTTTTACAGATGCTGGTGAAAATGAAATGAGACTGAATAGTTTAAACCAGGTAAACTCATTTTAAGTGAGACAGTTTTGACATTGGTGTACCAAGAAAAAGTATTTTGATTTATTATAGGTGCTTATTTTTTTTTCACAAATTCATGTGAATTTACCCTAAGAACTTTTATTTCCATGATTTTATGTTTGCTGGTTAATAAATCACAAATTGACACAATTGAAAAAGTTTCATGATTGAAAAATACAGGTATATCTTTTTGAAGATTAATTTGACAAATGTTCTGTGTGTAGAGACAGTGGAAGCAGATCCTATACCGAAGCGAGGAGTGCATTTTGATTTTTCTTGTTGAATTTGAGGAGTTGTTTCTATTTTTCATAATTACAAGTTATTTTGTAAATAAGTAAAAATAAATGTATGTATATATTTTAATGTAATATAGAGATTTATAAGAATGTCTAAAATGAGTGGCTTTTAAGATGGTTCAATGTTGAATTCTTCTAATTTTTACATATCACTAAAAAAATTAGAAACACAGTTACATAGTTTGCCTGCTTTTTTTGTAAAATGGAAATTTCTTGTTATCTGAAAACACTGTTTTAACATTTTTGTAGGATAACAATCTCACTGAAGACAATGTGAACCTTAAACAGTTTGTCCAAGTTTTAGAAAAAGATAATTCATTACTGAGCCAAGAAAAGGTGGGTGTTGTAAGAATTGGGGCAGAATTAAAATGATGTGTGTATTATAGTTTACAGCTAATGTCCAGTTTATATCAAAACTGAGAGTCCTCTGGATAAAGCTGATCTCATTGATGCTTGTCAGGCCTTGGTGAAATACCTGGACAAGGTTAAGAGTATGAGAGACTGGCCAGAGTTTATGTTTATAGATAAGCCAATACGCACACAGACGTGAGCAGAAAAGATAGGTGCAGGCCCTATTTTGGTTTCTGATGAATGCCTGACAGCAGCAACATACATGGGTGGGTCGAGAGGTCTGGAGGGCCATACTGTGATAACTGTAGCTACTGCTTATGTGCTCCAGAGTGTGTCCATTGTGGTGGACAGGATTTCTTTGTGGTGAGCAGTTAAGAGGGACAGTTTCAGTGGTAGAAGTAGGGTCTTTCTTGTATATGTTGGTAGCAGGGATGGAATTCTTGGGATTACAATTCTGTATGGGGAGAGGTATTCTTAGGTCTGTACCACGTGATGGTAATTCCTTGGCTAAGACAGATGCTTAAACATGGGACATTTGTAAGCTGGTGTTAAATTAAAGGCCAATGTCTGGATTCAATTTAAATTTTTAATTTTTAAAAGTAATACATGTTTACTGATATGTGTATTCAGTAATACTCATACATACTGAAAAACTTCAGACAGTACGAGTGGAGTATCCTTTGCTTGGCCTTTCCCAGAGGTGATCTCTTTTACTGCTTTCTGTTATATCTTTTCAGACTATATCTATGCATGTATGATTTTATATATAAAGAGATTTTAAAAAATATGTGTCAGCATACTAAAAATATTGTTCTCACATACCTTAACATTATATTCTCAACATCTTTCTACATTAGTATATAGGCAGTGTTTCTCAAAGTGGGTGCTATTGGCATTTAAGTGAGAAGATTCTTAGTTGTGTGCACTGTCCCGTTCATTGTAGGATCTTTGCCAACACTTTTTATATACCCACTAAATGCCAGTCACTTTTTAAATTACTATATTATAAATGAGGTTATTTCAAAAAGTTCATAGAAAGATTCATATTATCTTTTAATTCTGTTCTGCTAATTTTTTGAAGTAGCATCATATATTTTCTCTGTTCTGTTTCTGCTCCCACTGTATTCTGCAGTTTATCTGACTGGTCTAGGTATATTTTATAGTTTGCAGACTCTCTGCACATATTTGGTAGGGCCTGTAACATTTTCATGATATTCTTGGATTCTGTAGATATTCTCGATAGCTGTTTCTCCTTTCTTTTGATGTTAAGTAGTCCATTCTAACTATTCCTTGAATTGTGCCTGCTGTGGGTCTGCTTACTGATAAGAGATACCGGAAGACACCAAGGTGGAGGGTTCAATCCCTGTACAAACCAGCCACCAAAAAAAAAAAAAAAAAAGAATGCCAAAAGTACCTGCAAAGCTGTATGTCCTCTTAAGATCTACCTGAAAAAAATGTGTGGTTCTCCTAATTGAGCAGATAACAGACAGTAGAAAGATGTGAGAGAATGCTGTTTTCATCTTCCAGTTATATTCAGAATAAACTTTTGAATCAGAAGGATGTGAGAAGTGTGATGCATTGCTCTGAGACAGCTTTTATTGGTTTCTTTTATAAGGTTTAAGGCTTTTTATTTGAAGGAATTTGAGACTCTAGATACCATAGAATTTGATTTTTAAAAAATCTCTGTCAATGGGCCAGCCATGTGGCTCACTCGGGACAGTGTGGCGCTGGTAGTGTTGAGGCCGCGGATCCAATCTAGGGATGTCTGGTGCACTCACTGGCTGAGCGTGGTGTGGACCACACCGTGCCGAGGGTTGAGATCCCCTTACCTGTCTAAAAAGAAAATCCCTGTCAAAGAGAGAAGGCTTTATAGCAATTTATAGTTTATCAACAAACCTTGTAATCAGAGGTTGAAATAATGTTGAAGCATAGAGAACTGTGCCACTTCTGGAATTTTGGAGAAAAGCATTAAATAGCTAATAATAGACTATAAAATGTATATATATATACATCTTTATGTCAGGTTTGAGAGAGGGTAACCTTGTCTGTTCTCAGTTTAGAATTTGAAGGAAGGAGGGCACTTTTTTGGATCAAGAAAAGGTTCCAATTTCTGACAGAAGCAAGCAATAAGGGGGATTCCTTTAATGATGGAAAAGAAGGCTTTTATTTTCTAATTAGAGAGGATAAACTTTAGAGTGAATGAGTGTGGATTTTGTACATTTTTATTTAGTCTGTGGGTGTTGATGAGTGGATGTTAGGGAATGGAAATGAAGAGAGCTGGAAGACTTGGACATTTTGCAAAGTATGTATGTGGAGGGAGAAGAGCAGATAAAGGGAAACAACGGTGGGAGTGGGATAGGAAAGACTCAGATGCGGAAGGTTGTGTGTAAAGAAGCTGAAACTAGATTTTTCATGATGGCGGTGGCTGCGGCAGCTGGCGCGGAGTAGCTGAGGTGGAAAAGGCGGCCACTGGGCCTCAGGCAGCCGGGAAACTTGTGGACCTTCCTCTCGCCATCTCTTAAGGGAGGTCCACAGCTGCTGGCCAGTCGTGGGGGGTGACCACCACTTTGCCCCCGGCAGGAGAGGCTGCCTCATTTACAGGCAACAGCTTTGAAGTGTGGAGCAGGAAAAGAACTGTTTCTTAGCTGCAAAAGGGAGTCTCGAAACAGGGAACACGGCACTAGGGCTGCTGTGGATGCAGACAGGATCCCAGAGGCTTGGGCCACGGTGAAGGCAGCCAGTTGCCCTATTCAGGATTTGAGGTTTCAGGCCAGCATTAAAGAGGATACCTGGGAGCGCTCGAGCCGCGCCGCGACTGAGCAGCCCAAGGCAGCAGTGGCCAAGAATGGGGAAGGCAACAAACCAAGGCAGAGAGTGAGCACCAGACCTGGCAAAGCACTGTGAGTGACCCATGGCCCAGCTCTGTTCGGAGGGCTGATGCCCACCCGGCTGCTGCCTGCATCACCGGTTCACTCACCGCCCTGGGGCTGCCTCCATTTTCCCAGGTGCTGGCAGCTCCGCCCGGCTCGGCCATCACTGAGCCTTCCCACTTTCTTTGCCTGGTGCGGGGCTTTACGGAGCCTGCAGGCCGGCCTCCCCTTCCACTCCCTCCATGGTTCTCTGGTGGGGCTGGTGGTGTGGGGCGTCCCCGGCCAGTGTCAGGAGGGCAAGGAAGAACCAGCACGCCGACTGTCACTCCACCACACCCTGGACTCCGGCCCCAGGTAAACTTCCTGTTACTGGGAGGCAGACACCATCTCTGTGGCCACAAGTTCAGAAAAAAGCCTAACCAATTTCTGGTTGGGAATAGTTTGGTAGGAGAGTTCCCAGGTCCGCTTGAAACTGCCGGAGAGCAAGCTGCAGGTGGGCGCAAGATTCGGTCTATGCCGGGGGGATACAAAGGTGAACAAGAACCAAGAAAGATCAACACAGTGCTACAAAGGCACCTTGAGCAACCAGTCATCTCTGCCTACCAGAAACCTGGTAGACATCCTGGGTGAGGCAGTCCCGAGCAGGGTCTTGAAGGCCCAGCTGATAGACGAGGGGTGCAGAAGACACGCCCCAGGACAGCACAGTGCGCACAGAGTGGGGAGACGTGCAGCTGGGGAGGCAGAGACTTGACAGAAACCACACACCCTGTGGGGTCGCCACTGCACGATCTAACAGCCTGGGCCAGAGCACACGGAACGGGGAGAAGTCCTGCACAGGAAGTGAAAGCTCAACAGAGATCACACACCATGTGGTACGTGATCCACTAGCCCAGCAGAGTCCAAGATGACCAGAAAGGTTGCTCCCCAGAGAAGCCCAAGACCCAAGGCAACCACAAAGATAAGGCACTAGAGGCCAACTGAGCAGTCACAGAGGAAGCCATACGAAATTGGCAACCACAGCAACATCCTAGTTAGTCATTAGTCTCAAACCGGTGGACTGTGAAACCCCCTGCCACAATGAATAAACACCAAAATAAAGATACCAGAAATACAAAAAATCGGGAAAGTACACCACCAAAAGTTAATAAATCTCAAACTCTAGATCCTATAGAACAAGAAGCCCTTGAAATGACAGACAAGGAATTTCGAATGATAATTCTAAGGAAACTGAATGAGATACAAGAAAACTCAGCTAGACATCATGATGAAATGAGAAAAAGTATACAGGATCTGAAAGAGGAAATGTACAAGGAAATCAATGTCCTGAAAAAAAATGTAGCAGAACTTGCTGAACTGAAGAAGTTATTCAGCGAAATAAAAAACACAACGGAGAGTTTAACCAGCAGGCTTGTCGACGTTGAAGAGAGAACCTCTGAACTTGAAGATGGGCTGTTTGAAATAACACAAGCAGACAAAAAGAAAGAAAAAAGAATCAAGGACATTGAAGTAAATCTGAGAGAGTTATCCGACAACCTTAAGCGCTCAAATATCCGAGTCATGGGTATTCCAGAAGGGGAGGAAAATGGAGATTCCATTGAAAACATATTCAACAAAATAGTGGTAGAAAACTTCCCAGGTATAGGAAAAATCACAGCTCTCCAGATCCAGGAAGCTCAAAGATCTCCAAACATATTCAACCCAAAAAGGCCTTCTCCAAGACATGTCATAGTCAAATTGGCAAAACTCAGAGACAAAGAGAGAATCTTAAAAACTGCAAGAGAGAAGCATCAAATCACATATATGGGAGCCCCAATCAGGCTAACATCAGACTTTTCATCACAAACCCTAAAAGCTAGAAAGGAATGGGATGATATATTCAAAAAACTAAAAGACAAAGATTGCCAGCCAAGAATACTCTACCCTGGAAGGCTATGCTTCCGAAATGAAGGGCAAATAGTATATTTCTCAGACAAATAAAAACTGCGGGAGTTCACTACCACACGACCACCCTTACAAGAAATCCTCAAGGGAGTACTGGGTTTGGTTCCTGAAAAATAATTACCACTGCCATAAAAACCCAAGAAAAGTCAATACCCCCTAGAATAATAAAAATGGCATTCATGAAGAGAAAACAAGCAAACAAAAACGCTATCTACAACCTAAGGAACCAACAAACACAGAAACCAAACAGTAAATCAGAAAGCAAGGAACAAAAGACACCTAAGACAACCAAACAACCAATAAAATGCTAGCAATAAATCAACACCTTTCAATAACAACTCTTAATGTAAAAGGCTTAAATTCCCCAATCAAAAGACACAGACTGGCTGACTGGATCAAAAAGGAGGACCCAACTATATGCTGCCTACAAGAGACCCACCTCACCCATAAAGATTCACACAGACTAAGAGTGAAAGGATGGAAAAAGATTTACCATGCAAACAGAAAAAAAAATGAGTTGGAGTAGCTATTCTTATATTGGACAAAATAGACTTCAAAATAAAACCATAAAAAGAGACAATGAGTGACACTACTTAATGATAAAAGGACTGATCCATCAACAAGGCGTAACAATCATAAATATGTACGCACCCAATGTTGGAGCAGCCAGTTTTATAAAACAAACTCCATTAGACATAAAGAAGGAAATAGACACTAATACCATAATAGCAGGGGACCTGAACACTCCACTGTCAATATTAGACAGATCATCTAGGCGAAGAATCAGTAGAGAAACACAAGATCTAAACAAGACTCTAGACCAATTGGAATTGGCAGATATCTACAGAACATTCCACCCAACAACCTCAGAATATTCATTCTTCTCATCAGCACAAGGAACATTCTCCAGGATAGATCATATATTAGGTCACAAATCAAGTCTCAATAAATTCAAAAAAAGTGGAATTATCCCATGTATCTTCTCAGACCACAATGGATTAAAACTAGAAATTAATAACAAATGAAACTCTGGAAATTATAAAAATACGTGGAAATTAAACAGCATTCTACGTAATGACATATGGGTCCAAGAAGAAATCAAGCAGGAAATCAAAAAATTTATTGAAACTAATGAAAACAATGATACATCATACCAAAACCTGTGGGATACTGCAAAAGCAGTATTGAGGGGGAAATTTATTGCATTAAATGCTCACTTCAGAAGAATGGAAAGATGGCAAGTGAACAACCTAACACTTCACCTTAAAGAACTAGAAAAACAAGAACAATCCAAACCTAAAGTTAGCAGACGGAAAGAAATCATTAAGATCAGAGCAGAACTGAATGAAATTGAAAACCAAAAAACAATTCAAAAGATCAACGAATCAAAAAGTTGGTTTTTTGAAAAGATAAATAAAATAGACAAACCATTAGCATGGCTAACAAAAAAAAGAAGAGAGAAGACTCAAATAACAAAAATTAGAAATGAAAAAGGCGATATTACAACTGATTCATCTGAAATACAAGGAATCATTCGAGACTACTATAAAAAACTATACGCCAACAAATTTGAAAATCTGGAGGAAATGGATAAATTTCTGGATACACACAAGCTCCCAAAACTGAACCGTGAAGACGTAGAAAATTTGAACAGACCAATAACAATAAAGAAGATTGAAGCTGTTATCAGAAGGCTCCCAACAAAGAAAAGCCCAGGACCAGGTGGATTCACAGCAGAATTTTACCAAACATTCAAACAGGAATTGACACTGATTCTTTACAAACTATTCCAAAAGATCGAAATGGCCGCAAATCTCCCAAACTCATTCTATAAAGCAAACATCATCCTGATACCAAAACCATGTAAAGATATAACCAAACAAGAAAACTACAGGCCGATATCCTTGATGAATGTAGATGCAAAAATCCTCACTAAAATACTAGCAAACAGAATACAGCAACACATACGTAAAATTATTCACCACGATCAAGTGGGATTCATCCCAGGGATGCAAGGTTGGTTCAACATACGCAAATCAATAAATGTGATACACCATATTAATAAACTCAAACACAAGGACCATATGATCATCTCTATAGATGCTGAAAAAGCATTTGATAAAGTTCAGCACTCATTCATGACAAAGACCCTCTATAAGTTAGGTATAGAGGGAAAGTATCTCAACATAACTAAAGCCATATATGCCAAACCCACTGCCAATATCATCCTGAATGGGGAAAAGCTGAAAGCTTTTCCTTTAAGAACAGGAACTAGACAAGGATGCCCACTCTCACCACTCCTATTCAACATAGCGTTGGAAATACTAGCCAGAGTAATCAGAGAAGAGAAGGAAATAAAGGGCATCCAGATTGGAAAAGATGAAGTCAAACTGTCCCTGTTTGCAGATTACATGATCCTATATATCGAACAGCCTAAAACCTCTACAAAAAAAAAACTGTTGGAATTGATAAATGATTTCAGCACAGTAGCAGGATACAAATCAACACACAAAAATCAGTAGTATTTCTATTCTCCAATAGTGAACATGCAGAAGGAGAAATCAAGACAGCCTGCCCATTTACAATAGCCACCAAAAAAATAAAATACTTAGGAACTGAGTTAACCAAGGAGGTGAAAAATCTCTATAATGAGAACTACAAACCACTGCTGAGAGAAATTAGAGAGGATACAAGAAGATGGAAAGATATCCCATGCTCTTGGATTGGAAGAATCATCGTAGTGAAAATGTCCATACTACCCAAAGTGATATACAAATTCAATGCAATCCCCATCAAAATTCCAAAGACATTTTTCTCAGAAATGGAAAAAACTATCCAGACATTTATACAGAACAATAAAAGACCATGCATAGCCAAAGCAATGCTGAGCAAAAAAATAAAGCTGGAGGCATAACACTACCTGACTTTAAGCTATACTACAAAGCTATAATAACCAAAACAGTATGGTACTGGCATAAAAACAGACACACTGACCAATGGAATAGAATAGAGAATCCAGAAATCAACCCACACACTTACTGCCATCTGATCTTTGACAAAGGCACCAAGCCTATTCACTGGGGAAGGGACTGCCTCTTCAGCAAATGGTGCTGGGATAACTGGATATCCATATGCAGGAGAATGAAACTAGATCCATACCTCTCAACGTATACTAAAATCAGCTCAAAATGGATTAAGGATTTAAATATACACCCTGAAACAATAAAACTTCTTAAAGAAAACTTAGGAGAAACACTTCAGGAAATAGGACTGGACACAGAGTTCATGAATACGACCCCCAAAGCACGGGCAACCAAAGGAAAAATAAACAAATGGGATTATATCAAACTAAAAAGCTTCTGCACAGCAAAAGAAACAATTAACAGAGTTAAAAGACAATCAACAGAGTGGGAGAAAATATTTGCCAAATATACATCTGACAAAGGATTAAAATCCAGACTATAGAAGGAACTCAAACAACTTTACAAGAAGAAAACAAGCAACCCAATTAAAAAATGGGCAAAAGAGCTAAGTAGGCATTTCTCTAAGGAAGATATCCAAATGGCCAACAGACATATGAAAAAATGCTCAACATCACTCAGCATCCAGGAAATGCAAATCAAAACCACATTGAGATACCATCTAACCGCAGTTAGGATGGCTAAAATCCAAAAGACTCTCAACGATAAATGCTGGCGAGGTTGCGAAGAAAAAGGAACTCTCATACATTGTTGGTGGGACTGCAAAATGGTGCAGCCTCTATGGAAAATAGTATGGAGGTTCCTCAAACAATTGCAGATAGATCTACCATATGACCCAGCTATCCCACTGTTGGGAATATACCCAGAGGAATGGAAATCTTCAAGTCGAAGGTATACCTGTTCCCCAATGTTCATCGCAGCACTCTTTACAGTAGCCAAGAGTTGGAACCAGCCCCAATGTCCATCATCAGATGAGTGGATACGGAAAATGTGGTACATCTACACAATGGAATACTACTCAGGTATAAAAACGAATGAAATACTGCCTTTTGCAACAACATGGATGGACCTTGAGAGAATTATATTAAGTGAAACAATTCAGGCACAGAAAGAGAAATACCACATGTTTTCACTTATTGGTGGGAGCTAAAAATTAATATATAATTTCTCTCACACACACACACACACACACACACACACACACACACACATATAAACCGGTGGGGGGAAGAAGATATAACAACCACAATTACTTGAAGTTGATATGACAAGCAAACAGATAGGACATTGTTGGGGGGAGGGGGGAGGGAGAAGGAAGGGAGGTTTTGGTGATGGGGAGCATTAATCAGCCACAATGTATATCGACAAAATAAAATTTTAAAAAATAAATAAATGAATAAATAAATAAATAAAAATTAGGTAGTATGTATAAAATATAGCAGCAATACAGCAAATACACACATACTCAACACCCCATGTAAGAAATAGAATGTCATCCTTTGAATTCCTTATGCACCCCTCCACATCTCATCTCCTTCCTACCACCTTGTCAATAACTATTATTCTAATATTTTGTGTTTAAAACCCCCTTGTTTTTCTTTATGGTTTTATCACATATGTTTTCATCTCCAAATGATGTTATTTGGTTTTGCATATTTTTGAAGTCTTTATAAATGAAAGTTGAACTGTATGTAAATCAAATAATTCTTCTGAGACTTGCTTCTTCAGCTGTTACTGTGTGTAGATGGTTCATTATTTTTACTGCATGAACATATAATTTATTTACCCATTTTACTAATAAGGGACATTTCAGATGTCTTTTATACAAACAATGTGGTTATGTACTTCCTTGTTTATATCTCCTGGTGCACACGTAGAAGAGTTTCTTTCAGGTGTGTATCTTGATTGAAATTGCTTAGTTACCAGACCTATAAGAGTTCTTCAAAAAGTTCATGGAAAAATAGAATTAAAGGATAATATGAATCTTTCCATAAGTTTTTGAAGTACCCTCATATATGGGCAGCCTCAGCTTTATTAGATGATGGCAAATTGTTTTTTCAAGCAATTGTGGTAATTTACTTCTACCAGCAATGTGTAAGAGTTCTTATTCTACATCCTTGCAAACATTTGGTGTTATCTGACATCATGTTTTTGCCAGTCTGATGGGTTGGAAGGTGTCTTTGTTTTGTGCTGCTATAACAGAATACCACAAACTGGGTAATTTATAATGAACAGGAATTTATTGGCTAACAATTCTAGAGGCTGAGAAGTCCAAGCTTCAGGGGCCAGTATCTCACGAAGGCCTTCCTGCCACCTCATCCCATGGTGGGAGGGCAAAGAGAGGCAAGAGAAAGAGCAAGAGGTGGCCAAACTCATCTTTATAAGGAATTCATTCCCGTGATAAGGAACCTGCTTCCACAATAATGGCATTAATTCATTCATGATGGTAGTGCCCTCATGAACCAAATATCTGCCATTAGGCCCCACCTCCCAACTCCACTGTATTAGGTATCAAGTTTCCAACACATGAGCTTTAAGGGGACACATTCAAACAATAGCAGAAGTACTATCTTCTAGTGGTTTTAATTTGCATTTCCCTGATTACTAATGAGATTGAGCATCATTTAATATTTTTATTGATCATTTATGCTTGCTTTTTTGTCAGTTCATTAATACATTTAAGAAGATATATTTTATCCAACAGTTAGTTATTTCCAGTGAGTCCAGAGTATCTAATCTGTCAAACTGCTAGGATGGAAGTTCAGATCTTCTTTTAAAACTAGGGTTTTTTTTTGTTTGTTTGTTTTTAAATTTAAAATGTGATATGCATTTAGAAAAAGAACAAAATAAATCAGAAGTAACTAAGAGAGAACTAATAAAGATAAAAGCTGAAATTCCTGAAATAGAAACCAAACAAATGGTAGAAAGAAAAATGAAGTATAAATGATGATTTTTGAAAAAGTCTTAGTGTAAAAAGTCTAAGTGTAGTTTTAAGCTTGAATAATTTTGTAAGTGTAAATGCTCCAGGGTTAAAAAAGTAATTTGAAAGTTTATTTAAATTTCATTCACATTAAGTTTAGTTTTGTGGATTTTGAATAATAAATTTTTTATTTAGAATTTTTTGTTTCAGTCACCTTGTGTATTGGTCAGTGTTCAGTCCCTAGAAGCAGAACTGGTAGGATATGTATGTGTGTGTGACATATGCATATACAGACAAATTTGTATATATGATATGTATGATTACACACATACACAATTTATTGTGAAGAATTGGCTACACAATTGTGGGGGCTGGCAAAGCAAGTCTGAAATTTGTAGGCTGGCAGTCCAGATGGGAAGGCTACATCAAATGTGGACTGGAACTCACATTTGGACTTGGGCCAAAGCTATTGTCCATAGGCAGTGAAGAAAGGAAAATCACAAGCAGGATGGAACTCCATAGGCACAGGCAGAAGCTGCTGTCCACAGAAGGAATTTTTCTCTTTTTGGGGGAAGCCTAATTCCTGCTTTTAAGGACTTTGAACTGGTTTAATCAGGCCAACCCAGATTATTCAGTATAATGTGCCTTCCTTAAATTCAGCTGATTAAGGGCTTTGACTGCATTCTCAAAATGTCTTCACAGCAACATCTAGATTATGTTTGAATAACTGAGAACTGTAGCCTGTTAAGGATGACACATCAAAAAAGCTGTCACAATGATTGAAGATGACAAAACTTGACCTGAAACTTACATGGATAAATACTCAAAAACAACCAAGAAAATTATGAGAAAGAATAGTGAGGAGGGACTGGCCTATTAGATACTAAAATAGAGCCAGAAGTCAATACAGTATTGACTAGATTAGTGGAACAGAAGCAGAGTCCAGAAATAGACCACAGAATATGCTTGAGAATTTAAAACTAAACCCTAAATTAAACTAATTTTAATTTAATGAGAAATAGGATAGATTGTCTAATAAATGAGGTTAGCACAACTGGCTGTCCATATGAAAGAAAATAAAATTGAGTCCCATCTCACACCATATACAAAAATAAATTCCAGTTGTATTAGAATGAGGATTCTCAACTGGGAATGGTACTGAATACCTGGGGATATTTTTGGTTGTTACAGTGATTAGATGGCTCTCCCCATATTTAGTGGGCCAGGAATGTCAAAAGCACTCCCATTGAGAAACACTCTGTTAAAGGTTTAAATATAAAAACCAAAATATCTTGCAATAAAACCTGGAAGACTACATGTACAGTCTAGGGGCAAGGAGGATCCTAACCAAGACTAAAACTCAAGAAGCTGTAAAAGCAAAGTAGGACATGCTTGACTATATTCAACTTAAAAATTTACATGCCAAAAGACATCATAGAGTTATTAGACAAATGGCATATGTGGTAAATGGTATTTGTGTAGCACCGATGACAAAGGGTTTACATCTACCGTACAAGGTGTTCTTACAAATTGACAAAAAGAGGAAGCTCATTAGAAACATGAGCAATATATGCAAAGAGGTTTGCACAGAAGAGCAGACCCAACTATCCTGTAAACGTGAAAAAAAAATGCTCAAATTCAGTAATAGGGAAATAAAATTTAAAGTAATAAAATCACGGTGAGATATCACTTTATTATTAGACTTGCAAAAATTAAAAAGAGCAAAAACATTTGTTGCTATATTTCTTGACTTTTTCTGTCCATTCTTTGAAGTTTTATTTCTTATTGTCACTTTTTTTTATTTCTGTCATCATGTTGTCTTTTAATAGCATTCTCTCTTTTTATTTAGTTCCTCTGAAAGAGGCAATGTTTTATTGGGAAAGAGTGTTTGGGGTCTATCTTTGGGACTTAGTAGTTACATAAACTTGCCCAAGGTCACAGAGGTGCAATTTCATCTGCTAAAATGTAAAGGGTTGACTCTGAGATGTGTCTCAGCTCTATTGTCTGTGAAACCATTTTTGCATACTGCTTTTTAATAACGTTTTTCCCCTCAGGAACATTTGGATGAAACAAATGCTGTGTTGGATTCAGCGTCAAGACTTACAGAACAGTTAGACCTAAAGGAGGAACAAATTGAGGAACTTAAAAAACAGAGTACGTTTTTTCTTTTCCTTCCCCCACCCTACAATACCAATCAGATGTGGTCTTCCACCATGCACTGGCACAGTTGAGTGAGACCAACTTCATTTGCGTGTGACTTCCACTTCTATCTCCCATGACTGGTTAGCTTCAACTTAAGTATGATCCTGGTGAAACCAGAGTCATTACGTTGGCCCTAGCTGTGCAGTTACTTTTCCTGGATGTTGAGACAATGCTTTTGTGTTGGTTGTCACCCTGTTGAGCACTAAGAAGCAGGTTGATTTTATTCCCTCTTTTTTTATTGAATCATAATTGATTATACATATTTTGGGGGTTCAGTGTTGACACATGTTGATCAAATCAATATTACTAGTATATATATTGTTGCAAATTATACTTATTTTTTATGCCCCTTGTCCAATCTCTCCCTATCCCCCTCTCCCTCCACTCTCCCAGCACTTATAACCCTAGATTTCTTCTCTCCCTCTGAAAGAGTAATGGTTACTCTGTTGATTTGCTGCCTAGATGATCTGTCTAATGCTGACAGGTGTGTTCAGTTCCCCCAATATTATAATAGAGCAGATGCTTCTTCTGTCGCTCTGGAATGGGCTTTGTGAAGAGAGACATCCTCTTCTTTTCTTTGGTCTCTGCTGGTGACTCTCCTTATGTCAATGCACTTCAGTGGCTGGTGGACCACCTGCATGGTGGTTGTAATGTCTAGCCACTTTCATGGCAATTGTGGTTACTGTGGTGGCTTTGGTGGGCCACCCAAATGGAGGTGATGTTTTTGGCATGCTCCTTGGCACTAGTGGTGGGCCTGGTTGTGTGAGGGGGGGGTCTGGTCCCTTTCTCCATGCCTCGGGCCTGTCCAGTGGGCCCTGAGGTGCTCGCAGTGTACCTGGTTGTGAGGGGGGTGTCCTGTACCCGGCTTCATGCTTCGGGCCCCTGGGTGGGCCCTGTGGCACTGGCAGTGTGCCTGGTTGGGGATGAGGGGTGGAGGATCCATGCCTTGAACCCCTGGGAAGGCCAAGGGGGTTAATTTGACTGATTGACTTTTTATGGTTCTGACTTCTCCCTGATCAATTCATATGCATGCTACCCTAAAGCTGTCATATGTTAGGGCAATATTTTCAAGTAAAAGAGTAACTTTTTATGGAATAAATGTCTGAGTATAACTAGATTTTTTATGACTGTAGATAGTGCTTTACACACAGCCATTCATCTTGGTTTTTTTTTCTTTCTTGGTTGTTGGTTGGTACGGGGATCCGAACCCATTGCCTTGATGTTATAACACTGTGCTCTAACCAACTGAACTAAGTGGTTAGCCCTTATTTTTGAGGCTTGTAAGGTAGCTCATAATCCCTGTCAATTCCCTAAGGTGAGTCCTGTGGTTAGGATTATCAATTGAACCTCAGATAATCAGGTGGTTGATAGTGCTTTGTTGAATCTAATAGCTGACAAACATGGTATTTCCTCATTTAACCTCTGATTTAGGGGTAACCAGGAAGTTGAAGCTATTCTAGGGTTGCATTTAGTAGGGAACCAATCAAGGTTATCAGAAGGGGGATAGTGGTGCCTGGAAATGCATCAGTTTTAGGTGTCTAGGTTAGACACAGCAGTAACAAGGCATGTAATTAGGGAATTACATGCCACCTAACATAAAATAGAAATAAGAAATAGGCAAAAATAGGAGATGGTACAGCAGAGATGCTGTCAAACAACAGAAACATTGGCTTAGACACTAAGGAGGCAAGCAGGCAAGAACCACTGAAGCATGGATAGTAAAGGACAAGCCAAAGTAAGTTGATGTAAATTCAACAGGAGACAGTAGATGGGAGATTTTTAGGAATACAAAAACTGATAGGATGGATGTGAGATAGTTGTACTCAAAATAAACTTGATTCTGAGGCAAAGAACTGCCCAACTGAAAGTCCTCTACTTTTAGTTGACTTGGCCAGCCTGGGAGAACTCTAAATCTAGTAGACGGCCTGGAAATGGGCAGCAAGGAAATAATTATGTATTGAATATCTATTATGGACATTTGATATAACATAGACTGTATTACTTAGTCTTCTTATTGTATTTATTTTCATAAGCAACTCTACAGTAGGTGGTATTAATTCCTTTTTATAAGTTATATAAACTCTGATCTTTCTGCCCATGACCAAAGTTCATGATCTTTCCATGTTACTGTATTCCTGTCAGGAAAATGGTTATTTATAGTCTGACTTATATTTTGTTCTATGTCTCCATCTCCCTTGAGGATATGGTTGTATCCTCTGTATTGTGCCCTAAATGTTGAAATGATTGCTTTTACCAAGATGCAGTATTTATTGGGAAAACAGTCTAGTTAGATTGAAGGCCAATGCAACTACAGCATTATCTGGAAGGCAAATGGGCAAATCAGAGGAGACACACTGGGCAGCTAAATAGTTACCTGAAGCATTGGTATTGTAGAATTGGGCTCGACTAGTGGAGGTGAAAAGGCAGTGCTTGGAACCAACTCGTTGGTCTGTGAGAACTCAATGCTGTATTTCATGTTTCTATAATATCTAAGGCCACCTCTTTAGACATCTCCCTGAGATGTTGCCAGTAGATGATAAAAAATTGTGGGACTTATTGTAGTTGATGAATATTATGAGAGTCCTTGCAGTATTTAGTATTTGTTTAGGCACCCATTTAAACACTTAGTAGTAAAACATTTTCAGATTTTTTTGATAATATCTGGTAAGGCTTAGGTGGCCTAGGTTCCTATTCGTATTAAAATTACAATTAATATTCCTTGTAAATGTATAGGAACTTTGGGCTCATTTTGTTGAATCGAAATGAGTTATAGAAAAAGCTCAGTTTAATTAAGCTTGTACAGCTTGTGTTTGGAAGGGTAGGCAAGAGGCCAGTGTTCCACAAACAGGAAGGGTAGTAAAGAAACAGTTGGTTCTGTTATGTCTTTAAGTTATTCTTGCCATTTTCAGCTCTCCCTCCCAGTCTGTTTTCTCATATTACATAAGTGCTTAATATTGCTCTTATATCTCTAAACACAAATGTGATTTTATTTTCTCAAAGCTCCACTCTTGATTTGATAATATAAACATAACTTTGATTGGCTTGCTTTTTTCAAAAGAATCACTGTATATTTTCTTTCATAGATCATTAAGTCCTTTAAATGTTGATTGATGTTGTAGTACTGTACTTTATTTTCAAAACAAAACTTGGCCTAACAGTAAAAATATTTGCCAGGAGAAACAATTTTGAAAAAGACAGATTGGCTTTTGTTGCAAGAAAGTATATAGACTTGAATGGTAGAGGTGAAGTATTGTTTTATTTCTAAGCATCTGTAGACTAATGATTAGTTGATATGCAGTTTCAACTTTTAAACAATATTAGGAAATTTAACTTGTATGTATTGTTAATGCCATGGTTATGAACTGAGGATGTTTACAGCTCTTGTATGAAAAGTGTGAAGATAGATGCCTTATCAGGCGTTAAGTACTTAGTGAGAACCAACTGCTTGGCTTTGTGTTAGGTCCTGTGTCTGATATTAGACAGGATCGCCTTTTCAAGGAGCTTAGCTAAGGAAATGACATCCAGCATAGATACACCATAGGTTAGTAATTTAAGACAGTGGTGCGGGATAGTGGTCATACAACAGTACATATTTAGTTCCTTCAGAATCCTGTTAAGGGTCAGGCGGCATTCCATGGAGGAAAGGAACTTGAGTAGAACCTTGAAACAGTAGTAGGATTTCACCTAGTAAGTGTAAGGACTGTTTAAAACATCTTTCTCTCTGCTTGGGAAAGTAACGGTGAAAAGAAACCCTAAGATCCTATAGGAGAGCTGCCCGGTTAGCTCAGTTGGTTAGAGCAGGTGTTAGAACACCAGAGTCAAGGTATGGATCCATATGCAGGCCAGCCACCAAAAAGACAAAACAAACAAAAAAAGATTTTATGAGGACTATTATAATAAATGATGTTGGCTGGTAGAAGAATTAGTGCTATCCTTCCTTTTAGAAATTATCCTTTCAATATTTTATCTAAAAGCATTCTTCAGTATACAGTCAGCCTTTCTTTTCTTTGGGTTCCACATCTGTAGATTCAACCAACTGCAGATTGAAAGAAAAAAAGTTTTTAATTGCTTCTCTGTTGAACATGTGCAGAGATTTTTCTTGTCATTACTCCTTAAACAACACAGTATAACAACTATTTACAGAGTATTTGCATTGCATAAGCTATTATAAGTAACCTAGAGATGATTTAAAGTATACTGGAGGATGTGCATAGGTTATACTTAAAAACTATGACATTTTATACTGGGAACGTGAGCATGTGTGGATTTCGATATCTACTGTAGGTCCTGGAACCAACCCCTGTCCCCCCATACCAGGGATGACTATAGTTCCAAAATCTTATTTTACATGCCAATCTATATCGTATTGGTTTTTTCAAACTTTATATGCTAGTCTATGAAGCAGATCAGGCAGTGTCTCTCATTATTCTGAGTTGATCAGAGTTCACAATTTCTATGGAATTGCTATTAATGAGAAAATATTTACATTTGTCTAAACTTAGACTATAGCAGAACATTAAAAGATGTGTTATCTTGCCACATTTGTGGTCAAATATGACATTTTCCTTCTTTCACTTTTGTTCTCTGTCCTCATCCTTGAGATAAATTCCTGCTTAAATGAAAAGGATTGGATAAATTGAAATAGAAAGCATAAGATGATTCTTGTTTTAATAACTATTATTCAAAAGGGTGGTGATATACTGATAACAAATTTTTAGAAAAACAACAAAAAACAAAAGGGTGGTGAATTTTATGGTATTCAGAAAAAAATAAGTTTTCATAAGCAACACCAGTTTAGTTGTAGCATTGAAAAGTCTTTTGGTCTATCTGCCAGTTTATACCTGTATGTAAAAGGGCCCCCTAACTGATTTTTTTTTAAGATTTAGTTGCCACTTTAAAAAAAGTCTTCTATGAGTTGAGAGTGGAAAATTTCCCTAGAATATGTGTTTTTAGGAACATCTAGAAGAATGTATAAAATAAGTCCCAGTAAAACCTCCTGTAATATGAAGCATAAAAATGTGTCTTAAAAATACAATTATAAAGGAAGCTTAAAGTGTTTTCCATGGAACTACCTTTCTGGTTGTGGATGGTAGAGCGTTTTATTTTAAATAAAGACATTCTGTTTTCCAGGATTTGATTTATACAAGAAAACATATAATGTCCTATTGAACACAGACCAAATACATTCCCAGACGCTTTGTTACCCAGACGTTTTGAGGGATTTCTTTACAGATGTTTTTGGCACAAGTTGTGATTTTAGAGGAAACATATAAGAGGTACCAGATGCAGTTTTCTGAATTGCCATAAATGATTAAAAATTTATTTGTGATGATATAAACTTCTGGGTATACTAGACAATGCCAAAATTTGAATTAAGAAAAAAGTGTGTATCAGATGAATAATTAAGTCTTTTTCAACTTAATAGTTATATTTTTAAATGTGTTTCCTTAATATCTAAACTGAGCTATGTTTTAGAAATTGCAGTTATTTTAATAATTCTTCTAGGTATAAAGGAAGATAAATTATGTAGAGATGAGAACGTTTTGAGTTTATTTTATGTGCTTTCCTTCATTTCTTTATGTATGGATGAGTAATTCAGAACATAAATTATATATTTTTTTTGTCCTGTGTTTTGTTCTTCCCATTCTCCCTTCCCAGGGAAAATTAATCATTATTTTGTTTATTTATCAAATATTCCTTGTTTATCTGCTGCATACTTAGCACTACAATAGGCACTGGAAATACAAAGACAAGGGACTAGAGTCTTACTTTCAGGAGGTTATAGGTAGTCAGGAAGGGGATAGGATATGGAATCAAATACATATAACAAATTGTTTCACAAGGCAAGAGCTATTCGTTTTACTTGGTGATGGTGGCATGGAAGGGTAGAAAAGGCTAGTGAAGGGTATACTTGACCTCACATGAATGATGAGTAGGGACAGCTAAGCACCACGCAGGGAGTTGGGGAGAAGCATTCTAGACAAAGGGAGGAGTTCATATGAAACTGTGTGGCATAATCTGGAATCTGGCTGGAGATACGGTTGACTGGTAATGACCAAAGGGTGGTGTGTGTGTGCACGTGCAGGTGTGTGTATGTGGTGGGGGAGGTGGTATGGCATGTTGGTGTGGACTGCTGAAAAGGTAGAGGTAGAACTGTGTTGCTGTATAGAGAAACGAAACTCTTAAGTATGGATCACAAACCAAATTGTAAACTGGGGCCAAAATGATAATATAAAAGAGCAAACGAGACCTGTGGTGAATTCAAGAGTGTTTCTTATGGGGGCAGCAGATTCTCAGCTGCACCTAACTGTTGCTGGGCAGGAATGTAGGCCCAGAGTTGCCAAATCTTTAGATCTTCCAAGAGACACTGGAAATCTGGATTTTTATATGAATTACCCCTATTTTTTAGTGTGACACCTGATTTAAGTTTTTGTAAAAGCCCTGTGTGGGCTGAACTAAACATCTTTAGGCTGGATGTCGTCCATGCTGACTTGCAGTAGAGAGCTTTCAGAAATGAGTTGAAGTTCAGGCTGCAGCTTAGAAAACCTTTTATCATTAGTGTGCTTTCTGTAGTGATTATATTCAGTTAGTGGAAACGTTATTACAGCGATTTTAATTTTCACTGAAAAATTCTAGTCCTTTCTTTTGGGATGTGGCTGGTCTGTATAAAGCTTTAAAAGTAAATATATAACTTTACTCATAATATTTACTTTCTTTAAGAAATTTTCTGTTTCAGTATGGAAAAACATAGCACACATTATCTGAAATCATAATAAAGGGTTGAGGGAAGAGAATGGAGAAGGAAAATACATTTGATTCAGTTACATTTAATGTATTTATATAAAATCTCTTTCAAGTACACATAGTAACTCCAATTAACTGTACAAATAATTCAGTAGACCTCAATCAATTTCATTTTAATCACAGATTATGATCTAATGGAATTCAAATTGAGGTTATACTATATTAATGAAATTCTTTTTCTGTGAGTTCACTGCCAGCCAGGAATTACAGTTTTAAAGGTTATTTTTCACTCAGCAATTAATAATTATGATTATGGGACAAGAAAGCATTCACCAAGTGCTCTAGACCTTAAATGCTGTGTCAGATATGGTCGAAAAGAATTAAGTTAAAAGACAAAGAAGATGCTAGTATAACTTAAGTTCAAATTGTAAATAGATATATCTTTTACCAATATTATTTGGTGCTAAAATAAAAGTGATCTTTTATAAGTTGAAATTCTGTGATAAAAAGACAATTAATTTCTAGCTTTTGCTTTGGTTATATTTAATTAAATGAAAAGGCTTAATTTCCTTTTATTAGTTTTCGTACTGTATCAGGTTTAAATTTATTTAGAAGGTAGCCAATGCAAATAAGACACCAGACCCAATTTATTTACCAACATTTATAAATCAGATTTCTAACATTTTTTTCTTCCTTTGATTGACTCTTTTGCCTTGGTTCTTAAAAATGACAAATATGCCAAATGGAAGGGAAAAACATCACAAAATATTAACATTAACCAACGTGATGTGTATGATTGGTACTGATGAGGGCCAGATTAAACAATGAACTCTTTAGTTATTTTAAGAAATGAAATGAATGAGTACTAATGCTTTACATAGCACTTTACTATTTAGAAAAAGCACATTTACAATTCTTTGAGATGATCATGCTTGCTTCATAAAATAGGCAACAAAATCTGGCCCCAGTCATAGGACCATGATTCATATCCAGGTCTTCTCACACTCAAGTTCTGCGCTCCATTAGCTTTTTTCCCAGTCAGGTGACTGTTCAATAAACCTGACCTGGGTCTTGTCCATGGGAGCTTAGTCATGAAGTAACCAAATAACTTTGTAAGAGGATGACTAATTTTAAGATGTTCTTTGAATACAGCATTATAGTGTACCATCATTAATCACAAATGAAATGTAAAACTATAGTGTGCTGATTTGTTGCAGTCAACAACATTTTATGTTCAATTTTTATTTTAAATCAAGTGATGAAGACCATGGCACCATCTCTAGGTATTTCAGAGGAGAGGCTCTAATATGTTGGGTTTTACTGTATCATACATTCAAAGTAACTCGTTTTCTCCAAACTAGACTAAATCTCAATTGCTTTGAAATGGTTAAGTTTAAAGTGTCCTGCAGCATTTTTTTTTTTTTTTTTTTTTTTTACTTCCAAAGAATTACTTTGGCATGTGCAATGATTTCACAGGAATGTTGTATTTGGCTTAATACCCATTTCTAAATAACCATATTTTGCCTGCCCATAAGAATACAACTCTGATTTCAAATTGTGGTTTGAATTAGTCATCAGTTTTCGTAGAGAAGTGTTCAGAATCTCTGATGGGTGGAGAATAAGGGTGTCTGGAGAAAAGAGGAGTCTGTAGGGATCTTTGAAGTGGGTGTTTGACTTTCTTTTCTTTTCCAAACCTCTTGTAGTTAATGCCATCCTTCCAGCCCCTTCCCCTAAATTCTGAGGTTTTTTTCCTCTAGGCTCAAATGTCAGAATACATTTAAACTACTACCTGAATTTGAAACAGCTCTTTGCATTCTACCTCACATTAGCTCAGGGACTAACTGGATACTCTGATAGTGAGTTTAAGAACTTATAACCATGTCCCTTTGGCCTTGAGCATGTTTCAACTCTTCCTTCCTGAATATAGAAATTTTAATGAAAGTTGTCCCAACCATAATCATTTTTCATCAAGAAAGTATTTTTGATTTCAATTTTAAGACAGTTTGATTTCTTAACCAGTTTTTCATACAGCAAAGTTAAAAAATTTTAAACTTATTTTATGAAAATCATCTTTATCAGAATCAACTCTTTACTTTTTGAATTTTACTCTGAAAATGTCTATTTATCATTCAGGTTTTTCTTTTTTTTAAATAAGAGACAGTATAGTGTAGTGTTATATCCTGGTTATGTTTTAGACTGTACAGTCCAAAAGAAATACTGTGAGCCACATGCAGTTTTAAATTTTTTAGTGGCCACAATAAAAAAAGTAAAAAGATATGTGAAATTAATTTTTTAATATATATTATATAAAACAATATGTCCAAATTATCATTTTGACATGTAATCAGTATAACAATTATCAATTTAGAGGAAAATAGATAGGAGAAGGAAAATCTCAGAAAAAGGGAAGGGGCGGGTAAGAAAGTTTGACCTCTGTTTCTCTGCTACCTTTCTATAACCTCACAGCGTGGTGAGGATGGAAGAGAAGACAATGCCCATCTTTACTCTGGCTCCTACTTTAGCTTGTGAGTGAGATGGTTAAGTAAGAACAGTGACAAGATTAAGGTATTTGCTGTTATTCCTCTGAGTAGTCGAGAGTTCTTTTTACATTAAGAATGTAGTGCTAGAAAAGGCCTAAATAGCACCATGTGCTCATAACCCATAATATACTTGTGCACCTTAAAAATCTAAAATGTTTTACTAACCCAGAGTTTAACAATAGTCCTGTTCGTATTTGCTCCCACGTGCTTGATCTCTCTCTCTCTCTCTCTCATCCAAGTTTAAATTCCTTACTGGAAAGACAGGAAAGGAAAAGTTTGTAGTAGATTTTCCAAGCACTAACCTTGCTTTTATAATATGGTTATGGCAACCATCTCTATTTTGGTAAAGTTAGCCTATTATATGAATGACATTTTACAATTTAGATTTTTGCTATTTAGAAAAACCACAAGCCATTGAAAACAGTTAAACTAGATATTTTATATATGCATTTAGTATTCTAAGTCAGAATTTTAGCCATTGTATGGAAGCATTGTACAGGACAGAATGAAAACATGAAGCAGACAGACCTGGTCTAATCTGGAAGGCTCAGAGAAAACTTTTGTGATTAAGTGAGTTGGGAACTGAGACATGAAGGGTGAGTGAGAGTTAATAGGCAATACTGATGGAAAAGAGCTTTCCAGGCACAAGGAAAAACATTTGGAGAGGGAATTGAGAGTCTAGAAATATATCATACATTAATGTTCAGTTGATTTCTGACAAGGGTACCAAATGAATAATTTTCCACCATATAGTGCTGGAACAACCAGACATCCACAAGCAAAAGAATGAAGTTGGAACCCTACCTCACACCGTGCATAAAAATTAACTCAAATTGGGCCATAGAACTAAATTTTAGAGTTAAAACTGTAAAACTCTTGGAAGAAAACATAGGAGTAAATCCTTGTGATGTTGATTAGGTAATAGTTTCTTCGATATGACATCAAAAACACAAGCAACAAAGGATAAAATAAATTGGACTTGATCAAAATCAAAAACTTTGGTCCTTCAAAAGATACCATCAAGAAAGTGAAATGACAGCCCACAGAATGGGGAAAAAAATCTTTTCAGCCATATATCTGATAAAGGAACTTGCATCCAGCTACTGCTAGAAAATGCAGCATTAAATAAAGAGTAGGTTTGTGAAAAGAGGTCAAAGTCTAGTGTTTGGATGTGAGTGTTTCTTGATTTGAAAAGTAGAACTCTGTTACAAAGTGATCACCTCCTTATTTCTTTCAGAATAAATATTTGTAATCTAGCTTAAAAGTAGTAAGCTTCTCTTTCAGCTCAAAATGTCCATTTCTGAGATAAGGTGTAAACTCCATCTTTGAGTGAGCGTTCCTTACTCCAGGAATCCTTGGCTCTGACGTATGGTTGAATTTATGAACAAGGCATCTCTTGTTTTAATTCTAGACTTTGCTTTTAATACTGCTCAAATTCCAGCTATTCTACCAAGATTTTACAAATTTTGCTTCCTTTTTAAATGAGAATTTTAAAATAAAATAGCCCAAGCATCCTTCTGAATCAATCATATTCTATAGTAACTTCATTAGTATTTTAGAATCAATGATCTGAATTGTATTTTGCAATTTTCTTACCCCAGAATACTTTGCCCTATCAGCTACATCCTGAACCATGGTCTTAGTTGTGTTAAACATTCCTCTTAGCTCACCAAAAACCGAGTCCAAGCCGGGAAAATAGAAAAAGGAAAATCTAAAATTGTCTTTTCCATTTCCTACCATAAAATAAGTGGCTCTGGAAATGTTTCCTGCATGAAAGCAGTGGTGAAAATCTCTTCTTTGCTATTAAGTTACTAAAGAGGATGAAAACCTTTTTTGTTTTTTAAATTTCCTATTAAAGAATTGATTACTTTATTGGTGTAAACCATGTCAATTAATGCGTACTCTGGTTTCTAGATGATTTCTATATCAGAGAGCCTAGTTCCCTGTTCCAAAGAAGATATACAAATAATGGAATATTCCCAATTAGAAATGCATATATTCAAATTTCATAGAAAAGATCTCATAAATCTCATTATATGTTCATCCAGACTGTTTTAATCAGTTAAAGGCTATCATTACTCACATATTTTAAAACAGATGAACTCCTACAGGCGATGCTGGATGATGCAAAGCAGAAATTGGCGAACTCAGTAAACAGTGAAGAAGGAAAAGTGGACAGGTGTGCTTTTCCCTTTTAACTTTTGTATATTTTATGGAGATTGCTTTTATGGTAAAAACAACTTCTACTTGTAGATGTTTATATGTTATTAAATTTTTTAAGAGCCTTTTATTTTTCTTATGTAGTCAGGAGATATAGGTAATTTTAATGAGGGGTCAGTAGAATAAGTTATATTCTTTTGTTTTTGAAAGTCAATTTTTTTTCAACTGGCTTTCTTAAAACCACATGGAAGAGTTAAAACATCACCCCAATATGAAGACTTAGAGAATAAAAAGTTTATTTTTACTGTTCTTTTTTGTTCCCCGCTGTTATTAAATAAATGTATGTTGTTTAAATGTATTAGCTCTGGGCCAGCCTGTGGCTCACTTGGGAGAGCATGGTGCTGACAACACCAAGTCAAGGGTTAAGATCCCCTTACTGGTCATCTTAAAAAAAAAAGTATTAGCTCTGAAACCTAGGTATACATGCAACAATATCTACTGTTTTTAAAATTTAGATATTAGCAAATTACTAATAAATGTGAATGGGAAAATGTAAGCATGATGGTTAAGCACAAGAACAATTGTCACCATTTAAATGTCTGCTTCAGGTGAACATCAGCCCAATCAGGCAGTGACAATTACTAATGAGGCACCACCTTAGTCAGTGTCGGGGTGAAGAAAGTGGGTGGCTAATAAATGATGTTTTAAAAGGTCTACAGTTTGGCTTGTTTGAAATATTCTTCATTAGACTTGTCAAGATGTTTTTAAAAGTTACTTTAAAATATTTTGTTGTTTAGTCTTTTTATAATCAAACATTTAATTGTTTAAGAATAATTAAATATTTATATGTTTAGTGTTTAGTGTTTGGGTACACTCAATGTTAAGTTGCTTGAGCTGTTTCTGCCTTCATTTTCATAGAGTCCTACTGAGAAACCTCTTTGTTGGACATTTCCACACACCAAAAAATCAGCGTCATGAAGTGTTGAGATTGATGGGAAGCATCCTGGGTATTGAAAGGGAGGAAATGGAGCAGGTAACTAGACGGTGAAAGCCATTCAGAATACATTTATAACTAAAATAGTGGTATCAAATTGTTTCCTTTTGATATGTCTAACTTTTACTGAATATAATTTTTTCAATAATGTGGAAATGGAATCATTTCACAGTACATTGGGCAAATGAATTTGTTTAATTTATGTATTAGTTTACATGTTCTGTAATTTATAAACCACTTCTCAAATCAGGATATCAGAATGCTAAAATTTTGAGATATGGCAATTCCCAAAACTTTTATTTGAGATCATTCCAGGGATGCCATTTTATTCTATTTGTGGCCTCTATCAGTAGGAAACTTTTTCTAGTAATTGGACTTGAAAACCATACTACATGAAATTACATATAAGTGCTTCTTGTTTTTTCTTTTCTTGTATTGATAATATTTTTCTGTTTTAAAATAATCTTGTAGTTGTTTCATGAAGATCAGGGTGGTGTGACCAGGTGGATGACTGGGTGGCATGGAGGAGGATCAAAAAGTGTCCCCAACACATCCTTGAGTCCAAATCAGCAATCTGTGCTTAATAGTGTAAGAACTGATTTTATTCTTGCTGAATATGAATGGTGAAATGATTGTGTGTTGCACTCATTTGCAAATAATCAGATTTCTTTTTCAGGTTATTTTATGCAACCCTTTTTACCTTGCAGTTGTGAAAACTGAGAAGAGAGAGGTGATTAGCTTACAAGCCAGTTTTAATAATTTTATTGTATATAGGTTTTATTTTAACTTTTTATATGGCACTATTATTTTTCCAAGTATTAACTGTTCTTTTCTTTATGCTTGATTATGCTGCCATTGGCAGTCTTGCTACTAAATCATAAGATTCTTGACAACAGAGGCTTTATTTTGCTCATGTATACATGTTGCAAAGTGAGCCAGTGAGCACCTGCCATGTACCAGACTATGCCAAGCACTGTGGATGCAGCTGCAAACCAGATAGACAAGGTGCCTGCCCTTAACAAACTTACATTCTGGTAGGAGGAAGCAATTAGTAAACATGAAAACACTGTGTGTGGTATGTGGTAGGCTTTAGATGAATATGAATTGAATTGAGTTGTACTGTGAGTTAGAATGTGCGGATTCTTTTATTTTTTTTATAAAGAGGACATTAAGGATAGGTGACTTACCCAGAATTGGTTAAAGATAAAACACTATTTTACTTAGATAGCATAAAATTTATTTTAAAGAAAAGGTCCACACTACATTATTTTAATCTGATAATGTTACTGGTGATCTTTTGCTGTATTCATTGATTGGGTCTTACTTTAGAAAATCGTGTTTAATGCTTGTTTTTCTTCAATATAATTTTTCACGTCTATATTAACAGTTATTAAAATGATAAGACTTGGTGTTTTAAGTGCCATTGATGGCAAGAAATGTGTTATCAGTTGTCTAATTCTGACTATAAAATGTTTGAAACTGGCCAACTGCCAAAAAACGGTGTTTGAAATGACTGTTGTCATCAGAGAGTATTGATTAAATTGTTAAATATTTGTAATGATAACTGTGTAACTAAAGTGCTGGCATTTTCAATTGTTCATAAAGCTGATTTGTAAAAAAAAAGAAAGTTCCAAATGGCATGATTAGATTTTATTATTTAATTACAATAGCTGAATATACTTTCTTAATTGTAGTGAATACAATTTTATTATCCGGTCTAATTTAACCAAATATTTTATCTTAGTCTTTTTCAGAACTTTTTGTTAAATTTCTGGAAACAGAGTCTCATCCATCTGTTTCACCACCAAAGTTTTCTGGTCATGATATAAAACCTCTAGATTCACCGGGAAAGAGAAAACTAGATACAAATGTACCAGAAAGTTTTAGAGGTAAATCCAAATATTTATTTTTCTACGATTCTAAAAATTGAAAGTTTAATTTATGATTATGTTTTATAGTGATATTAACTAAATTTTACTGTTTTTGAAAATGTGTAATGACTATTCAAAATTCCAATAAGCTATCAGACTTTTGGCTTTATATATTCTTGTGGCAATCTGATATTTAACTGGCTTAGATTAATTTAAACAGTGTGAAATACTTTCCCTTTGTATATCAGAGTAATTCTTTTCTCTCTGCATAAGCCAGTTTGAATGACTCTTATGGAAGTGATGGCAAATTGGTTAAACCTTTGCTCAGTCTTGTTTTCCTTTTTCACTAATGGTACTTATTACTAATCAGAGCTAGATGTATAGTTTATAGTTTGAGATGAGTTTTTCCCCCTTCTCTAATCTAAGTTTTACACTCAGTAACCAAACCTTGGCATGTTAATAATGCCAGTTTGGTAAATTGACTTAGACTTCCAGGAATGTTATGAAGTGCCCTTATACTGTATGTTGAAAGGTCTTCCTGAAGCAAATGGTTGGTGGTTGTAGACACGTATACATATTTTTCTATCCCACTAGGTTGTGAGGGTCTTATTTATATTCACATTGCCTATATTGGCATGCAGTAAAATGTCTTGAGTTGAAATTGTATTATAATCCATTAAACCATAAACACATTCTTTATTGAAATCTCTATTTTTTTCTGAAATCTTCGTATTTTATTTTAGACTAATATGTTTGCTAGTTGGACTTTAAAGGAATATGTTATTATATACTCTTGAGTTTATATCACATGCCAGATTCTTAAATTTGGATAAAACATTAAAGAATTTATACTCTTGAAATTTGAAAAACTTCTTTAGTTATTCAGACAAATGTTTCTATTTTTCTGAACTCCTATAGAAAAAGAAAGTGGTAAAATTTATCTGTTGATTAGATAAAAGTTTTATGTACTAAATTTAGTGAAAAGTTGGAAGTTTATCTAAGAGGTATGGACTATACTGAAAGCATTTTTTCTTATTACACTAGGCTGTAGCATCTTGAAGCAGACTCCCAAATTCATTATGGCAGAGTTGTCTTCTCCTCCCTTTCCTTTCTCTCTAACCCTCTCCCCTTTCCTTTATCAAGTTCTGTGCTCAGCTTGATTTGTATGGATTCGAGACAAAAGCCAGTGATGATCTCAGTTGATAAAGGGTTTGCATGAAAAAAAGCAAGCTTAATCTTTAATCCAGGATTTGTAAGTGTGCCAGAGCTTTTATTAGGCATCACCAGAAGCTTTCCTAGAGTTAGGAAAGTTGTCATTCACAGGATAATACAGCTTGGGAACTCAGGGGTGCTCAGTAATGAGGAGATCTGGTGAATTTGTTTCCATGCTTTCTTTGTTCTGGGAGGCCTCTTTTATTTGAGTTTCCCATTGCTGAAGTGGGCACCTTCAAAGGGTTGCTTGTCTCTCATCAATGAACTTGTTAGTGGTCTTGGGTAATAAAGCAGGATTCTATCCACTAAGACTTTAGGTCATAAACTAAGTACTTATTCCAAGAAAAAGGAACTGTACTAGCTCAATTTTTTAGAGAAATAATCTAATTGAGAATTGTTTTCAAACCTTTGAATGCCTAAAAGAGGATCAGGTAAGGTATCCATATATTAAGTTCTCAAGTTCTTCATTTTTCTGCTGGGTAAGTTGCTTGCCTTGCAGCATAGGTAAGACCTTTTAAAAACTGTTATTGCAGTGAATGAGGTCTATCAGTTATATAACTGGTATTTAAATATAAAACAGTATTAATGTGTTCAATAAAATATTAAATATGCATGGAAATACTCTTCTCTCCCCTTTTCTTTCTCCCATTTCTTTCTCTTGTTTCTTGTCCTCTTTTACCCTTCTATATTTCATAGACCCTGCATGTGGGATCCAGTATCCAGCAGTATATGAGATAAAATTATTTGGGGACAAATCTGGGAACCTAAAACACATGTCTAGCATTGTTTTTTATCAGAAAATGTTTTGAATTATCAAGGCTGAACTTTAATCAGATTTTAGTAATATAAATTAGTATTTGTGTTTAGGAATTGAGGCCTATTTGGACTTTCATTTTGAATAATTAAAGAGTAGTCCAAAAAATGTGCTAAATACCAGTGTTCTTACTAGCCAGGTAGAATTTTAAATTTGATAGTAGTGGTCAATCGGTTATTCACATACGTCTATATTAGTCAGTTTAACGATATAAGAATAACTTTCTTTATGCTATTCCTTATATTCAGAGGGTTTTTTCGATTTGACTTATTTGTGAAGGGTGGAGACTAAATAATCCGTATTTTATCATTTTTATACAACAGAATCCAGGTCTGGTAGAAGCACAGACATGAATCCCTTCTTGGCTTCCTGCTCTGCAGCTGTGCCTCTTATTAACCCAGCTGGACTTGGACCTGGTGGGTCCGGGCATCTTCTTCTGAAACCCATCTCAGATGTTTTCCCCACATTTACACTTTTCCCAGTGTCACCTGACGACAGCGCTGCAGTTGCATTGAAAAGCCTTTTAGAACAATAGATGGTTCTCAAACCAGAGATGATATAGCACTTTTAAAAAAACCACGAACACCATGTGTATATAGTTTATCACAAAGTGGCCTTTTGGAAAAAGTCATGTATTTGTTTATAGTTGTATTTTCACTAAATTCAATAAAAATATTCTCAATGCTTTTAGAAATTATAGGTGTCAGAGGAGCAAGTGTTTGTTATATAATTTGCTTTTTTCTTTCTCTGATTTGATCTAATTTAACCTAGAAACATTTGATTTATCTTTTATCTTAATTTACAAAAATAAAAAAAGACAAAAATACTAGAAGCTGTACATCAGCTTTTTATTTCCTCTTTTGATTTTCAAGTTTATTTAAGCTAGAGACACGTGGTTTATCTTACACAGGTAATCAAGAAATTTACGCCAAAAAAGGAGAAAAATATACTAATAGTGGCTTCTCTGCATAGTGCAGAAAATTGATCGGAAGTATATATTAATCATTTTTAGAGGACTTTGTGCAGATAGGCCAAGGACAAGGTTGTCCCTGGGAGGTCATAGGTGCCCTGAGATGGAATGTGTATTTGGTTCAATGCAATTTTATCACTTATGTAGATTCATTTGCCACCACCACAGTCAGGATACAGAATACTTCCAGCATAAGGACCCCTAGTGCTGCCCTTTTATAATTGTAACCACTTTTCTCCCTACCGCCCGTCTTAATCTCTGACAACCACTAACTGTTCTCCATCTCTATAATTTTGTATTTCAAGAGTGTTGTATGAATGGAATCATACAGTATGTAACCGCTTGAGATCTGCCTTTTTTCACTCGGCATAATTCCCTTGAAATCCATCATGGATCGCTTGAGTTGTTGCATGTATCAGTACTTTGTTCCTTTTTAGTGCTGAGTACATGATATGTGGATATGTCATTAACACAGGAGTAACAAGTATCAAGAAAGAGTAAATTGCTGAGGAAAAATTACATGGGGGGTGTAGAGTTTGGGACAGGCTCTGATGATCACAATCATTCCCAAGTTTCCAAACACAGTGACTGTAGATGGCCAAGAACAGCAGGAAGAGGGGCACCTTGAGGGTTGGGAACTCTCAGAAGCCCAAGAGGACAAAGTGGCTCCAGCACTCTCATTTCCCTCATTCAGTTTCATCATTCCTGTTGGAGGAAATCAGAGAGTTCATCCTGAGCTTCTGGATATAACAAGAGAGTAGGAATGAGGGAACAGAGATGGCTCCTAACGAGAAACCATCACCGTGTGATGTACAAAATATGTACCCATGTTTAAGTTTTGGCCTTTCTGTGCCTCATTTGAACCTCTCTTTGGACACTTAATACTTGAACATGGAATATTCCCTTTACCAATCCATGATTCATCTCCTCATCTATAACAGAGGTAATGTGCCTTTCGCATAAAGGTCTTCTACAAGTTATATAAATCTATGTACATACTAAACGCTTACAATATTTCTCCCCCTTACTAAAGACTAAATAACTATGCACTATTATATGAATTTCACTTAAAATATCCTTACATGCAACAGACATAATTCCACATAGACTGCCACTGGGGAATTAGCATTCTGTTTCTATGCCGGTATTTAATACTTTTAGACAGCGAAGAGAAAACAGTAGTGGTGAGCTTTCTCAGTTAGACTGGACCTGAGCTGTCACCCTCAGGTCTGTATGACTATTATAAAGTGTTAGCATTTCTAGGAATATCTTATAGGAAATAGGAAGTGGTGCAAACAGAGAACAAAGAGTGAAAACATTTTTAGAAGCATGGTAAAAATGGCCTTCTTTACCAATTCCCTTCCTTTTCTTCTGTTGAAGAAACAAATTTCCTCAAGGCTCTGACCATCCACACAAAAACTTTACTTTTTCCATTTTTTTCCTTGTCTTTCTCTGTCTCCCTCAGATTTCCCTTTATCTCAGGTTTCAATGGTGAGAAAGGAACTTGGAGCAAAAAGAGATTTTCAAAATGTGCTCCCGTTTTTATTCCCACCCCAACACCCATTACTCAGCCAGATACCTCTGCGTCTTCAGTCAGCCTGCCTTCTCCCACCTGCAAGTCTGATGTTGCTAAGATTTTATTTTAGTGTCATGTTCATATCCCTACACGTTTTTCAAGATAACCTCCTCACAAAACACCCGAATTCTAAACACTTCTGCCTGGATTTCCACAACATCTAATATCACTGTATGTCCACACTCCTCACTGATCCTCTCTCTATTTCACTCGCACCAGCATTTTTGACATTTCACGCATAAAACATGATTTTTTTTAATAGAAGAACTTCACCAAAATATCTCTTCTAACTAGAATGACTTCTTTCTCCACCAAATTCTGGCAGTATTACCTTTTAATGTCAAATTCCAGGCAGCGCTTTTCCTGAAATCTTTGTGGATTCATCCAGATTTCACGGTTATACTGCTTTGATTTGCTTCCACCTATGTGGATTTAAAATAACGATTATTATACAATGCCTGGCATATTTATCTAAAGCTTTATAAGTTTTTAAACCTTCCCTAAAAGATTCTTTAAAGTTGAGAACAAATAGTGAATATTATTTTCATATTCACCAATCTGACCAAACATCATTAAAGTAAATAAAGGAGGCTGTAAAACAAATCCACATTGTTTCTTCACAATGTAGGAAATAGAGCTCAATACCTGGTGTTCTTATTCTCAACCTAATTAATTGTATACAACTGCAATGCAGCTGTACTCACACAGGAGTCTCTATGCCAAAAATATTAGATTTCTGATTTCAGAGTTTTCTACATCAAAATTAAAATATAATACTCAGATTAAGAACTCAGCAGAAGCCAGAGATTATTTATCGACTTATTTACGGAAGGCTTCTCTGATTCAAAAAATAAAATTTTTGAATATTATTTTACAAAAATGTAACTATTTACAGAAAAGTTCTAGTTTATAATTAGGTAACAGGAGTTTCATTCTAAGAATATGCAAAAAAAAATGATTGCAATAAATCACATTATTTCTCTTTGGGGAAAAATGATATAGGAAGCATGGAGAGCCTCTAAAGAGTGAGTGAGATTTGGAAACTAAATTTAGGTAAAGTGTGTGTAATTTAAATGTAACTGCATGACCTTGAGGAATCACACCCTAGAGAATCTTGACTGGGGACTTGCAACAAGCTATAAGCATGTCAGTTGGAAGAATGTCCCTACTTCCTAATTTAGAATATCCTTAATTTTAAATCATTTAATCATATGAGAAAAAAATATATATAGATAATCATATGAAAATATTGATCTTCTAGTCTTGGAAACGCAACAATAAAAACCTGCAATTTGATTCATTATGTATTTATTAAAAACATAAAATTTCCAAAATTAACAAAGCAAAGACCATAACCCAATTTTAATAAATCAACTTAGTATGTTTAGTGAATTGTGCTTCTTCTGTTTCTCTCAGCAATTTTGTTTTCACACATCTGATTTTTTTGTAAATAACATACTCACCATCACTCTGCATATAGACTTGATATGGTGCTCTTGTCATTGTGTATTTTACCTTAATTTTCCTTTTTTATTAAAATTCAGGTTGAATATGCATTTATCAGTGAGGCATTTGATAGGTATGTTGAATAATAGAGTGTATCGAGTTTCTGTTGCAGAAATTTTTTCAGCAATTATATCAGAAAATTTCTAGTGATATACCCTTACACATCTATGTGAATGTGCACATATTTTTGACAAATTCTCTCCGATTATATTTTATGAAAAATATTTTCGATTCACTTTTGTTTTCTTTGTGTGTGTCTGTGTGTTCTGTTTTTGTTTTTGTTTTTTACTGTATTTTCTGGGGGAGTGGATGATCTAACTTTTTTCTAAATTAATTTTTTGAACTGAAACACAATTAATTATACACATTTATGTAGTACAGATTCACTATCATCGTTTGGGTACAGTATGTGATGGTCAAATCAATATTATTAGCAAGTTCATCATTACAAATTGTAATTATTCTTTGTGTCACTTACCCAATCACTCCCTAAGCTACCTTCCCCTCTCCCTTTATTCTTGATTGATATTTTTACTGGGTGTAGACTTCAAGATATGGAGTTATTCTTTCTCAGACCATTGTTGCTGATAGGAAGTCAGCTGTCAGTCAAATTCGCACTTTGAAGGGTTATAAATGTACTACTTTTGCTCCTTTAACATGTATTTTTCTTTTTGATTTGTCGTGTTTTCTGCAGTGTTACTACTATGGATGTATAAAGATATAAATGGAATTAGATGTATCCATTTCAGAACAGTTTTTCAATGTTTCTCTCATCAAATTTACTTATTTATATTTTTTCCAACCAAACTCTGGGATTCCTATTAAGTATGTTACTGCAAGGCGTCACTGACCCGGCTGCGTGCGAGCCGGCAGCCTCTCAATAAGCCACATTGTTGCACGAAACTCCAGCGCACGAGTCCCGGCCGCCGCTCGTACTGCGCCGTGTCACGAGCTAAGAGAATTCTCTGGCAGAGCGTCGCGCCGTGTGCCGGAGAGGTCCGACCGCCCCAGTGGAGCCGGGCTGTGGATTCCTCCCAAGTCAGCCTTAGTGATCCTGTGGCTGAAGTTAGCGCCTTGCCGTGGGACGACCGGACGCGTCGCCTGGAGTGATAGGCAGGCGCCTTCCAGCAGTTGTGCTCCTAAAAGCCTATTTCAGGAGCCGGAGCGCCCGCGCCCTTAGCCTTCCTCGTGTGCCGCCCGGACTCCCAGTTCCCGGCCGGCCGCGCAGCCCAGGCACAGGGAGATCAGACCCCGCCGCCCGCCTCCCGCGCACGCGCCCCCGCCTCGGTTTCCCAACTCGGCCCGTGGACCGCGGCAGGATCAGTGCCTCGCGTCTGCTCGCCTGCTTTTTCTCCGAGCTTAACCGTGACCAAGTGCAGAAGGTCGACCAGCACCTTCACCACACGCGTCTGTCTGACGAGACCCTTCTGGAGAGCTCTAAGCGGTTCCGCAAGGAGATGCAGAAAGGACTTGGAGCCACCACCCCCCACTGCGTCCGTGGAAACGCTGCCCACCTTTGTGAGGTCTACTCCAGATGGGACCGAACATGGAGAGTTGCCGGCTCTGGACCTGGGAGGGACCAACCTCCGTGTGCTTCGGGTGAGAGTAACGGACAATGGGCTGCAGAAGGTGCAGATGGAGACCCAGATCTACGCCGTCCCCGAGGGCATCGCGCGTGGCAGCGGCAACGAGCTGTTTGGCCACACTGCCGAGTGCCTGGCTAACTTCATGGATAAGCTGCAAAGCGAGGAGAAGAAGCTCCCGCTGGGTTTCACCTTCTCGTCCCCCTGCCACCAGACTAACCTGGACGAGAGCTACCTGGTCGCATGGACCAAGGGCTTCACGTGCACTGGAGCGGACGGCGGAGACGTGGTGGATCTGATCCGGAAGGCCATCCAGCGGAGAGGGGACTTGGATATTGGCATCGTGGCCGTGGTGAACGATGCAGTTGGAACCACGATGACCTGTGGTTATGATGGTCACAACTGTGACATCAGTCTCATCACGGGCACGGGCAGCAACGTCTGCTACATGGAGGAGACGCGCCACATTGACATGGTGGAGGGCGACGAGGGGCGGGTGTGTGTCAACGTGCAGTGGGGGGGCCTTGGGGACCACGGCACACTCAGTGACACTCGCACGGACTTTGACCGCGAGATCGACATGGGCTCGCTAGACCCTGGGAAGCAACTTTGAGAAGATGGTCAGTGGGACGTACATGGGGGAGCTGGGGAGGCTCATGCTGGGGAAGATGGCCAAGGAGGAGCTGCTTTTCGGGGCCGAGCTCAGCCCAGAGCTGCTCGTCAAAGGCCGCTTTGAGACCGAAGCCCTGTCGGACAGTGAAGGGAGAAGGGCGGCATCCGGAAGGCCCGCGAAATCCTGGTGCGGCTGGGCCTGGCCCCGACACGGGAGGACGGCGCGGCCACTCCCCGGGTCTGCCCGTCGTGTCCACACGCTCCGCCAGCCTGTGCGCGGCCACCCGGGCTGCTGAGCTGCGGCGCCTCCAGCAGAACAAGGGCGTGGAGCGGCGACGCGCCACCGTCGGCGTCCACGGCTCCGCCTACAGGAAACAGCCGCACTTCGCCAAGCGTCTTCACAAGACCGCGAGGCGACTGGGGCCCGACTGCGACGTCCGTTCTCTCCGCTCTGAGGATGGCAGTGGCCAAGGGGCAGCCATGGTGACAGCGGTGGCCTGTCGGCTGGCCTGCCAACGCCGAGCCCGGCAGAACACCCTGGAGCCTCTGAAGCTGAGCCATGACCAGCTGCTGGAAGTCGAGGGGACGATGAAGGTAGAAACGGAGCGAGGTCTGAGCAAGGACACCCACGCGACTGCCCCTGTCAAGATGCTGCCCAGCTGCGTGTGCGCCAAGTGGCGCGGCGCGGAGATGCACAACCGGATCTGCTCCGTCCCGCAGGACGTCATGCACGGCCCTGGGGACGAGCTCCTGGACCACATCGTGCCGTGCGTCGCCGACTTCCTTGAGCGCACGGGCATGAAGGGCGTGTCCCTGCCTCTGGGTTTCACCTTCTCCTTGCCCTGCCAGCAGGACAGCCTGGGCGAGAGCATCCTCCTCAAGTGGACACAAGGCTTCAAGGTGTCTGGCTGCGAGGGCGAGGACGTGGTCACCCTGCTGAAGGACGCGATCCACTGGCGAGAGGAGTTTGACCTGGACGTGGTTGCTGCGGTCAACGCCACAGTCGGAACCACGATGACCTGTGGCTATGAAGACCCTCACTGTGAAGTCGGCCTCACTGTCGGCACAGGCAGCAACGCCTGCTACACGGAGGAGATGCGCGACGCGGAGCTGGTGCAAGGGGAAGAGGGCCGGATGTGCGTCAACACGGAGTGGGGGGCCTTCGGGGACAGTGGATGCCTGGATGACTTCCGCACGGAATTCGACGTGGCTGTGGATGAGCTTTCCCTCAACCCTGGCAAGCAGAGGTACGAGCAAATGATCAGTGGCGTGTACCTGGGTGAGACTGTCCGTAACATCCTCATCGATTTCACCAAGCGTGGGCTGCTCTTCCGCGGCCGCATCTCAGAGCGGCTCAAGACAAGGGGAATCTTTGAAACCAAGTTCTTGTCTCAGATTGAGAGTGACTGCGTGGCGCTGCTGCAGGTCCGAGCCATCCTGCACCACCTGGGGCTCGACAGCACCTGTGTCGACAGCATCATTGTCAAGGAGGCGTGCACCGTGGTAGCGCGACGGGCAGCCCAGCTCTGTGGCGCAGGCATGGCTGCCGCGGTGGACAAGATACTAGAAAACCGCGGGCTGGACACTCTCAAAGGGACAGTCGGTGTGGATGGGACCCTTTATAAGCTACATCCTCACTTTGCCAAAATCATGCATGAGACAGTAAAGGACCTGGCTCCAAAATGTGATGTGTCCTTCCTGGAGTCAGAGGACGGCAGCGGGAAAGGGGCAGCTCTCATCACTGCTGTGGCCTGCCGCATCCGTGAGGCTGGACAGCGATAGAACCCCTGAGATTGGAAGGGACTTCCTCTGGTTCCCCCTCGACCATGTTTTAAATTATAAGTTGTCATCCCCTTATGCAATAGACAGACGCCTTGGCTTTTCTTTGGCAGAGAGGACCCTACTGGACTGGTTTTGTCTCTGCCTATACTCACTGTAGAGATTGTTGCCCAAGCCTTGGCCCTCCTGAGATAAATGCAGTTTGAAGTAAGGATTTGTTCACACTGGTTACAACCATTCCCATTGGTTCACTCAAAACTTAAAAAGAAAAAACAAAAAAACCAAAAAACCTTTAGTAATCCCTGGGCCAGATTCCATGATTCCATGTCCCTGTGTAATCCCACAGGATGGGGACACTAATGAAGATAAGGTTGCTTCACTTGGAGCCTGAATATGACATTTCTCAGTGGAGAGCACCCCTCACACAGATGTTGATACTGTTTCTGCCATCAGAGGTCTGGGAGGTCTCCACGAATGTGAGCTCATTCTCCTCCAGGCAGACGGGGAGGGCAAGGGTAGCGTGGAGGGAAATCCACGGCTCTCCAGGCGGCGGCCCTGCTTCAGCCTCATCTACAAGCATTTGCCCCATGGGTTCCAGCACTTGCTGTTCCTGAAATTGAAGAATCCCAAGTCTGGGCAATGAAACCACAGCCAAGAGTCGACATCCTGTGAGTGGGCCTGTTGTGGCCTCTCACTGTGGGCCCACGGAACATCCATCAGCCATGGACCTTTGGCGCAGGGGGAGCCTTTTGGTTTCTTTTAAAATTTTTTCCTGAGAATGTGGAAACACTGTATTGTAATTTATGTTTGAAATTTATTTAGTTCATGAAGTAGGTCTGCTCCTTCATCTTGACTTGTAATGGTCAGTTGTATGTAATGTATTTATATGTTAATTTGTTATGTATATAGTAGGCAGGTCTCGTCAGACTTGGCCCCATTAGTACATCAGTGTAGTTAAAGGACAGAAGGTGAAGATACTGACTAGTTACTAGAAGTACCTCATTCACCTGTGGGAAGAGAAGGGAAGCCTCTTCAGGGTGAATGAATGATAAGGCGGCTGCTTTCTGGCTCCTTCTTCCCCTGCAGTCTTGGAAACATGCGGAAGGCAGGGACAGAGACAGATGGATGCTGGGCCTATGGATCCAGCAAACCACAGCAACTGGCGGCTCTGTCTAGAAACTTTACTGGGGGCAATATTACTAGGGATGGTAACCAAAGGAAACCAAAGAAATCATTTCAAACATTCATTGCTCAGAAATATTCCTAGGGCAATTGGTAGTATTTTGAAAGCTTTCGGATAAGATGAAAGAAGACACCAAAATCTTTTTAAAAAATTCTGTCTAATCATTGACAACACACAAAAACAACAACCAAACAAACAAAACCTCAGGGACAACATTTCTGGCATATTTGTGCTTTCCTATCGAGTTTCCCCTTAGGTTTGTTTTGTAGATGTTTTACAAAAAGTGTTGTCTGTGTGCTTTCCTAGGCTGAGCTGGCATAGGTCTGTTTCTGTGTTTTTATACACAGTCTGTGTTTCAAACTATTGGGAGGGATGGGAGTGGTGTACAACCCTCTATCCCCTACTTTCCAAGAGTGTAGTTAATTCTGACTGTGAAAGCCCACTTCTGCCCTAAAAACCTGGATACTACATGGTAAAGAGGAATGGTCTTTAACACTCCTGATAGGATATAAGGATCAAACAGAAAGATGAAAAGAAACTCGTGACTGAATTGCACCCAATTTTTTACACATTTGTCAAACTTGTGCTGAGAATAGTGTGTGGTTATATGATTTTTGAACGAAGTGGGGTATAAACAAGTGCAAACTGCCCAGGTCGTCCCGGGAGGCAAAGAAGGAAGAGGAGCTCGTGCTCCTTGTCTGTGCCAGTATCACTTTCCCGTCTGCTGTAGCTCCTGTGCTGCTCCCATCTGCATTAACTGATCCAAAACATGGGTGCCTCCTACATGAAAGCCAAAAACCACCTGTAAATGTGTGGATCACTAAAGGATGCCCATGAAATAGAGATAAATTTTAACTTAAATTTTAAAGTTGAAGAATATGCAACATTTATGAAATTACACATTTATTAAAAGTAGCGATGTGTGTGTAACTATTAAAGATGTGTTGTTGGTTTCCAAAAAGGAACACTGAAAAGTGTATTTTGAATGTGTGTGTTCCCAGAATTAGATGACAGTCCTTTGCTGATGCTGCTTTGTCTGGTGTAAATACAGTGGATCTCAATCTTTGGGGTGAGCTGAATAGCAGATCATCTCACATCCTTGAGCACCTCAGTCTAGTGAAGATGTCGTTATGTACAATAAAGTACGAGTGAATTAACTATGTGATGTTAACTATTAATAAATTTTAACCTTTTTCAAAATAAAAAAAATATGTTACTGCAAGCATTAAATTACCTGTGTCTCTTACCTCATATATTTTTTTTATCAGCTTTTGTCTTATTCTTTTATTCTATTTTCTCTTCTGAAAATTTTAATATACTACTTCTCTCACCACCTATGTTTAATCTACTATTAAAACTTTAAGATCTTAATTTCATATGCTATATTTTTAAAATGATGCTTCTATTTAGTTCTTTTTTTCCATGATTTTTGTAAAATATCGTGATTCCTAATTCCCTGTGAATTTTTTTAAATGATGGCTCTTAAACATGGAGTGTGTAGATTTACAATATGTATCCAGTAATTTTAATTTGTAAAGTTATTGTATTTGATTTGACCATGTCTTTCATATATTGCCCAGTATTTTATATATTTCATATAATTCACCTTGTCTTTTATATATTGCTCGGCTTATTATGTACTTGATAAGCTTTCTCTATGTACTGGATATTACATTCAAATCATCATGTATGAAAATGTGTGGAGGCCTTTAATGTTTTAGTTTCATCAGGATGTTGTCTGTGTTCCAATAGGCATTGAGAACACAAGTCTAGTACAACTTTCTCCCAATTTCCAGACTTAAAGTTAGTTTCCTGAGCACCTTAGTTGAGTCATATCTCAGTTTCAGACTGAAAAAGGTATGGTTTATCTCCTGATCACTTTCGCACCTGTGTGTATGTGTCCATGGCCTGAATCCACATTAGGGAATATTTTCTCTGAATCTCCAACTTTGGGTTTTCCTTACATTTGTCCTTTTACCTGTAGGTCTATGAGGCCATAAAAGGTATAGCTCAGCCTCTCAGCAAAAGGATTTGGAACAAATCATCCACAGGTACCTCAATCATCTCTCTGAAATTCTGGGTTTCCTTTGAACTTGGCTTAGCATAAATTATGCTTGAAAGATATAAAATATATATATTTTTACACTATTTGGACCTAATAGCTGGTCCTCAGGTAGCTTTTTTTAAAAAATACTGTTTCAGTGCAAAAAGTCTGCTACTCAAGGCAATAGACACCTGACCTCAGAATGATCCTGATGGTGACATGACCATTGCCAGCACTGCAATAGAACAACTCCAAGCCTTCCTTGCCTTAGTTACACATGTTGATGTTTGGGTGCTTTTTGACTTTCCTCGGAGCAAATAATTGATTGGAATAGAAGTCAGAATCTCTCTTTTTGACCCCAAGCATACCAGTCTGTAAAATGTTAAGTTTCTAGAGAACTGTATACATGTTTTTGGCCTTATACCTTCACTTTTAGCAATAATCCTGCTTTTCATCTCAAAATCTATCACTTTGCTATTAGAAATTGCCCATAACTTAGTGTAGTTTCTTGATGTTGTCATTAAGATATGCCTTTCATATTTTCATTTTTATCCTATTATTTTCTAGCCTAAACATACTACTCAGTGGAAATTATCTATGACACCCTAACCAAAAGCCTTCTCAATCTAATTTGACAATATACTTCTAAATCTGTGGTTATTCATCTCTTTCACATTTTATACAATTAGTCTTTTACTGAATGTTCTTTAGAGCCTGTTTGGTAACTAAAATGAATGTTATAACCAATGTAACTTTTATTTAGAACTTCCAAATGAATTTGAAAAAAAAGAAAAATATGTACAGAAGATAATCTTGCTGTAATGTTTTTAAATATAAATGCTGCCATATTTTAGGCTACTTTCTTCATTTCACAGACATTTCACTGAAGTGAAAATGCTGGAGATCATGGTACTTTTGCATTTTTGCAAGGTTTTCAAACATACACTTTCTCTCTTTATTAAAATAGAAATATTAACAAACTGAAAAAATAGTGAGAAGAAACTACAGAGAAAAGAAAACAAAAATCAATTAATAATCCTACATCTAAGTATATAATTCTTATATTTTATGTGTACTTTGTCCACTTACTTAACTTTATGTACGTTTATCAAAAGTTACACCTGTAAGACCATTTATCTATCTATCGTGGACTTATTATTAAATATGTTGAACTCAATATATAGGTTTCTATTGCCTCTCTCTTCCCTCATAAATCCAATAATAATAGTAATAATAATAATACATCAATAATTCAAATAAAGTCACATCATTAAAGACAGTACAAAAAATAAACACTATCTAATATGATTTTACTATAACTCCAGAAGCATACAAAGGTGGTGAAGAAGTGTAGTTTCATAGAGAAGAAAAAGCCTAGCTACAGCTAAGAATGCCTTGAATGACAGATCTAATGAACAGACAACATATTTTTTAGAGTGCATGAGAGGTTCTGGCTGCAAAAGCATGCAGTAATATGAACAAAATAAATCCTGAAGTGTTTATAAAAATACAAAGGGAAAAAGATAACCATGATCTACTCAGGGGTCAGAAAAAATGGCACAACTTGCTCTACTGCATGTTGTGATTTATTTCAAAACTATAATAATTAAGAATATATGCAATTGCACATACTTTAATGAAAGATACTAAAGAGTTATGAAACTGAATGAGATAGACTGTAGTTGATTGGGTCCAAATATTCATCATCTCAATATGTTCATAAATTTTTCATATTTCATTACTGGTGAAATGTATTTCTGCACTCTTGAATTAGAGCTCAGCCATGTGACATGTTCGATGACATGATGGAAAAACAGACAGTGTGGCAATTCACAGCTTCGGCTTTAAGAGATTGTGAATAGTTTCCTCGGGCCTCTTACTTTGTGATATTTTCATAAATAGCAAACTAGTCTCAGGATGGTGAAAGACAATGGCAGAACTGTAGTATGAAGCAAATTTTTCCTAGCCCCTACAACCTGAAATGGAGAAACATTAGGTGAACTGTAGATCTTTTAAAATAAATTATCTTCCTTTTAAGAAATTGGTTTTGGCACAGTTTTAAAAAGTGCAGCAATAGCTAACAGTAATGCTGATAATGCATACATGGACACTTAGTTTACAACAATGTTGGTGAGTTGACAGTGCAAACAGATAATAGATTTGTTATTCAGTAAATAGCATGTGAAGTGGAATATCCACAGGGCAGAAGCAAAGTAGTTAATGAATGCTGGTCTTGACTACAGCTCTACTATGCTCGGTTTGACCAAGATTGGCCCAACTTCCCATACATTCTCATTGCATGACCCAGGCGGAAGGAACACTCACTATTGGAGATATACGCTGCTCTCCAGGTTGAAGGCATAAGCTCAAGGAAAAAAGTAATTCAAACCACACAGTGGTATTTAAAGCTTCTTCTGTGGTGTAGTGTATAACACCTTCACTCACTCTGCATTATTCAAAGCAAGTCACGTTGGAATTATCCTCTGTCTGCCTACAGGGAAGCATGTTGAACAAAGAAAAGAAACTGTCACAGACCCAAAACTAATACCATTCACAGAAAAGAACTGCAAGTAACACTTTGAGGAATATATAAAAAGAACAAAATATAGTATTGAATATAATATAGAAGAATGGCTTTTGACCTCAATTGTAGATAAATAAAATCTGAAACAATTACAAAAAAAAAAAGAATAATTAGAAAAGGAATGTATTTGACTAAGTTAAAATTCAGACTTGTTCTTTATCAAAGGACATGAAGGAAGAAAGTATAGCCAAAGTCAAATACATTTTCAAGATCTATAACTGAAAAATGCATAATATTCATAATATACAAAAAATTTTCAAGTAAATAAGAATAAAGACAAATAATTAAAGTCAGGTTGATAGTTGGGGGGGAGGGGGGAGGGAGAAGGGAGGGAGGTTTTGGTGATGGGGAGCAATAATCAGCCACAATGTATATCGACAAAATAAAATTTAAAAAAAATAAAAAATAAAAAATTAAATAAAGTCAGGTTGATAAATTGGCATATGAAGGCACTTCACAAAAGAAAAAAATCAGTAAAATATTAAAATATGACCTACCTCCAAATCAGATATATTGAAAATATAGCTACAATAAAGCATTTTACATAGAGCAAGATCATAAATTCTGATAATACTACATGTTGGTCAAGAAGAGGATTATATCTTTAGAACTAGTAAACATTGCTATTATAAGTATCAATTGATACAATCATTTGAAAAATGGAGAGATAATTAAATGCATAATATTTTAGGTATCAATTCCATTGTAATGAGTACTTGTGTGACATACAAATTTTTATATGCCTAAAACTGAGATATGTCAAATGTTCATCATAGCAGATTTCATTATAGAAAGTTGAGATATTTATACCATAAAATATTAAATGGGAATAAATGAGAAGAAACTATAAATATACATAACAATATGCATAATCTGTAAAGTTATAATGCTTGCTTATAAAAGTCAGATAAATGAAACACATAACGCATTATATCTTTCTTCTAAAGTTTGTAAAGAGGTAATGTCAATTTGTAGATTTTGAGGAGCATTGATAGATAGTGAATCCATATAAAAAAGCGAGTAGTTCATTATGATAAAAGTCATCCTTTTGACTATTGTTGGTAGTGGGAGGAAAGGTCTGGTAATTTTAGGGTGCTCTTAACATTCTGTCTATTGATCATTAAGATCAGAGCAGAACTAAAGGAAATAGAGACCCCCAAGAACAATAGAATAGATTAATAAAACAAAAAAGTTGGTTTTTCAAGAAGATAAATAAAATAGGCAAACCATTATCTAAGTAAACAATAAAAAGAGGAGAGAAGACCCAAATAACAAAAATCAGAAATGACAAGGTAGACATTACAACTGATACCACAGAAACACAAGAAATCACTAGAGACTATTACAAACAACTGCATGACTACAAATATGAAAATCAGGATGATATGGCTAAGTTTCTAAACACATAAAAACTACCAAGAGTGAACCAAGAAGAGATAGAAAACCTGAATACACCAATAACAAGCAAGGAATTTGAGGTGATAATTAACAATCTTCCAACAAAAAAAGGTCCAGGTTTGGATGGTTTTACAGCTGAATTCTATCAAACTTCTAAAGAGGAGTTAATACCAGTTCTCCTCAAACTCTTCCAAACAATTGAAACAGATGCTATTCTCCGAAACTCATTCTATAAAGCCAATATAACTCTGATACCAAAACCAGATAAAGACACAAATAAAGAAGAAAATTATAGGCCCATATCCTTGAAGAACCTAGATGCTAAAATTCTCGACAAAATATTAGCAATCAAAACACAGCAATATATTTAAAAAATTTTACAATATGATAAAGTAGGATTCATCCCAGGGATGCAAGGATGATTTAACATATGAAAGGAAATAAAAATGATACATCACATCAACAAACTCAAGGACAAAGATAATATGATTATCTCAATAGATGCTGAAAAAGCACTTGACGAAATTCAACATCCCTTCATGATAAAGACTCTCAACTAATTAGGTATAGAAGGAAAATATTTCAACACAATAAAAGCCATTTATGACAAGTCCACCTACAGTATCATTCTGAATAGGGAAAAATTGAAGGCCTTTCCCTTAAGAACAAGAACAAGACAAGGATGCCCACTCTCCTCACTTTTATTTAACATTGTACTGGAGGTACTAGCCAGAGTAATCAGGTAAGAGAAAGAAATAAAGGGAATCCAGATGGGAAAAGATGAGGTCAATTTTCTCTATTTGCATAAGACATGATACTATATATAGAAAAACACAAAGACTCTATCAAAAAACTCCTAGAGCTCATTAATAACTTCAATAATGTTGCAGGATACAAAATGAATGCCCCAAACTCAGGAGCATTTATATACTCACATAATGAACTAACAGAAAGTGAAAGAAAGTAAGCCCATTTACAATTGTCACAAAAAAATAAGTTACCTAGGGATCAATTTAACGAAGGAGCTGAAAGACATCTACAATGTGAACTACAAATGATTTCTGAAAGAAATTAAAGAAGACAAAAAAGAAGAAAAGATATCCCATGCTCTTGGATTGGAAGAACTAACATTGTGAAAATGTCTATACTACTCAAAGCAATCTACTGATTCAATGCAATCCCCATCAAAATACCAATGATATTCTTCACAGAAATGGAAAAAACAATCTTAACTTTTATGTGGAAAAACAAAAGCCCCCAACAGACAAAGCAATCCTGAGCAAAAAAATAAATAAAGCCGGAGGCACAACACTACCTGACTTCACATTATTATACAAAGCTATTGCAACCAAAACAGCAAGGTGCTGGTATAAAAATAGATATTCAGACCAGTGGAGTAGAATTGAGAACCCATAAATCACTGCTGAGGCTTATAGCCATCTGATATTTGACAAAGGCAGCAAAAATCTAAATTTGGAAAAGAGTGCCTCTTCAACAAGTAGTGCTGGGAAAAATTGGATATCCACATACAGAAGGTGAAACAAGATATGCATATCTCACCATACACTAAAATCAACTCAAAATGGATTAAAGACTTAAGTATTAGACGTGAAAATGTAAAATTACTATAGGAAAATGTAGGAGAAACACTTCAGTAATCAGGTCTGGGCACAGGCTTTAGGAACATGAGTTCAAAAGCACAAGTAGTGAAATAAAAAATAAACAAATGGGACTATATCAAACTAAAAAGTTTCTGCACAGCAAAGGAAACAAACAACAGAGTGAAAAGACAAGCTACAGAGTGGGAGAAAATTTTTGCTAACTATGTATCTGACAAGGGATTAATATCCAGAATATACATAGAACTAAAGCAATAATACAGTAAAAAAAAAACACATAACCTGATTAAAAAATGGGCAAAGGAGCTGAATAGACAGTTTTCAATGGAAGACATACAAATGGCCAACAGATACATGAAAAAATGTTCAACATCACTAGTCTTTAGGGAAATGCAAATTATTATTATTATTATTATTTTTTCACTCAGATCATTGAGTTTATTTTAAATGTAATGGGAAGCGATAGGGAGGTTTTATTTTTATTTTTTTATTTTTTTTAAATTTTATTTTGTCGATATGCATTGTGGCTGATTATTGCTCCCCATCACCAAAACCTCCCTCCCTTCTCCCTCCCCCCTCCCCCCAACAATGTCCTTTCTGTTTGCTTGTCGTATCAACTTCAAGTAATTGTGGTTGTTATATCTTCTCCCCCCCCCCCCGGTTTTGTGTGTGTGTGTGTGTGTGTGTGTGTGAATTTATATATTAATTTTTAGCTCCCACCAATAAGTGAGAACATGTGGTATTTCTCTTTCTGTGCCTGACTTGTTTCACTTAATATAATTCTCTCAAGGTCCATCCATGTTGTTGCAAATGGCAGTATTTCATTCATTTTTATAGCTGAGTAGCATTCCATTGTGTAGATGTACCACATTTTCCGTATCCGCTCATCTGATGATGGGCATTTGGGCTGGTTCCAACTCTTGGCTATTGTAAAGAGTGCTGCGATGAACATTGGGGAACAGGTATACCTTCGACATGATGATTTCCATTCCTCTGGGTATATTCCCAACAGTGGGATAGCTGGGTCGTATGGTAGATCTATCTGCAATTGTTTGAGGAACCTCCATACCATTTTCCATAGAGGCTGCACCATTTTGCAGTCCCACCAACAATGTATGAGAGTTCCTTTTTCTCCGCAACCTCGCCAGCATTTATCGTTCAGAGTCTTTTGGATTTTAGCCATCCTAACTGGGGTCAGATGGTATCTCAATGTGGTTTTGATATGCAGGGAAATGCAAATTAAAACCACATTGAGATACCACCTCACTCCAGTGAGACTGGGTGTAATCAAAAAGATGGTTAATAACAAATGCTGGCGAGGGTGTAGAGAGAAGGGAACACTCTACACTGTTGATGACTGTAAATTAGTGCAATCACTATGGAAAACAGTATGGAGGTTTCTCAAACAACTGCATATAGATCTTCCATAGAACCCAGCAGTCCCTCTTCTGTGTGTGCACCAATAGGAATGGAAATTGTCATGTCAAAGGGAAACCTGTACTCCCATGTTCATCGCAGGTCTGTTTACAATATCCATGATATGGAACAAACCTAAATGTCCATCAATTGATGATTGGATAAGGAAACTGTGGTATGTATACACTATGGAATACTACTCTGCCATTAAAAAGAATGAAATACTCCCATTTGCAACAACATGGATGAGCCTGGAGAAACTTATGTTGAGTGAAATAAGCCAAGAACGGAGGGATAAATGCTGCATGTGCTCCCTCTTATGTGAGAGCTAAGAGAGAAAGAAGGAAGGAAAGAAAGACCACATTAGTGCTGTGATCCAACAGAGGGAGGGAACATTACTAGGCCTACAAAGCAGGGTCAGGGGAAAATGTACCCTGGTACAGTTTCATCTTCCCCAGTTCTCTGTAAATGTTTATTTTATTTTATTTTTATTTTTTGTCTTCTTAATCATAAGGTATGTAGTTGATTTACAGTATGCATTCAAAAATCCTAATTTTTAATTATTGCAATTTGTTTCACCTCATATGTCTTTTATTGCCCTGTCTTTTAATGCGCTTTATCAATTTTGGTTATGTATCAGATGTCACCTTCAAAAACTTATGAATTGAGGTCTTCAGTGATTTGATCTTTACCAGGATAGTATTGTTATATGTTTTCAATAGGCATTAAAAAAATGAGAGATAATAAAAGAAGTAGTGAGCTAAAGAGTAGAAAACTCTCCTATCTACCAAAAGTGGATCACTGTGCAGTATGTTGTAAGAACACATTGTACCCCAAAATAGTACAAATATATTTAAAAATCAAACAAATTTAAAATTAAAAATAAAGAAAAAGAAATTAAATTAAAAAAGAGGAAATGATAAAATGTACAATTCTTCTAAGTATAAATTCCATTCTAATGAGTACTATGTACAATATATTTGTATATATGCCCGTGTATATTTTTCAATATATTTCCAATTTAAAATGATGATGTCATTGAATTAAGTAAAAGTCATATATTGCAATGAATTAGATTTTAATCTTAAAGGTAATATAAAACTATTGGACAAGTCTACGTTGGGGGATGTAATAAACTCATTTTACATTTTTCAAAATCATAACAGATAATCTAAGATCAGTGGCTTATATAAGATTAACAAACAAGGATAGTTTATTCATTTTGTATTAACTGCTAAAGACCAACTTAATGACAACGATGGCTCAGAGAGCAGACACTGAAGAAATAGATTTTGCAAATAGAAATATATAATTTATTGGCAGATGTTTGTGAGAGGCTGCAGAATACCGAATAATAAATGACATTTTTCCACTGTTTAATCCACTAAGTAGATGTGGATATCATTTATTGATATGAAGGCTCGTAGGAGGGACAAGTTTATTGTGAGAATGGGTGATTGAAAAGTACATTTTATTATTCTTGGTCTCTGTACCACTCAGTAATGGAAATATGCATGGTTAGAAGTACATTGAACTTTTTCTTGATACTCAGAATTATTTCAACACCTTTCTAATATATTACTTTGATACTCAAAAAATGAGTGACACATATAATTTATAGTAATATTTTCAGCATCTGCTTGCTTAAAGTCTCATAATGTTTTTTTTGTAATTAAACTCCAAATCCTCATTTGATCTGAAATAAAGTTTAAGTTGAAACAAAATGTTCTGTTTTATACAACTTACCGAATCATTAGTGTTGGTTTTGAAACGAGAATGGATCAGGTCAAGAAAGTCATCAACTGTGTTTGCAGCTTTTTTATTGAGCACAACTTAAAGCTAATCCATAACATAAATCTCAGTTTTCATAAATTCCTAAATACAGACAACTTCTTTTTCATCCTGACTTCCACAGAGTCCAAAATAGAAATGTTGAAATATATTTCCTTATGAAACTTTCTAAGATGAGGTGAATCACAGTTCATTATATCTATGTAAAGCCAAAGATGATTGTAAGACACTCTGAACATGGTAAATAATGGCATATGCAATATTTAATTGATTTAACTGAAATATATATATATATATATATATATATATATTCTTTTTTAAAGAAAACTAAACTACCACCAACAATATATAGGAAAAACTGAACACAGCTTGAACAGAAATGTATATACATTTAATTGAATGAATTATATTGAGTAAGAATGCAGGTTAGAGTTGATTAACCTCGCGAGTGTCTTTTCACCTCTTTGTTACTAAGGATTTAGAGAAGGAAATTCAGAATGCGGATCACAACTCTAAACAACACAGGGGCCAGTTTGATCAGGAGCCATGAGATTTTGTAGTTGGGCACACAGTAGAGAAAGGGGATGATCCCATGGAAAATGGTGATTGCAGTCAGGTGCAGGGCACAGGTGGAGAAGAATTTTTTTACTATGAAACACAAATAAGCCACCAATTATTTTGCAATGAGTAAAAACTATAACAACAAAAAAGGTATTTAAAAAAGGTAACAAAAACAACTAAACACCCTTTTCTATGAGACAAACATATTTGGTGACCTTGATTAAATGAAAAAGCAATTTTTTATGGGTAAACAGGTTTTGACATTGACTTAAAATTGCTGGCACTGTCCAGTGTGGGACAGGTCCTTCAACTGGGACAGGATCATTCTGGCACTGAAGGACAATATCAACCTAACTACAAGATGATTGATCAGCAATATTTTTGAAGAAATGTTAATCAAATGGGGAAATGTGTAAGCTGTCAGAATCATGATGTGGTCACATGTGTCACAATTTAACAAAGAAAATGTAACAAAGAAATAAAGCCAAGAGGTTAAGAAGGGAGGGCCCTCACACACATGCCTTTGATAAAGGGTTCTCATGCACATATGCCTATAAGAAAGAGCTTTGTCAAGGACTTTTAAAACTGACACTTGCTACATGAATCACAAGGACAGATATCCAAATGCACAAGAACACTTCCCTGACACACTGCCTTCATTAATGAACTATGTCTCTCTGTCAGTTATATGGGTTGAAATATTTTAAACCCATTTAATGTTGTACATAATATAGCACAATGAAAACATTCTGGAAGTCTAGGTTAATTATAAATAAGAAATACTGACTATTTTCTAAAGATCCAATATAATCTGGTTCTTGAAGTAATCAACAGGTATTTGTATTATAATATAATATATGTAGTCCATAGTATATACACTAAACATTTTAATATCTAAATATGCAAAGTACAAATATATTAATATACATAGTTTATCTGCATATTATCTGTACACAAGGGCATGTATGTATGTAAATATGTGTAACTATCAACCTACCTACAAAGAGAGAAAGATAGATATAAAGAGAGACAATTGGTGATAATACAATTTCAGATACCTTGTTGGTCATAAAGGGATATCATACCAACTGTTTTTAGTCATCAATTTCTATATTAAAATTATTTATGATTAATTAAGTGTAATGATTTTTGATTAGGTAATACATTTACCTAATATGTTTTACAATACAGGTTAAAAAAAATGTCTCCCACATTCTACCCTCCCACAGTCTATCAGTTTTTCCACCTCAGGTAAATGCTGCCACCTCTTTCTTTCTTTCTTTGTTTATTTGAATCCTCAAGAAATAGAAGTGCACATACATGCTCATCCATAACAGCAACATACATAGGTTTTTATTCTATAAATGGTATCCAAATTACTACCGTGTGGTTCTTGCTTAATTTTCCTGAAACCTTCTATTTTGGAGATACTAAGTATAAAAAAATATAAGTATATATAAATAATGCCCTAAACTTTTAATGGCTATATGGTATAATTATTTTCAAAATACCATGATTTATTACCAAACACATATCAAAGGGTATTGTAGTGGCACCAGTCTTTTCCTATTAAAAGTAAGACTTCAATGATATCTACATTTATGTGTAAACAATTGCTTTTCAAAATATCGTTATAAATTCTCAAAAGTATTATTGCTGGGTCACAAACTACACCATAAACTACATTTTCTTAGGATGGTGATTGCTAAATTTCCCTCTAAAGTGATTCTAACAATTTGCCCTCTCACCAGCAAGTATGAGAGTCCTTGAAGATTCACACCACAGAACCCCATTAAAAAAAAACTTGTCACGCCAGCCATCAACTCCTTCAGAATTGGCCTCCTCACTATGCAGCCACCGTGTCCACTTGACTGATTAGGCATGAGTACAAATACCTGATCCAAGGGGCTCATTTCAGACATGCCTTAGGTGTGACAAATCTTCCCACAGTGCAGGGGAGGCTTTGCTTGATTTATTACAGCTTGAATCAGCCCTGTTTTCAACTTTGGATCTTTCTTTTTCTTACCATAGCTGTTTACCCTCAAGAAACACTTTACCTGCCAAACTATGTCTCATGATCTGTGTCCACTTTGAAAAAAAGAAATGTAGACAAATTTTGTCAATTTTTTTCAATTTTTAATGATTGTAATTGAAGTATAGCTTGAATGCAATGAAGTGAACAACTGAGTTCAATTCTATGAATTGAAGTGAATGAAGTTGTACATATACCAGCAAGATCAAAATACCAATTATTTACCAAAATATTACCCAAGAGCATACAGTACATCCTTCCCAGTAGATCATCCAAGATGACATCTATTCACACATTACTATAATTTTGCCTCTTTATAAACTTTATATTAATAAAACAATGATTTATACATTTTGATATTTGCCTTTTCTTGCTTAATATTATGGTTGTGTAATTCCATAATGTTGTTCTGAATATTGTTAGTTAAGTTTTTTTTTCATTTCTATATAGTATTGAATGGAATAAATACAACAAAATGTTTATAATTTGATGCACATATGAGTTATTTTCATTTTGAGGCAATTGAGAATAGTATTTCTGGGAACATTCTTGTTTGTATCTTTGATGCAAATATGTTTCTATTGAGTGTATACCAAGGAATGGAATTATGGGCGTATATTTCCAAAGAGTTTTCCAAAGGATTTGATCAAATTTACATACACACATTCAACACCTTTAAAATTTGTTTAATCCACATATTTGACAACTTTTGGTTTAATCAATTTAACTTCCTTTTGAAGTTTGTTTATTAGATTGTTTACTAGTATTTCTTTACTTTTGACTCTTTATAATTAGTATGAGATCTTTCTGATAATAATTATTATATGCATGTCCCATATGAGTTCCAAAGATGTTTTTCAGTCTTTCCTAGGTTGATTACCTTAATAGCAGACAACAAGACAAGAATTTGGATGGAAGTAGTTTGTTGGGAAGAGGAACTTAGTAAGCACCAATAGTTAAGTTGGAAACACGGTAGGAATGAACCGGTCATTTTTGTGAGCAACTGGGGCTTAGATTCATTTTAGAAAGTCCCTTGGAAAGACTGTGTAAAACCTAGCTGAAGCTTGTCCCAACAAGAGTTCAGGAAGTTGGGGTATATATGCACCCACTACAACCTATCATTGATAGAGACCCATTTCTGCAGATAACCCTGGCACTTTGAAGTGGGTCTGTGCATGAACTGGGCACACACCTAGTACTGAGAAAAAGAGTCTCCAGATTGGCAGTCATGGATATCTTCAGTAAAAATAAATAAACAAATCTGAAAAAATAAAATAAATAAGAAAATAACACAGAATAAATTAATGATGTAAATAGCAAATATAAAATAGATGAGATAAACAATTACAAAATTGGATCTGAAAGAAAACTAAGAAAATTGATGAAAATCTCACATATCTAGTCAAGAAAAAAAATACAGAGATAAGGCAAAAATACCTAATATTAGCATTGAAAAGTGAGAATCATTACAGACCCAGCCAATTTTAGAAGGAGACAATTGTGAAAATTATTGTGCCAGCAAGTTTGAAAGTGTAAGTCTAATGGATGAATTTTAAGAAAAATAAAACAAATAAACTGACTCAAAAAGAAATTGAGATTACAATTTTCTTGACAATACTAGAGACTGAATTCATAATTCAAAATGTTCCTATGCAATGGAAAACTTTCCTGCTTTTCCATGAATTTTAATACTATGCATATTTTCTCTATATCAAATAAGAATAAACACTTCTGAGTTCATTTTAAGAATCTAGAATAATGTCGATGTCAAAAACAAGGGCAATACAGTAAAACAGAGTGAAAGAATTTACAGAAAAATTTCGCTCATAAACACAGAATTCAAAATTCTAATTGAAACATTTATATATTCAATTAATCAACAAATAAAAAGGATAATTTATTATATCACGTTAAAATTTGTTTTGTAATAAAAACATTTGGTCTTATACTAGGGAATTAAAATATACATAAGTTGATATGTTAAAATCTTAAAGGGGCTAAATCACATAATTATCTTTAAAAATGTAGTAAAGCAGCTTAAAAAAGTTCAACATCCACTCACCAACAAACAAATGTAGTGATGTAGTGAAAGAAGTAAAAATAAAACAATGCAGATGATTTTAGTAATCTGAAAAAAAAGAAATCTATTCCCCCAAAACCTATAGAAAATATTTTCAATATGAAATGTGAATGATTTCCCTCTAAAATCAGAAAGCCAAGGATGCCCAAATTTACTAGGTAAATTCAACATTATATTAAAGTTCCTAGCTATTTAAACAAAGCAAGAAAAATAACTAGAAAGAATAACATTGGAAAGAAAAAATTAACCATATTTAATCAGAGTATGTGATATACATGTTGAAAATACAAAATAATGTACAAATAAATTATTAAATTAATAAGATATTTTGTTAGAGCTGTCAGAAGAAAAATAAATATAAAATATACTGCACTAATCTAAAAACACATGTTTTCCAATGGGCATGGAAAACACAATTAAAAATACGATGCACTCAGTCATTGATTTAATACAATATGTGAAAACTCTTTACAGAAGAGCATACAATAAAACTTTCATTATACAAATTGAGCTGAATCTAAATAAAGAGAAAGATATAGTAAACTTATGATTTAGAAGACTTGTTGATACAAACTTGACATTTCTTTTAAAATGTATTTATAAATTCACTGCAGACCTAGCATGAACGCAAACAGGTATGATGCTAAAATTTGTTTGGAGAGATGAATTCCCCCAAATATCCCAATTACACTGTAAGAACCATAACAAATTTTCAGGATTTGCCCTACTGGATATCAAAACTTATTAGTGATAGGTGCTTCTGACTATAAAATAAACAGAATCATACATAGAGCCCAGACATTGACTGATATGTATACAAATACTAACTTTCTGAAAATTATAACACTGTCTGTGGGTTGGTTTCTGGATTCTCTATTCTGTTGCATTTGTCTGAGTGTCTGTTTTTATGCCAGTACCGTGCTGTGTTGGTCACTAGAGCTTTATAGTATAATTTGAAGTCAGGTAGTGCTACACCTCTGGCCTTAGTTTTTGTTGCTCAGGATTGCTGTGGCTACTCATGGCCTTTTTTTGTTCCATGTGATGGGGATTGCATTGAGTTGAAGATCCATGAGTTGGAAGAAACGAATGTAAAGAAGTTAGTACTCCCTAAATTTTCTCATAGATTTAATTTAGTAACAATCAAAATTCCCAAGCGTTTTTAAACATTCAAGTCAATAACACAATTTATTTTGAAATGCTAAGTATCTAGAATATCCAAGGCAATATCATAGAAGAAGAATCTGAAGAACTCCCATACAGTTGTGAATACTATAAATAAATCTTCATTACTTTAGAAATTGTGACATCAGTTCATGCACAGATACAAAAATAAAATAAACAAAAACAAAGTCCAGAAAGACTCCCGTGTATAATTTCAATTGATTTAAAAGAAAATTTCACAGCAATGTAATGAGGAAAGAATGGATTTCAAAGTAAAATTGACCCAGTTAGATTAGGTTTAATACGTAAAACAATGAAACCTATCCATTTACTTTCACAGCATACAAAAATTAATTCATGATAAGTATGTAATGTAATGCATGTCAAATAGCCTATTTAGCCATGTCACAACGTATACCCGAGCCCAAACCTCATGTTGCATACTATAAAGATGTACAGTTTTTTGTCAGTTAAAAAAATAAATATTTTAAAAAATTAAAATTCAAAAATTAATCCAGATTTATTATGAATATAAATACAAGTGCTAAACCACAAGGTTTCTAGAAAGTAACATATTATCTTCATGATTTAGGTTAAGCCAAGATTTCTTAAACAGGATGCAAAAATTAATACACAAATTTATAGATAAATAGCACTCTATTCAAAAACAAAGCAAAACAAAACAAAACTAAACTCTAATGTATCAATGTACACTATAGGAGAGTGAAAAGGCAATCAGTATGTATAGAACCAACAAAGCACTGATATCATTAATTAAAGAGAAACACAAAACAAAATACAGAGTCTATCATATAAAATTACTATAACATAGTGTTACACCTCTCGCAGTGTAACAGAGATTTGAAAAAGATTTCTCAAAACAACATAAATGCAATGAGAAGCCTGAAGGAACTGCACCTCAGCAACTCCTCTGTTAGAAGGAGAAACTGGGTAGCAGCACTGAGTCAGTTTTTGTTTCTGTTTATATTGAAAAGTCACGGAAATTATGGGAAAAAAGAAAACAGACCGTTAATCAATAATAGTAAGAACATACAGAAATTGGCTGTTTAATAATCTCCATCTGAGCATGCATGGTTCAAAATAGTTTAAACAATATACCATCAAACGAGTCATAAAATTAAGCTAGGTGACATGCAAAAAAAAAAAAAAAAAAAAAAAAACAATGAAAATGAAAGTGCCTGACTTTTTGAGAAACTCACAGAAACACCTTAAAGCAAAATGTGGGAAAACTCCCATGTACGAACTAATCTAGCAAAATGTCATTGCAAATCTTAACGCACATATTTTCCCATCCTTTAAGCTTTGTTGTGTTAAGGGTTATTGCCCTCAGAACAATCCTTGTTCTGTTTCAGTTCTCTTGTTCACGTTAGAGGCTTTAAACACTTGTGGGTTTCCTTTTCACAAAATCTTCCAGTGAACCCATTATATTAGCAATCAGTGTATATAATCTCTAACCTAAACAGAGATTAGAATTGATTGAGTGGGCTCTTGCCCCCGCTACCTGTAGGCTTTTTCCTCCTATCCAAGGACTTTTGTCTCATGCATGCATTACCTAAAGGCCCTATCAAATAATCAAATAGCAAAGAAGATTTGTAACACTCTACAATATAGACAGTCTACCTATAAAAAAAAAAGTGAAAAAAAGGCAAAAGACCTGAACAAATCCTTCACACACAAAAGGTATAAGTGCAGTCAAAAGATAGATAAATTTGTTAAAACCACTAATCGTTAGACAAATGCAAGTTAAGACCACACTGTGATATCACTAGACACTAATCACAATGGCTAACATTCAAAAGTCTGTTTTGGGGGGCAACGAAGAAATAAAACCATCTTAGGAGATAACATGATGGTCTCTGTAGAAAATCCAAAAGAACGGATAAAAATATCTTTTGGAAATAATAAGCAGTATAGCAAGATTGCAGAACACAAGTTTAACATGCAAGCATCAGTATTGTTCCTATATATCAGTAATGAACAAGTGGAATTTGAAAGTAAAGGTAATTGTGTTTACATTTATGTCAGCACCCCACAAAATTGAAATGCTTTGGTACAAATATAACAATATCTGTACAATATCTATGTGAAGAAAGCCACAAAACTATTATGAAAGAAAACAATTAACTAAGTAAATAGAGAAATATTCCATTTCCATGGATAGGAAAGACTCAATATTGTCAAGATGTCAGTTATTCCCAAATTGATCTATAGATACAATCCCAGTCTAAGTCTCTCTTTTTCCTTTTGGAACTTTGAAAGCTGATTATAAATTTTATTCAGAAAAGTAGCAAAGATAGTTATGAGGGAAAACAAGAGTTGAAGGAGTTACACTCTCAGATGGAATGACCTGTTATGAAGCTCTAGTAAGAAAGAAAACATGGTAAATTCCTAATGACAGACTGATAGATGGAACAGAGTAGTGATTAAAGTAATAGATCCATGCACATAGTATCATGTGATTTATAGAAAGGCATCCCAGTTTTCCAAAAAAGGAAAGGTAATCTCTTTGATAAATTGTAGTGAGTAATTTGAATATCTCTTTGGAAAAGAAAAAAATAATCTGGACACCTACCTTACACCCTTTTCAGAATCAATTCCTTGGAGACCTAAACGTGAAATACAAACGTAGGAGATGTCTTTGTGATATTGATGTATGCACACAATTTTAAACAGAATATGCACAGAATTAACCAGATAAGATTAAAGATTTGTTGGAATATTTTATAAAGTTTCGTTCATCAAAATTAACAGTGTCAAAAGGGCAACACTTACAGTGGGAGAGGATATTTTTATCAGACCAACATAATCAGACATATATATCTGATAGAGGAATTACGATGAAAATATAAAAACAATTCTTACAAAACAATAAATAACTGTCATAAAACCCAAAAGAAAGATGGACAGAAGACACAAATGAGCACTTTCCAATGGAAACTATATCAATAGCTATTAAATAATTTTAAAGTTCTCAATTTCTTTCAGCATTAAGATAATGAACATTAAAATAAGCATGACACCAATGTCTTCCAGAATGGCTGAAAAGAAAACAGCAAAACATATTATCACAACAAGGATATTGAGCAGTCATAACTATCATGCCCTGCTGGTAAGAACACACATCTATGTAAGTACTTTGGAAACCCATTTGGCAGTATGTAGTAATGCTGAATATGCATACCCTATGACTTCGTAATTCCAGTCTAAGGAATACACCCAAATAGGAGTGCAGATTTTTCTTCATGAAAACATTCAGTAGAATGTTCACAATATCACTATTCATAAAATCACCAAATTAGAACCAATTCTAATATTTAATAATATTTTAGTGGATAACTAATTTGTGGTATATTCATAAATTTAATTGTACACAGAAATAAGAATGAACTATCTAGAACTACATGTAACAATATATTAAGCATAGGAACCCAATACATGCACATAAAGAATGTATAGAATTCATTCAGACAAAGTAACACAAATAGATGAAGTTATGCTGTTAGAAGTCAGAATAGTGGTTGTACATTTGCATCTCTATGGGGTGCAGTTCATGTTAGAAAGGAGAATGAAGGATTATTCTGAAGTCCTGCTAATGTTTTATTTTGTTGTTAATGTTGCTGTTTCATTTGGATTTTGGTTACATAGGTGTGCTAAGCGTATAAAAATTATTTAGGATGTGTGCATTTGTTCATACGGACATTATACTTTGATCATAAATTAAAAACACCACAAAACAGAGAGAAAACAGCTCCACATAAATATTATTTTCTCTTGTGAATTTTTAAAAGAGTGCAATAGGCAGCATTTAAGCATTCCTCCATTGTGTCCTCAGCCTTAAAGCTGTTAAAAGCCACCATATTGAAAAAGGACTGTTAAGAGTTACAAAGAACTTAAAAGAGAAGACCCTGACGGTACTGCAAAATGTTTTATTTCCAGATCTCTGGGTTTCAGTAGAGAAGACAAATTAACTAAGAGGAGCTGTGGAAAGGTATGTGACAACTTCCCTGTTTAAGAATATAATGGTGCTCTGTATAATTAGCAGATATCCCATTGGATTTGTTCGAAGATTTCAAATGCTTTAGGTATAATTAACAATTTGCATACCTTCTCCTCAGGGACAGTCTTTAAGGAGGAAAGAAATCCATAAACTATTCATATCAGGTTATGTTAGGAACACATGAGGAGCACAGAAAAATGCCTCATTAGAGGTGGGTGGATTTCACCTATTTCAGTAACTACCATCTCAGTTTTCCAGGGACTCTTCATGGACCTGTCTTCCTTTAAACTATAGTTCCTAACACCTGATCTAGGCAACTTAGGCACAGCTTGAACAATGTGTTTTGATAACTGAAGTTTTGTGGTAGTACAATGTTCTATCTGTCTTTATCATAATCTTTGGTGAAAGCTAAACATTGGCTTCTGTGTTGTTAGTTGATATTACTTGAAAAGTAAAAACAAGAACAAAAACTCAACTTCTGAAAAGCCAAGTAGTGTTGTTAGGAAACACCACCCTCGAGTTCTTAGAATTTTTATGATTATTTTCTTTCATTTTGTTCCTCAGCCAAAATATCAAATAGGATATTTTGATTTGTAGTTAATTGAATTTGTTTCAGAATGTTAACCTCAAATAATAAATTTCCATAATGCCTTCCAATTACCTCTAAATTAAAGGAATTATATCAGTATTTTTATGATCTAAGCATTTTCTATTCAAAACATGCCATGTGTATTTCATGTTTCCCAAATTTACTGGTATTATTGAAGGAATCAATGTGATTTGCAAGGCATCACTTTCAGTTGAAGTTAAGGCCAAAGCAAAATGCTAAAGCATCTATCTTGTTACATAGTATTTCAATCACACCATAGTATCTGATTAGTAAGAGAGCTGCTCCTCCTTTTTACCTACAAGACTTTGAGGAGTCTTTGAAATGCCATCAGATTGTCCCTTGAATGATTAAATGTGCATCTAGTAAAGATCAGAACTAAGATTAAAACCTGCACGGATATAGGTTTAAGCAAAGAACTGTCTTTTCAAAATTACAAAACAGAAATATGCATTATGCTTACAACTGAACTATCTTTTCCACTCATTTATTTACTGGGTCTTTCTATGACTTTTTTGTTGTTGTTGTTCCACTCAAATATTTTGATGTTTAAGTGAATGTGTATGTATGCATACACCCCCCCCACACACATACACACACATAAGCATATTTCTTGATCTGTCTAAATAAAACATACTGTGAAATATTTTAGTGTTGAAAGCAGGGGCGGGATGGGGGAGCGCAGGGGCTGGGAAATGTGTTAACGTCTCTGACCTGTCTACTTGGCCTAGTTGTATAGTGAAGGTCCAATGCTAAGCTCCACTCACTGTGTTTTTTGTTTGTTTGTTTGTTTGTTTTAAATGTCTTGGGGAGAGAAAAAGGTTTAAAAATTCAGAACCAGATTATCTCCAATATTTATATAAAATAGTGTAAATATAATCAAAATCATGTTAAAAGGGTTTAGTCCTTAGAAATCTAGAGATGGTTGGAGAAATACCTCACGTATTTGCTCACCAATAGGGAAACTAGTATTTACTAGCATGGATTTAGGGAAGACTGTACGTTTTCAACCTCTCATTTATTTAGTCAGATACAGTTTATACTGCTTTTTATATCTACTAAAATTCAAACCATATTGTCTCTTGAAAATCAACTCAGTGTTTCTGAATATGCCAAAAATGTGTTCATTGTGGACAGGTCATTTTTATAAGCCATTTTTGATGTGAGATAGTGGTAGATTGGTTATTATTTCTATAAATTTCTCAATGAACTATGTGGTTTATTTGCTGGGTCAGCCAAATCATTCGAAGAATGCTGATGGTATCATGCTTCAATGCTACTATAATTTCACAGTGACCATGAAATTTCATTTAATTAGATGAAAGAAAACTAAATTATGTGTGCAAAAGGAAAAAAAATTTACATTACTTGAAGAAGGGGTGAACGGTAACACATAATCATATACACTACTTAATGATTTTTAAAAACTAAAATCCAATATAGACAAAACAGGCCAAACTTGGTTGTGATTAAAAAATATAACATATATACTATATTTGTATTTCCCTAATGACAAATGGCATTGAAAATCTTTTCATGTACTTGTTGACCATTTGTTGTCTGTTCAAGACCTTTGCCCATTTTTATAAATGTATTTTATTGTTAATTGACAAATTAAATTGCATATATTAGGAGATAAAAGTGATGTTATATGTATGCAATGTGGAATGATTAAACCAAGGTAATTAACATATCCTTCATACCAAATACTTTTTTTTTGTGGTGAGAACACCTAAAATTTATTTGCTTTGCAATCTTGAAACATATGTTATTAACTATAGTCACCATGCTGTACAATAGATCTCAAAACATGTATTCCTTCTTCTTGAACCATTGTACCATTTTAATATCTTCCTATTTCCCCCACTGGAGCCACAGTAACCACCGTTCAGCTCTCTGTTTCTATCAGTTCCATTGTTTCAGATTTCACATGTAAGTAAGATCATGCAGTACCTATCTTTCTGTGCCTAGCTTATTTACTTAGTATAATATCCTTCAGATTTATCAATGTTGTCACAAATGACAGGATTCCCTTTTTTAAAAAAGCTTATTAGTATTACATTTTGTAAACATACCATATTTTCTTTATCCATTCCTCTTTTGATAGACATTTAAGTTGTTCTTTTAAATGTAACTAACCATCGAGGGAGTTAGCGTCCCTGTCTCCCAGTTGCTGTGGGCAGGTATAGGAGCCTCACTTCAGCTGGTGCCTGGCTGCAAGCTGCAAACCTACCTCCTGTCATAGAGACAGAGAAAGGCATTTCCCCTTTGTGTAAAGACAATTGGCAAATACAGGTGCCCACGTGACCCACAGGGAAACTTTGGGTGAACTGTGTGTGCCCAGTGGTGCTGTCAAGTCCTCATGCTTGAGGACTAGCTGTCATTTGTTTTGAGGACAGGTGTGTCACGGGCAGTTTTCTGCGTGGTTATGTAAAGCGTGAGAGTTCTCTCCGTCTTTGCAGTCTCTTTGCGGATCGCCTGCGATGCGCACCAGATTCTGGTTTAATGCTTATTAAACCTTCTCCCTTCCACTTTTGAAGAGAGGTTTTCTGGGTTGGCAGGAAATCCTGTCTTTACTCTGTATCTCCCAGGCCGCTGTCGTGGGCGCCCTTCAGAGATGTTTCTTCTTTTGGTGCGTGCGTGTGTCATCTTGTCCACAGAGACAGGTGGCAGCCAGGTGGCCCCTTAGACCCCTGGGGCCTCCTTGGGAAGGGTCAGACGTCCTGGATCCACTGAGGCAGCCCCTCCTGAGAGGGGCCCCTCGCCCAGGGAAAGGGGAGCCGTTGAGGGCTTATTGCCGTGGACCCTCGGCATGGTCCCGGGAGGGCAGGTCGGGGTCGGGGCCCAGGGGAGGCAGAGCCCGGCCGGGCTGGGGCCCTGGACTGGAGCCTTGCACGGAGTCGCAGCGGCAGGTCCCTCCGCACCCGCGCCGGACAGGCCCGACAGCGACCCCGTGTGGCAGCGCGAGGCGACAGCGGCGGGACTGCGGCTTCTCTCTGCACGACTCTGTGGACAGCAGCATCCTCCGGGGGCGGGGGGAGAATAAGGCAGATGAGGGCTTGATCCGCAGGTCGGAGAAAAATAGACGACATCATGTGACATTTCCTGAGCGCCAACAAGTGAGAGCGCAACAGACATTCCCGAGTCCTACCTCATCCCTGAAGAAAGGTTAGGCTTAGAGTTAGGGCTAGGGCTAGGGCTAGAGCTATGGTTAGCGTTAGGGCTAGGGTTATGGTTAGGGTTAGGGCTAGGGTAAGGGCTGGGGCTAGGGCTAGGGTTAGGATTAGCGTTAGGGTTAGGGCTAGGGTTAGGTTTAGGACTAGGGTTAGGGCTAACGTTAGGGTTAGTGTTAGGGTTATGGCTAAGGTTAGGGTTAGGGCTAGGCCTAAGGTTAGACCTGGGGCTAGGGTTAGGTTTTGGGCTCGGGCTAAGTTTAGGGTTAGGGCTCGGGGTAAGTTTAGGGTTAGGGCTGAGGTTAGGGTTAGGGTTAGGGTTAGGGTTAGTGTTAGGGTTAGGGTTAGATTTAGGGTTAGGATTAGGGTTAGGGTTAGGGCTATGGCTAGGGTTAGGTCTAGGGCTAGGGTTAGGATTAGAGTTAGGGTCCGGGTTAGGTTTAGGGTTAGGGCTAGAGCTAGGGTTAGGATTAGGGTTAGGTTTAGGGTTAGGGCTAGGGTTAGGGTTAGGGCTAGGGCTAGGTTTAGGGCTATGGCTATGGTTAGGGTTAGGTTTAGGGTCAGGGCTAGGGCTAGGGTTAGGGCTAGGGTTAGGGTTAGGGTTAGGGTTAGGGCTAGGGTTAGGGTTAGGGCTAGGGTTAGGGCTTGGGTTAGGGTTAGGGCTAGGGCTAGGGTTAGGGTTATGGTTAGGGCTAGGGCTAGGGTTAGAGCTAGGATTAGGGTTAGGTCTAGGGCTATGTTTAGGGTTATGGTTAGGGTTAGTTTTATGGTTAGGGTTAGGGTTAGGGCTAGGGCTAGTGCTAGGGTTAGAGTTAGGGTTAGGGTTAGGGTTAGGGTTAGGGCTTGGGTTAGGGCTAGGGTTACGTTTAGGGCTAGGGCTAGGGTTAGAGCTAGGGTTAGGACTAGGGTTAGGGTTAAGGCTAGGTTTAGGGTTAGGGTTAGGACTAGGGTTATGGTTAGGGCTAGGGTTAGGGCTAACGTCAGGGCTAGAGTTAGGTTTATGGCTAAGGTTAGGGTTAGGCCCAGGCCTAGGGTTATGGTTAGGTCTCGGGTTACGGCCAACGTTTCGGCTAGGGTTAGGTTTATGGCTAAGGTTAGGGTTATGGCCAGGGCTAAGGTTAGGGTTAGGGCTGACGTTAGGGTTAGTGCTAGGCCTAAGGTTAGGCCTGGGTCTAGGGTTAGGTTTCAGGCTAGGGCTATGTTTAGGGTTAGGGCTAGGGGTAAGTTTAGGGTTAGGGATGAGGTTAGGGTTAGGGCTAGGGCTAGGGTTAGGGCCAGGGCTAGGCATAATGTTAGGAATAGGGTTAGCATTATGGTTATGGGTTAGGGTTAGGGTTTGTGTTAGTGTTAGGGCTAGGGCTAAGGTTAGGGCTAGGTCTAGGGTTAGGGTTAGGGAGAGGTTTATGTATAGGGTTAGGGTTTGTGTTAGCATTAGTGTTATGGGTAGGATTAGTTTTAGCGTTATGGTTTATGTTTAAGGTCAGATTTAAGCCTAGGTGGGTCTCCAGGCCCACACTTATGGAGATTTTAGCATTAGGGTAGGGTTAGGGTTAGGGCTGAGTTTAGGTCTAGGGCTAGGGTTAGGGTTAGGGCTAGGGCTATGGTTAGGGCCAGGGCTAGGGATAGGGTTAGGTTTAGGGCTAGGGCTAGGGCTAGGTTTAGAGCTAGGTTTAGAGTTTGAGTTAGGGTTAGGTCTAGGGCTAGGGTTAGGGCTAGGGTTAGGGTTAGGGTTAGGGTTAGCGCTAGGGTTAGGGGTAGTGTTAGGGTTAGGGTTAGGCTTAGTGTTAGGGTTAGGGCTCGGGCTATGGTTAGGGTTAGGGTTAGAGTTAGGGCTAGGGCTACAGTTAGGACTAGGTTTAGGGTTTGGGTTAGGGTTAGTTTTAGGGTTCGGGCTAGGTCTAGGTTTAGGTCTAGGTTTAGGGTTAGGGTTAGGGTTAGGGCTAGGGCTTGGGCTAGGGCTAGTTTTAGGGCTAGGGCTAGGGCTAGGGTTAGGGCTTGGGTTAGGGCTAGGGTTAGGGCTAGGGCTAGTGCTAGGTCTATGGCTAGGGCTAGGGCTAGGGCCAGGTCTATGGCTAGGGCTAGGGTTAGGTTTAGAGTTAGGGCCAGTGCTAGGGTTAGGGCTAGTGTTAGGTTTAGGGATAGGGCTAGAGCTAGGGTTAGGTTTAGGGTTAGGGTTAGGGTTAGGGCTAGGATTAGGGGTATGGCTTGGGCTAAGGCTAGGGTTAGGTCTAGGGTTAGGGCTAGGGCTAGGGCTAGAGCTAGGGCTAGTGTTAGGGCTAGGTTTAAGATTTGGGTTAGGGTTAGGGGTCAGGCTAGGGTTAGGGTTTGGGTTAGGGCTAGGTTTAGGGTTAGGGCTAGGGCTAGTGTTAGAACTAGGGTTAGGGTTAGGTCTTGAGCTAGGGTTAAGGCTAGGTTTAAGTTTAGGGTTAGGGCTAGGGTTATGGTTAAGGCTAGGATTAGGGCTAACGTCAGGGCTTGAGTTAGGGTTATGGCTAAGGTTAGTTTTAGGGCCAGGGCTATGGTTATGGTTAGGGCTAGGGTTATGGTTAGGGCTAGGGTTAGGGCTAACGTTAGTGCTAGGTTTAGGTTAATGGCTAAGTTTAGGGTTAGGACCAGGGCTAAGGTTAGGGTTAGGGCTGACGTTAGGGTTAGTGCTAGGCCTAAGGTTAGGCCTGGGTCTAGGGTTAGGTTTCGGGCTCGGGCTAGGGTTTAGGGTTAGGGCTAGGGGTAAGTTTAGCGTTAAGGCTGAGGTTAGGGTTAGGGCTAGGGCTAGGGTTAGCGCCAGGGCTAGGCATAGTGTTAGGGTTAGGGTTAGCATTATGGTTACGGGCTGCCACATGAATCAGCCCAAATGCCCATGGTTCCCAGTCCTGCTATACTACCTTCTCTTTCACAGCCTTTACCTATGGCCTCTTGGGAACCTTCATTTAGTGGACACGGGAAGTGAAGACTCTCATTTGTACTCTGATATGCAGCCACCACCAGAAAATACACAATTGCAGCACTACATCCTAGATGCACAGTGGTGTGGGGAAATTTTCATAGTGAGCAAAAATGTGGGCAGTGCAACTGGCTGTGCACTTTGCCTAGAAGGAGAAATAGCCAGACATGTGATTACATGATTACACAGGATTCATGGGCTATAGCCAGTGGTCTGGCTAGATAATGAAGGAGCTGGAGAGAAAATAATCAAAAAATTGGTGACAAATACATCTGGGGAATAAGTATGTAGACAGAACTCTTCAAATAGGCAAAGAAAAATAAAGGTGAAGATAATTGTGTACTTTTTGAATGCTCAACATAAGGTGACCTTGTAACTGAGCCAAAAAGATCTAATTGATTTTTGTTGCTCGTTGTGACAAGATGCAATCAGACAGACAAAAATAGTGCAAGGAAAAGGCTTTTTTTTTATGGCCAGGAGAGCAGGTGAGCAGAATACCAATGTCAACCTTCTTCCTTGACTGAATAAAGTTTATGGCTTTTAAAGGGAAGAAAGTAATGCAGGTGTGTGCAGAGAGCTAATGAAGGGGGGGAATTACGGAGTTTGCAGGTGGCTTGAGTCAAAAGTCAGGATTCCATGATGAACAGAGTTTCCTGATGTCATGAGGTGTGTGGTCGGTAGTCTGGTGAACCTCAAGTTCCTGGTGTACCTTGAAGCTGGAAGAGTCAAAGACAGTGACCTTAGCCAAGAATCACTGAAACATTAAAATACTTCACTCAGACTCAGCAAATGTGCGTTTCTAACATGATCTTTTCTGAACTAGAGCGTAGGTTAACTATCAGCTTGGCTTCCCTTTGGAACACCTTTGTTCAAAAAGGTTGATCAGGAAAGCAGGAGAGCAGGAGGGAGACTCAGCTTTTGTTCTTAACCCTTGAGTTTATGGAGACTATTCATAGGAGTGAGAAAAAACTTTTTAAATACCCTTTTATCGGGGCATGGTTTCAACCTCATCAGAAGAAGACTTTAATAGTCAATTTGATAGCATGACCCGATCTATGGACTCCAATCACTTTTTTCCATTTTTCCGCCATCACATAATGGGCTCACAAAATTATTGGACATGATGGCAGGTTAATGTCAATGGAAAACTAGAACAACCCAATCCAGACATAACTACTAAAGGTCCAGACTCTTCAAGAATGAAGGTTTGGGTCACCTTATCAGGGAGTGAATCACAACCAACTGCGCAGTTGCTATTAGCAAAGACAATATAGCGTGTGTTGTAGAAAAAATTCTTGTAAATACCAGCTACAACCATGTGACCAGTTACAGAAACGAGGTCTTTAGTTGTCATAAATATTCCTTCCATATTTTGTTATGAACATGTGTGTGTATGTATTAAGCAAATATATTTTTCCCCTCTTATTCCATTATCATGTAATGTAAGATGTATTGACTTTATAAAAGTATTTAAATATTGTTAATTTTATATCACAGAATTTTAATCAGGGAATACCTGCAAAAGAGTAAACAATGCTCAAGGACTATACTTTCTCTTCTGGGGAAGGGATTAGTGAGTTTCCATTTGCATGCAGGAAAGTTGTATTGTGTAAAGCAGAGCTATGATATTGTTATTGTCTTTATTTGAAGATTAAGCATGGTTTAAGGAGATACACGTGTGTGTTAAGTCGACAAGGGGTCGGCTACTGATTGATAATTTTACTTATTAACTTGTCTGGGCTATGTGATGCACAGATAGCTGGTGAACATTGTTTCTGGGTGGATTTGTGAGGATGTTTCTGGAAAAAAAAGAGTGAATACATAGACGGAGTAAAGATTACTGCTCTCACCAATGGGTGTAGGCATCAGTCCAATTCACTGAAGCCCTTAAAAGAATAAAAAAGTAGAGGAAGAGCGATTGCTCCCTGCTTGAATTGGGGCATTCATCTTCTTCTGCCATCAGTCATTGGCTTCCCAGATTCTAGAGCCTTTGGACTCAGACTAGGACCTACACCATTGGCTCCCCTGGTTCTCAAGCCTTCAGATTTGGACAGAAACTGGACCATCAGCTTTCCTGACCTGCAGCTTGCAAACTGGAAATGGCAGGACTTCTCTCTCTGCATAATTGCATGAGCCAATTCCTCTTAATGTATTCCTTTTCAACTATCCGTGAATGACCAATTGGTTCTGTTTCTCTGGAGAACCCTAACACATTAGTGAATACAAATTGCTCTTGACAACCAATGGACAGCCTTTAGGCATTTTGTTATGCTCTCAAAGTCTTTAGGGATAATCATAAAATTGCTAGGCCTCTCCTTGGGGGAGAGTCTCAAAAGGAGAAAAAAAATCCATAAATTGGTCTCACTATGAGAAACACATGGAGGAGTCAAGACAGAGGCTTCATTACAGGTAAAAAGATAAAGTGTTTTACATGGGACCACATGTTACAGATATCCACAATGTTTTAGTGACCTTTGCAAAGTTCCACTTTAATTAGACGGCACAACCATAGCAAAATGTGACCATTTTGGATTCAGTTCCCTGTGCTTTCTACTCCTCACTTTTGCCTCAGTAGATATAGGACCTCTCTTCTGTTTTCTTCATATATATTTTTTGAATATTTTAAATGGTGTGGTAGGCTCATAAGCATCTTTAAAATGCCATCATGGCATATGTTTATAAAGTATTTGTTTTATATAAATAATGTTATCTCTAATTAAGGCCAAAACTGAGAGCAAATGAACCACAGCTAAAAGGATTTACATATTTTAAAAATGGCAGAATGAAGAAACTGCAGGTTTCTTAGTAAATCATGTACAATCATGTACATGTCTTTAGTCAGTCATGTACATGTCCTTTTAAATACTTATTTATTGATTCTGGGCTCTTCTTTGTGACCCTTTTAAAATGATTTAACATTCAATTATTATTTAATAAGTGTATAGCTATGATTTTTTTCCCATGTCTTCATGAGATAAATGGGGTTTCTACCTCACGTTCAGATGTGAAAAGCATTATTTGAAGAGAAGGAGATTTTGAAGTACCAATTTTAGGGTAAGATACATTGTTCAGAATGCACTTCAATTTCCAATGGGGTCTGACAAAAAGCAGACATAATTTTCTCAAAAAGTATAGCTTTTTAAAAATAGAATTTATATTCAATAAAGATAGTAATATATAAAATAGCAACTAGGTTCTTTCCATAGAACTCCAAAACTGGTGAAAAGAAGCTCATTTATCTTTTATTACCCTATAAGAAAACAGGCTCTTATCAAGTGTGATATCATTGTTTTTGCCTTTCATAATTTCAAAAGAAAACAAAACGAATTACAATATTTATATTGTTTCTGACTGTATTTACTGAAGATACATTTCTAATACTACTATCTACTGGTACACACTTCCATATGTCTAATGTAAGAAAGTTGTGCTCATAGAGTCAGGGTAAAATAATAGGAGGTCGCAATCTTATAAGCAACATTTTAATTGTTTTAATTTCAATTTGCATTTAATTTCAAGTTGTATAATTGTATGTTTTAATTATTGTTTATAGCTCACTCAGAGACTGCTGTCACTGCAATTTCTATTGTAAATAGCATCATTTTTCTTTCTTTCTTTTTTAAGAAGCATTGGAACTTAGATTTTTTTTATAACAATAATTATTTTCTTACCTTAATGCGACCTCTATCTTCCACTCTGGTATATTTTTAATCTGTGTGGCACTAGTGATATTCAGATTCATTTTAGTTTTATTAAACACATGTTCATCTGCATTATGTGCTATATCATAGTTTAAGGAAGAAGTTCCCGTAGGCTACATGCACAGAAGGACTTCAGATCACAATGAGGAACCCTTATATATCTCATCTTTAGCGTATTTTATTTTATTCCCATGGTATTGTGTAGCATAGTGCTTTTCAACCTTTTTTGTTTGTTGGTTTTTCTTAAATCTGCAATATCATTTTCTCTAAAGGAGAAATTTAATAGATTTTCATTACCTAAAATCAATGTTACTGACCTCTCTGTCCCCCAGTTTGCTCAGATTTCCTCATATTCCCCTAAAATCTCTCATGATAAAGTGCACTGAACTTTTTACATACAAGTTAGCATATCTAAATTGTAATAGAAATGCCCTAGGAGGAAGATTAACATTTAAGCAAATGTATGTGAAGTAATTTATATTAAAATATTATTAAAATAGCTATGAAAAATAAAAGATAAATAATCCAAAAAAACAGCACATGGATTGGCCAATTTTAGTCACAGAGCATGGGTGGGGGGGCAAGCACTGGGGCTGGGATGCGTGTGCTGCATTCTGCTTTAGCTGGTCCTCACCTATACTTCATTATAGCCCTGACAAAGAAGTCAAATAATGGTCCAGAAGAATTTACCTGTGCATATGTAAAGAAACCTCTTTCAGGCAAGGTACTGTCATGATTTAAAATAACGTAAACAAACAAAAAAAAGCAAACAAACAAAAAACACACTGTGTACATGACATTTAGAAAATATTTCTAGAGAGCATAGACACATTGAAACATGTATTTACTCTTCCCAATAACTCTGCAAAGACTTTATGGTTTTGAATGTGAGAATAAAGAGTTTTAGATAACTTATACTATTTGTTCAAAGTAACCCTTCAAATATACCATAAATAAAGATATAGCATAGAATATATCTACATAAATATATCTCCTGGCATTTTTTTGTCTAGATATAAATGATGGCCACTAAGATCCATTATGCTGTTATTATTTATACACCTGTGCTATATCTGTCACATGTAGTAAAGTTTCAGCTGTACCACCTATAGGAATAAAAGTTTGCAGAGGACTATGATTTGAACTAGGTGAGTTTAGGCATTCTTGGAATTTAGGTATAATTAACAACTTGCATACCTTCTCCTCAGGGACAGTCTTTAAGGAGGAAAGAAATCCATAAATTATTCATATCAGGTTATGTTAGGAACACATGAGGAGCACAGAAAAATGCCTCATTAGAGGTGGGTGGATTTCACCTATTTCAGTAACTACCATCTCAGCATTCCAGTGACTCTTCATGGACCTGTCTTCCTTTAAACTGTAGTTCCTAACACCTGATCTAGGCAACTTAGGCACAGCTTGAACAATGTGTTTTGATAACTGAAGTTTCGTGGTAGTACAATGTTCTATCTGTCTTTATCATAATCTTTGGTGAAAGCTAAACATTGGCTTCTATGTAGTTGGTTGATATTACTTGAAAAGTAAAATCAAGAACAAAAGCTCAACTTCTGAAAAGCCAAGTAATGTTGTTAGGAAACACCATCCTCTACTTCTTATTTATCCCCAGCCTAGATTTCCCGAATGGCCTGCATGCATGGACAACCACAACCGAATGATGCTGAATGAATTCATTCTAATGGGAATCACAGACCTCCCTGAGCTTCAGGCTTCATTATTTGGGCTCTTCTTCATTGTATACATGGTCTCACTGGTTGGTAACCTAGGCTTGATCATCCTCTCAAACATAGATTCAAGGCTACAAACACCCATGTACGTTTTCCTTAAACACCTGTCTTTTACTGATCTTGGTTATTCAACAGCTGTGGGACCCGCAATGTTGGTAAATTTTGTTGTAGATGAACATACAATCTCCTATAATTCATGTGCTACCCAGCTCATGTTCTTCAGCATATTTATCACTAGTGAAACTTTTGTTCTGTCAACAATGGCCTATGACCACTATGTGGCCATCTGTAAGCCTTTGCTCTACACAGTCATCATGTCACAAACATTATGTAGGGGGCTGGTGGCAATACCTTATCTCTACAGTGTGATTTTGTCTTTGCTGCCATCATAAAAATTTTTCATTCCTCGTTTTGTGGCCATAATGTCATCAGACATTTGTACTGTGATAGTCTGCCACTGATATCTTTGCTGTGCTCAGACACACATGAAATTAAATTGATAATTCTGGTATTTTCATCTTTCAATTTCATTTCTTCTCTCCTGATAGTATCTGTGTCCTACGTTCAGATCCTTGTCACCATCCTCAGGATGAACTCTGCAGAAGGCAGAAGCAAGGTCTTCTCCACCTGTGGATCTCACCTGACAGTGACAGTCATATTCTACGGCACTCTGTTCTTTATGTATGTGCAACCCAAATCCAGCCATTCCTTTGATACTGATAAAGTGGCCTCTTTATCTTACACTTTGGTCATACCCATGCTGAATCCCATGATCTACAGTTTGAGGAGAAAAGAGGTGAAAAATGCCCTACATAGAACATGGAAAATGTGTGCAAATACTCTATTTAAAATTACATAGGGTATGGCTACAATAAATTATGCAACAACCAATATATATTATAATTGTTATTGCTTTAACCTTGCACTGTTGTCTCCATGGGATGATCAAGAATCAACATGTGACAAGCACAGAAATAATGAAACATTTTAACTTTTTGCAACCAGTAGCTATCATTAGCATATGATTAATCCCTGCTCATACTTCAGATATTAATCTATATTTAGTTTCTAGTACAGATTAGGGGTCATTTCTACATATTCTCACCTATAGCCTGTTTTCATGTCTCTTCTTTAAAGTTATTATTATTATTTTTTTAATCAGAGACTCAGTATATTCTATTCACTACTTTATCTTTTGTGCCTCGGACAGTAAAAGGCACATAACAGATCCCCAATAAACTCAAAAACCATATACCGTTAATTTCAATAAACATAAATTGTTAAATTAAACTACCAAATTTCTCCATTTGTGAAGCTTACGGAGAACACATAAAAGAGGCAGAATGAGAAGTTATATAGCATGATAGATGATATTGAGCCAAACAAAAAAAGAATTGAACAAGTCGCAAGGATGGGAGTTAAATTTTGAAGTTAGTTTGTCAGGGGAGCCCTCTGAGAAAATGACATTTAAACAAACACTTGCAGAGTTCAGTGAGGAGCCTGTGTGGATATCTAGGGGAAGACTCTTCCCAGGTGAGAAGTCTATTAGTGCAAAAGTTCTTAAATAACAATAAGACTGTAGTGATGAGGAACAACAGAGTCAAAGGTGGTTGGAGCATAAAATACGATTAAGAAATAGACTGCACCATGATTGATTTGTATGTAAAACTTGACCAAGTAGGACTATATAGGCCATTGTCAAACTTGCCTTTTGTTTTGATTGATTGAGGAAGCATTGTAGGATTTTTAGGTAAAGAGTGATGTGATCTTTGGTTAATGGACAGCTGTGAGTGTTGTGCAAATAATAGATTGCAGAATGTTAAGAACTGAAGATGGAAAACCGTGTGGGGTTTTAACTGTGACACTTTCAGAAGAGGACAACGGCATATGCCAGGATGGAAACAGTCAGGGGATGAGAAGTAATCAGAATCTTGATATAAGTTTATAAAAGTTCAATATATTTACTTATTTTTATGTGGATGAAAGAGGCTTAAAAAAGTTAATTATTAAAAAAAAAAAGAAAAGAAAGAATACTTCCAGAGCTCACTTAATATATGCTGATTAGTCTCCTCTGCTACCAACTAATATGGGGTAATAGATAATCGATTTAATGACCGACTAAAACAAGAAAAAGGAAAAAAAAAACAAAGGCAATATATGTGAAGCAATAATTTTTGAAACACTGACATGAGACAACAAAGGAGAGTTTTTTCTGAAAGATGGAAAACAGATGAGATGAATCCTGTGACATCCCCACCTTCATGTCTTCAGAGAGTATCCGGAGTGCACTGCAAAAACGGCAAACTCAAGTGAAAACTAGAAGAACTCCACTTAATTATGTGTTTTTGATTGTTTTACAGATGCTTATGTATGTTTAAACTTGTCAAATTTGACATTTTCCGTATGCGCAGTTTCTTATATTCAGTGCTATCACAATTAATTTACTTAATTACTAACCATGCCAACAAGTAAGAACAAAGACAAACCAAAAAGGCAGTACTAGAAAAACACAACCCACAAAGTCACAGCCTGGCTACATCACAGATAACGTGACTGATAATTCAACAATAAATTAACAGCACAATAACTTATGTATAGTAAAACAATGCAAATAAACATGCATTTTAGTCAGATGTATTAGTAATGCAGACCTTATATAAAGCACAGTTGAATATGTACCCAGGAGGACAACAATAATAGAAGTAGGTATTGGACATTATGGAAAACAAGAAATATTGAAATGCAATAAAGGCAAATACAACAGAATAGAATCCTAAACAGACAGATGATAATTCACTATGAATACGAATGAGAATATGAGTAACGAATCTCTCTTTCTGTGGTCACATATGTGTGTGTGTGTGTGTGTGTGTGTTTACGTATATCTGTATGTATGTATACACACGCACACATATGATTTTCCTTGGTTTAAGCTATTGTGGGGGCTGGCAGGACAGAAACCCGAGAGGCAGGCTGGCAGCCTGGAGATTGGGGCAAGAGTTAAGGCTGGAGTCTTGAGTGTGAAGGTGGGAAACTCAGGCAGAATTTCGATGTAGCTGTCTGGAGGGATGAATCAGTTCTTTGGGTGACATCAGTCTTTGATCAACAGCCCTTAAACTAATTAGATGAAGCCCATCCGCATTCTGAAGGGTCATCTGCTGAACTCAAAGCCTACCAACTTAAACTTTTATCAAAACTAAAAATGTACCTTCACAGTAACAACTAGACTGATGATTGACCAAACAACTGGGCACCATAGCGTAGCCAAGTGTATACATATAAAATTAACCATCACAGTGAAGGGGGAAAAAAAAAAAAAAGGAAACCCCAAAAGAAAGAAAGCTAACCAAGAACAAAAAGTAGAAATTCAATAAGCAAACAAAGATATAAATCTAAATCACTTATGGTGACTACAAATTGTTCTGGGCAATTAATAAACACTCCCTGCATTCTTGTTAAGTTTCCAAAAGCTTCAGGGATGATCAACAAATCGCTTGCATTTCCCCAGGCAGAGTCTCAAAGGATGGAAACAAATGTATAAATTGCTCTCAGTATCTCGTGTTAAAGAGCACATGGGGTAGTCAAGACAGAGGCTTCATTACAGGTAAAAACAGAATATTTGTGTTTCACGTGATGCCTTATGTTGCCAATACTCAAATATCTAAAGCTCCAGTGGCGTAGGCAAGACAGCCCGTTTATTCCATGGCAAAGCCGTGGGAAGATACCAGGATGTCTGATTCACTTCTGTGTGCGATCTAGAACTTTTTAATACCTGAGCATAGTAGGACTGCTCTTGTTTCTATTTTGATATTCTTCCAAGTCTTTAGTCATTTTAGTAACTCAAGGTTCTTCAAGAACTCTTCTCAAAAATATCATAATAATTAATAAATATTAAAATAAATGAATAAATGTGTTTTTTTTTTCTGATGTCTTCATGAGAAAACAAGGGCACAGGGCGGCTCTACATCACACTGAGATTCTGACAGCAAGATTTGGAGGTTAGGAGTCTTTTAAGTACCCTCCATAGTGATGGTACAGTGAACATCACGTTCAATTTCCAGTGGATTCTGACAGAAAGCAGACAGAACTCTCTGAAAGAGGACAGCTTTACAGAAATAGAAACCAGGTAATAAACTCAGAAAGTAAACAATGAAAAATTAATTTAATACTTTCCATAGAACTCTAAAACTGGTGGGGAAAAGCTCTTCTTCCTTCCTTGTCTTATAGGAAAACCAGCACTTACCAATGTAAAATTTTCCTTTAGCCTTTTATCATGGCTACTAAACAAGATTTATATTGTTCTTATTCCACCCGTTAAAATATATATATTTTTCCAATTGTGATTCAATGTTTCTGACATAAGAAAGACACACGGATGGCGACAGGGTAGGATATCAGAAGCTCACAGCCTTATGAGCAGTGCTTTATGTGAGATAAGCGGGATTTCCTGTAAGTACTTTCACAGCTTTTTTTTTTTAATAGCGGCTTAGTAGGGATATTTATATACATTATTTTACACCTCTGTTTTCAACATTATCTAATGTTATAAATCATAGTGTGAATGAGTTATTTTGGCCTCATTTGCAGACAAACTTAAAATGGCATCTCAAAAATCCGTATATATGTATGTATAATACACACACACACACACGTATAGTTGTTAGTATATTTTATCTTGTCGGGTTGTTTTTATGTATAGAGCAATTTCAAACCCATTTCTTTCTCTAAGGTAATGGATATCTTTATTTGGAAAGAATTTTTGTGAAAATTCATTATAGAAAACCAATTCCAGTGACCTCACTTTCTCCCAATCTGCTCAGTTTCCTGCATCCTTCCATTACAAAACATATCTGATGTGTTACAAACAATTTAGTATATACGTTAATTATAATGAAAATGCCCAGGGGGGAGGATATATTTTAGATTTTAGGTAAATTTACATTAAATATTTTTAGTAAGATAGGAGATAATTTATCCAAAACAAAAGCATGTTGACAATCCAATTATAGCCATGGAGTTGGGGGAAGTCAGGTACTGGGGTCAGCTACTTGGATAACACATTATTCTATCAAATAGTTACCACAGCCCCTATAAAGAAGTTAAGTCACACATAAATAATTTATATGTCTTAAATAAAGAATACCCATTTCAGGTGACACATTGTCTTCAATTAAAACAGAACAAAGCAAAATACAACAGAAAGCTCACCATGAACTTGATATTAAAGAAATAATTCTAGTTACCACAAATACATTAAAACATTTCAATTTATCTAAAGTTTCTTAAGAACACTACAGTGAAGAGCTAATTTGGTTGATGTGGATACAGAGATTAAGATGATTTGCATAATTTGGCCCAATACTCCTTTGAATATATCACAAATGTAGGTACAGCAGAAACTATATCTACATGTGTATATTTCCTGGGATGTTTCCCTGAATAAAAATAAATAATCTCTACTACGATTTGTGAGATTTTTCTTATTTATAATTTTCTGTCCAATATCTCTCAAGTGTGGTAATTGTTTCCTCCTATACCACCTGTAGGCATAAGGGATTTCATAGGACTATGTGTTAATGTGAGGGGGGGGTCTAAAGATTTACACACATTATTGTAATATGAGTTTAAAAGTGTTATGAAGCAATAAACATATGTATTATATCATCTTATGTGACTGTAATTATGTGAATGCACTTATGTAATTTTCATTACACAGAAGACAAGCAGAAAACTTGAATAATCATCTATACACCTAACACCTAAAGTTACTACCATATCTTCACTTTTGTTGTTTCTCTCTCTCTCTCTCTCCCTCCCTCCCTCTCTCTCTCTCTCTTACCTACCTATACCTATACCTATACCTGTTTCTATATCTGTACCTATATGATCAGGATTTGTTAACCTTGGCCATATTGAAATTTTTGGCTGAATAAATCTTTGTTGTGGAATGGTTTCCTTAATATAGTAGGGCATTTAGAAGCACCCTTGGACTCTACCAATTAGAAGCCAGTAGCACCCAGGCTCCAGTTGTGACCCCCAAAATGCCTGCAAACATCTTCAAATGTTTTTTGGAGGACAAGTCTTACACAATTGAAAAACAACTGTATCTCTACCTCTGTCTGTGTTTCTTTGTCTATCACCATCGCTATCTCTGATTTTATCTATTTTTAGGTATGTTTTCTTTGTGGGGGGTTGATTTATTTTAGGAGACTCTCAATATTTTATTTATTTATACTAGCTCTGTATTCAGAAGCATTACCAGATAATATTACTTGAAAGCTATTGATTATGCTGATGTCTCTATCAAGAATAGGGTTTCTGATACACCTGGATGGAAAAACAAGCTAACAGTGGTGAGTGAATTCATTCTGATGGGCGTCACTGATCGCCCTGAGCTGCAGGCTCCATTATTTGGGCTGTTCCTCATCATCTACATAATATCAGTGATCGGCAACTTGGGCATTATAATCCTCACCAAGGTGGGCTCCAGGCTGAAAACCCCCATGAACTACTTTCCCAGGTATCTGGCTGTCTCTGATCTTGGTTATTCAACAACTGTAGGACCCAAAATGTTAGTAAATTTTGTTGTAGATCAGAACACAATGTCCTATCATCTCTGTGCCACGCAAGGAGCTTTCTACATCATTTTCATTGTTAGTGAACTTTATATTCTGTCAGCAATGTCCTGCGACTGCTATGTGGCCATATATAACCCTCTGCTCTACACAGTCATCATGTCACAGAGAGTATCCCGGGTGCTGGTGGCAATACCCTATCTCTACAGCACATTTCTTTCTATTCTAGTTACAATAAAGATTTTTACTTCATCCTTTTGTGGGTTCAGTGTCCTTTGTCATTTCTACTGTGACTGTATCCCCTTATTATCTTTGCTCTGCTCTGACACCCATGAGCTTGAATTGATAATTCTGGTCTTTTCAGCTTTTAATTCGATTTCATCCCTTTGTATAGTTGTTGCGTCTTACCTGTTCATCCTCATAGTCATTATGAGGATGAACTCTGCTGAATCCAGGCAAAAGGCCTCCACCTGTGGATCCCACCTGACTGTGGTCATAGCATTCTATGGGACTTTGATATCCACGTATGTGCAGCCCAAGTCCAGTCACTCTTCTGACACTGATAAACTGGCTTCCGTATTTTACACCCTGGTTATACCCAAGTTGAATCCTTTGATCTATAGCTTGAGGAACAAAGATGTAAACTATGCCCTACAAAGAACATGGAAAAAATTATCCAATATTTTGTGTTAACATTTATGTACAATGTAATTTTGATAATTTATATTATAAACATCAAACTTTACTCTGTCTGCCTTTAGAAAGAATAGCAAGCACAAATAGGTTCTACGTATAATTAGAGATCTCCCTCTACATACCAGTCACAGATCTACATGCTGAATACACATTTATGAACATAAGAGCTAAAGGATTTGCCTACCATGATGGAGAGAGATAAATTATAAACATAATAATTAAGGGAATGTTGTCGTGTAGGTGACTGGTTGAGCTGACTATAGGCCATGAGAGCAGGCAAGGAGAATGTGCATACTGTGTGAGGTGAGGAAGAGCAGTAGTTATACAATGGAGTGACAGTGATTTTTGTGTTATTCTCAATTATTACAATAAAGTTTCCTGTTTCTATATGTGGTGTTTTTATATATGAATGTGCTTTAGTTTTAGTTTAAGATAATAATAATGTGTATTATATATTTTCACATATTTGGACACTAATAAACACACTATAAAAACATTCATGTTAAGAAAATCTCAAAATAGAAATTTGTGCCAGAAATAACTTTCTCCACATCACCAAATCAGGTCCAACTGGCTTAATTGGGAAACTCTAAAATTTTTTTACAGAAATAGAAGTAATCAATTTTCTATATATTCTTCTAAGAAACTGAAGAAGAACTATATTTCCCAATTTTGTGAGCAGAGTTTTTCCTTGGATCGAAAGCGGATGTATGAGCAGAAAAACTTTACTTCCATTCTCTTAGAGTCCTAGCTGGCTCTGAGAATTAAATTGACATGACATAGATTAACAGGAGAAAAGCACAATACACGTTTTACATGGCACCGGAGCCCTCACAAAGAAGTAGTTAGAGTCAGTTACTCTTATACTGGATTGGGCAAATAATAGTTGTGAAGAACCAACGAAATTATGTGAAGAGGCTTAAAAGATAAAGACTTATCTTTAATAAGGCCTGAACAAAATTCTCTCTTTTTTGATTTCTCATCTTTGAGGATAATGATGTTGCATCTTCCTAGGATAGGAAGGGCATCTCTGCCATGGGTATTTTGTCTTCTGCTTTTATTGAGGAGCAAGAAGGTCAAAGTGATCTTTTTTGCCCCTGCTGTTTTTCAAGTGCCTTTTACTTAATTAGTTAATATGCCAGAATAGCATATTTTATCCCCTTCTCCGACAAAGAAAATGGTGAAGCAATAAGAGCCATGAGCACATACTCCAAAATTCTAAATAAAATGTCCTACAAATGAGTATACTAAAATGTAAAAGCAGTAACAAATCATATTAGGTATTTCCTAGAAATGTATGGCAAGGTTAACATTCAAAAATCAGTGAATGTCACTTACCATATTAAGAAACTCAAAAGAAAATATATATATATATATATATATATATATATATATATATATATATATATATATATATATATATATATATAACATCTCAATAGATGCAGAAAAAACATTTTAAAAGTTTTGGTATTCATTAGTGATAATAACTTTGACTAAACTAGTAATAGAATGGAACATCATAAAACTGATAAGGATATTGATTTAAAAAAAACCCTACAGCTAATATCACACACAATATTAAAAGATTGAAGAAAGTTCCACTAAGATCAGATATAAGAAAAGAAGATCTTTACTTTCCAATTCTGGTGAGGAAATAAAAAGTAATAAAAAGCATTCAGATTGAGAAGGAGGAAGTAAAAACATTCTTATTAGTAGATAACAAGATTGTGCATTCAGAATATCTAAAGGAATCTATAAAAATTAATATAAATAAGAATTTAGCATGGTTTTAGGATTAAAGACAGATATACAAAATAATTTATATCTCTTCATACCTCCAATGAATATATTAGAAATGGTAATTTTAAATGTATAATAAAAGCATCAAAACTAAAAATTATTTAAAGGTAGATATGAAAGAAAAATATGCAGAGGTCCTGTACATTAAAAATTAGAATACATTGTTGAAAGAAACGTAAGAAAGCTAAACAAATGTAAGATATACCATGTTTATTTGCTAGAATATTCGATATTGTTAAGACATCAAATTTCTTCAAATATGTCAATGTAAGATCAGAAAATGCAAGCAGGTATTTTTTGTTTTTTGGTAGAATTTGTCAAGATGAAACTTAATTAATAAGGAAATGCAAAAGACACAGAATAGCTGATCAAAAGAAGAAGAAAACTGCACAACAAACACTAAGACTAATACTAACTGAATTTGATCCTATTACAAAGCAATAGTTATGAAGACTGTGTAATGGCATAAACATTGTACTGTCAGTACAGAAATAGAGCCACACATTCATTAACAACTAATTTTCCACAAAGGACAAGTCACAATGGTAAATAGGGTAGTAAAGATAGACTTTTCAACAAATGGTGCTGGAATAACTAAAAATAGATATGAAATGTAGTTTACCTCTTGTTGTGGAGAGAAAATTATGTTAAATGAAACAAGCCAGGCACAGAAAGAGAAATAGTATGTGTTCTCACTCATAAGTGAGGGGAAGAAAAAAAGGAAGGAAGGAAGAAAGGAAGGAAGGAAAGAAGGAAGGAAGGAAGGAAAGAAGGAAGGAAGGAAGGAAGGATCACAATAATGCATTGAACTTTCAGTAGGAGAGAACAGAACTGTGATTACTAGATGTGGGAAAGAGGAAGGGGAGCTGGCAAGAAATTGGTTAATAGGAAAAAGGAATGGTTAT